>NC_143201.1:18637500-18992500 GCF_051530095.1 Phoenix dactylifera
GATCCAACCCAACCTAATGCATTGGATCCAGGTTTGCTCATGTCTGGGCTCAAATCCAATGCAAAGTACACTGTTCACTCTATGTCTAAACTTTAAAGCAAAATTTCTAATAAGATTGATGACAAGTAGAGAAAACCAAAAAAGGGTGCAGGAGCGGAAGGGTTACACTAATGTTTGCTCAAACAACAGTGCACTTCAATCCTAATCAAGACTTCCACCTTATATGAATAAGGTTAATATGAACCTACAAATCCAACAAAAGTGATATAGAGATTACGAATTTCAAATTCACTCGAATTTTGGTTGAGCTGGATTGAAGCAGGCCAGATTAAGCTGGGTCACTTAATATCAGATCCATTTTGAAGCAATCACGTAGGAGAATACATGAGCCCGACCCAACCTAGTTTTTAAAACAACTCATATTTCAGATATCTAACCAGCCCACGGGTATTAAAAAAATCATGTCCAAGCCTAATCAGGTAAGGACAAAGTCGAGTCATGGGTTCTGTGAGGGCTTGGTCCATTGACCGGCCTGCACACTTATTGGGCTTGGGCCGGCCCGAAGAGGCTAGCCCAGCAGTTGCACGTGCGTCGCAGATGACAAAACGGGAGAGGAGGACTCCGGCTAGGAGTCTCCTTCCTCCCCATTTTTGGTCGCGCTCACGATCGGAAAAGCAGTGGTTCAAGCTAATCCGAACACCGAAAAGCTCGAATTTTTGCCTATTTAAGCTTCCCCATCCTTCCCATTTGAGATCCATCAAAGAATAGGGATAGTTTTTCTCTCTATCTCAAACTTTCGTCTCAAGAGTCTTCCTCCGTTCCGCTGAGAAAGATCGCCGGAGAGCCTCGCCAGACCTAGGTACAGGATGTCCATCTTCTCCACTTCCTTCCTTTGTGTTTTGGGCCTTCATTCCCCCCATGGATTTGAGCCGATAATCGCTGGAGTCTCTTCCGAAACAGAGCACCCCTGTTCCAGTTTCCTCCATGTGATTTGACACCATCGGCCGCCAGGTTTGGCCGGGGTTTGCGGCCACTTGAGGTCGTCATCGGGTGGGCAGTTGGGCCACCACTGCTGCCACCTGTTATCGGTGAGGGGAAGGAAGAAGAGAGACGGAAAGAAGAATTCTTTCCTCTTCTCTCTACTTTCTCTCTCTAGAAGATCTATGGAACTCGGTATCAGATCCTGTCAACCTGAACTACGAACCCAAGTTGATCCCTAAAAAGAAGCCCTAAACTGCCCTGGTGCCCGGGGCGCCTACTAGACCGATCACTCGGCCTTGTCAAGTATCCATGGAACCCACTGATGATAAACTATGTTAAACGACCTTAGCGCTGATCGAGTCCATACCCTATGATTTATTAATCGAATCGCTCAGGCCTGATCCACCCGGAATCGTCGAACGCTATCAGCTAGCTAATCGTCCCTATTTCTTATTATTTTAATTTGATTAAAAATCGTCAAACAGAAATTAATTTCGCTTTTAATGCTTTTAATAGGGTTAACTGAATTGTCTAGTAAAGTTTGATGATCTAAGATGAAAGAGGTAAGTATATCTTACACTCATTATTTTCAAATTATCATATTTTCCATGCATATGATTTCCCAGTGAAAATATCATGTTTTTCTTAAAATTATAGATCGGCATATATATTATGAAAATCATGCTTTATTATGAAAAATAGTTCCATGAATGTTTAAATGAAAATAGGTTTATTATAAAACATGAATCCGATCATACCATTTAGTATTTTTCATCTATTTATATGAATATTTTAAAAAAAAATATAAATTTTCTAAAGGCTGAGAGCCCTAGAATTGGAAAAATCGACACCGTGGAGCTAGCATCCAACGAAAATGACCCTCTGCCAACGGGTTAAAGTTGGTAATGAATACAAATTATGATATTTTCTCGATTACGAAGATGCCACTATCATGGGTTATAGTGACCATGGCACGAATATCTGTGAGGAATATTTTGATCCATGATAGGATTAAATGACGTGAACAATGATTTATGAATTTATTTGCAATATAAACTTGGAACTATATTTATGAGAAATGGATGATTTGTTCATGCATGATTTGCTTTATGACTTGTTTTAATATACTGTACTCTAAAATACTTATTTTGGAATATCTATTATTTTTCTTAAATGATGCATTGACATGGAAAAACTTATGTTTCATCCGATAAAGTAGAGTAAGATTTGCTTACTAAGATATGTCGCTCATATATCTCTATTTTATTTTTCTCTCCAGACGATTAGGGTCGATAGGAATGAAGGATGGTCCAGGCTTGGAGTTCGCATTAGCAAGCTTGGCGATTTTGTAGAAGAATTTTAGTATTTTAAATTGACTATAAATTTGTAGTTCATGATTTTTTGAATGTTGAGGATTACAGGTTTGGTATTTATGTTTGGATTTAGACGCTCTGAACCAGTGTTGGTTGCATTTAATGGATAATGAAATTAGACGTTTATTTATCATATTTTGTTTAAGATAGATTTGAAAGCTCAATATAATGTTGGCTTCGTGTTATCTTGGGTTGTACCCCTCGATAGCACGGCCATGTCATGCTCCAAATTTGGGGCATGATAGGTTCACCCAAGTACTCGAGCCATTTTCAGTCCTATGCTTAAGTCATTGTAGCCATATCAAGATGACTGCCAGTCATGGTACCAATTGCCAAAAGCAGTGGCATTTTTCTAGAAGCGGGAGTTTAACACAAGTATGAATTCTCAGAGCAGGTGCAGTACTACTAGTGGAATGTGAATGTAACGAAGACTCAAACATTTGTCTATTTTGTTTGCTAACAGCATTTCCAGACATCAAGATGAGACTAAAAAACTTGTGCATGAGTATCAGTACCCAAAGAATTCATCTTTTTACTGTAATTTTAAAAAACTCTAATTTGCTTGTTTATTAAAAGTTCCTGGATAGAAAGAATGGTAGGCAAGGTCCATCAATGAAGTCAATGAATTTTCTTTTCTCTATTCATCCCTCGATATCTCTTTCAAATTAACACCACCACCTATCAAATCCCTGTTGCATGGTTTCTGAAAAATACTTGGCATGAACTTTTTGACTATCCTTGTTTACAGGCCTTCTCCTACACTATAGAGCACTTTGTCTAGACTAGAATGCTAAGGTAAATGTAGTAAATCCATGATGGATAAGGATCAGATGCGAATGTATGATGTATATGAGATGCACTAATTGCAGAAATTATGGAAGAGAAATTAAGATGGGCATGTGAATCGAAGATCTGAGCCCTAGTGTGGAGAGGAGCTCAAATTGCTAGAGGGTCAAGATAAGTAAAGAAGCGAACATGGATATAGAATACGGAGAAGGGTCTTGAAAAGGCTGCAATCGAAAAATGAAAATGGGTATAAATGTTACTGAAATAAATAATGACAAATCCATAAATCAATATACCTGGGACTAGCGTTCATGGCTAATGTAATATTTGCACATAAATCATATGAATTAGTGATGTCAACAAATCGACACTTTCCATCAAAATAATTTAAAATCTTCAACCAAAGATCTAGTGTCTCTGTCGTAACCTAATTAGGATAATGGTTATCAATTAATTTTGTAACTACACTTGATGTCTAAATCTTATGAATCAGTTATGCAAAGATCCCAAACTCTTCCCATCTAATAGTCCAAATTTATTTCATCTTCAACCAAAATTCCAGTGTCTTCAGCACCCCCACCCACCCGCATTCACATGCATGCATGCAGACACAGACTTGTACGATGCCTCCCTTATGTTTCTTATTAACACATTTAGCTCTAGCCAACTATGTTGGGCCTAAACTGTAATCAATGAATTAAAATCAAATCTTGTCTAGGTCTAATCCAAGATATGGTAACCCAAATATTCTGACATTCAACTCTCAGTTCACAAATACAGGATAATTGACAAGAGAGCAAATACATTATGTTCTAGGATGACAGCCAAAAAATCATTTTAAATTGTCAGTTCATAAGTTAAAAGATCCTTTCAAAAAGGTTAAAATTCATAGTCCAAACAAACTCAAGAACATCAATAACAAAGGATAAAGAACAATCTTATAAACTTCCCAATCACCAAAAAATTAAGTAGATAAGTATAACAATTATATAAACAGCATTTCCAAAATTATATGGTATACTTACTTCCCGACCCGCTCTTCTGTGTTTATTAATCACTTGTCTCGAAGAATATCTTTTGCCGGGCACCACAGAGTCATTATATGTCTCATCTAGAGGAACTTTAGAAGGAATAATATAACCTATGCACTGACCATATGAGGGGCAATCCAACCAACCTATAATATCGACAATGAACAAAACTCTTGTAAACAACATGGACTAGCATGTTCTTCATAGAAGTGCATATAACCAAAGTAATAACTTTCTAACCAATAAGAAAGCAATGAATGATATAAACTAAAATTATATACAAAAAAAAGAGCAATAAGCATCAAGAATAAAATGAAAGGACAAAGTAAAGCAAGCGTCCAGTATACAAAATCTAGAAAGTAACACTATCCAGATCAAAGGCAACAGAAAAATTGGAAGCCAAGATGAAGAGAAACATCTTAATGAAAAACACCAGATAGAACAAGTAAAACAAATTCCCTAAATTTATTGCCCAAAAGAAATGCAAACATTCTATAATATCTGAATTCCAAAAGACTTTTTCTAATCAAAATTTGTAGCAAGCAATGCTAAAAAAATCAACATTCAAAATTTAAGGAGATAATCATGTCTCACAAAAAAGTTGATTTTTAATGCTTCACTGCACAAATTTGCTCAACTGAAGTTCGAGTACATGCAGAAGACAAAAATAAGGCTTCAAAAAATATTCGCATGTGATGCTTGTTCCCACAATTTTTAAGGTTACAATTTTGGTTTCTAAGGATGTCTTAAGACAACCTTAGGCCAAAACATTTAAATGATTAGTTTTAGACTGGCTGTGGTGGAAATGAGATTAAGCCGAAAAATCAACTGATAAAGTTGACAGCAAAATAATATCAGAAAGCAAAAATAAAGAAAAAATTTTAATGTGCAAAACAAATGATTTTAGATAGCTCAAGTGAACTCCAGTTATTGTCCAAGTTCATCACCCAAACAATCAACAAGGTAAGTGACTTAGTATTGCACCATTCGATCATTCTTCGGTTCATCTATCATCTACAATATTCATATTTGAACTATTTTCAGAAAAAAATAGTGCATTAGAATGCCCTAACATAAATATGGTGAACACCTTGTAAGAAAACTCATTAGCAAATAATATAGCATTTTCCAAGATGTATCCACCAACTTCATTTATAAACTTAACTTTTTTTGGTTCACTTGCACCCATGTGTTGTTCATCAAAAAAAAAAGCGAAAGTAATACTTGTTATGCATGCAAATATGAATATGTTCATTCGCATGCTAGAATATTCGATCATCCTTCAGTTCATCTATCATCTACAAAATTCATACTTGTACTATTTTCAGAAAAAATAGTGTATTAGAATGCCCCAACATAAATATGGTGAACATTTTGTATGAGTATTAGCAAATAGTATAGCACTTCCAAGATGTATCTACCAACATCATTTCTAAACTTGATACAAGTTGTTTCTTGTTCACTTGCACCCATCTGTTGTTCATTTTAAAAAAACGAAAAATAATACCTGTTATACATGCATATATGAATATGTTCATTTGCATGATAGAATATATGCATATTCATATGTCAACATAAATACATATCTGCATGAATATAGATAAGGATCCATATATAATAAATGAAGGCATACCTGTATGCATATATGAAAACTAGAATGTGGCATGATCGCACGTATTTTTTATTTTTAATAAAAAAATAAAACTTGTATAAAGAGCCACTAAATGCTAGAGAAAGAATTAGAATCTTTGACCCTGCGGGCTAAAGCCATTAGGAGATGAGAAAACACACAGGATGGGAAAAGTGGGTTAGAGAAATGAGGACAGTCAGCCATGCCTCATTCATGGACACATTCAAGGAGTTGGCATTATATAGTAGAATAGATAATACACACATATAGACTTGCCAAAATATGTGCATTTATACAATGATTTAAGAGGAAACCTACTACGCATTTAGATATTTCAATTGACCAGGTTCGTCCTCAATTCTGTGTTTTTCCTTAGAAAAAAGATCACCAATAAGTCTCAGCTTTTTGAAGAAATTAGCTAGTTGGCATGCTTAATATATATATTCAAACTTTAAAGCGCTTCAATGTGATCCCACACTATCAGTTCTCTGTATCATGTTCATTAACAACTACAACATCAGGATCATGAAACTTTGGTTCTACGATCCATAACTAAGTTGTCCCACTCTGAGATACGGGGCTGAAGTCGGCAGCCCTCGCCGACTTCAGCCCCGATTCGATTCGGGAGGAACCGGAACAGAGGATCGCGATTGCGATCCTCTCCGGCTCCTCCGGGGGACAAACGGGGCAAGGGCGCCGCGGGTATCCCGCGGCACCCCTCCCAGTCCATCCACGGCCAATTCACGGCCGCGGATCTCGCTTGACCGCCGCGAAAATCCCGCCGGATCCACCACCATCACCACCCGTGCCTTCCCCTGTTTTGGAGATTCGCATCCCTCGGTTCCGAGCAACGCCGCCACCGCTTGACCGCCGGATCGAGCCTCCCTCGGCCGAGATCCGCCACTTCCGTCGACTGCTGGTAAGCCCTCTTCCCTTTGTGCTCTCCGATCTTAGCCGATGCATGCTTTCCTCCCTTAGTTTTGGCCCCATGAACCGAGACCATTCTCGGTTGTTTCTTCACGCCGAGAGCCGCAGCGGCCGCCAGCCGCCACCGTGATCGGCTGGCTGTCGATCGGGCGACGGCCCCCAGCCGCCTAGGCCGGCCACCCAGGCCGACCACCCCGCCGTTTCCCCCTTCCTCTCTCGGTTTCCATCTCCCCTGTCCATGGGGAGTTTGGGGGAAGAAGGAGGCCCATCACGGGCCAAACTGGGCCCGTTGGGCCCTGTCCATTTCAGGCCCAACTTAGGCCCAGTCCAGCCCGGTTAGGCCCAGCTGGGCCATACCCTATATGGGCCCAATTTGGGTCTATTTGAAATCCGAACCTGAAATCCAGTTCAACGCCGAACTCGAACCCGAACCCGAACCGGAAACCCAATAGTATTATTTTTGGATTTTCGCTTAGCTCTGAAATTTACGAAGAAATTAATTAAATATTAACAGGTGAACCTGATCCGCCTGCCTGAAGTAGGAATTAAGCGAGAAGAAGTAAGTAACTTAATACTTCAAGTGTGATTTATAAATTATTTGATAAACTGATTAAGTTTTGACATATGTTTTGTATTCAGTAAATTGGGTCAGGCATGTTAAATTTTATTTAAAAATCGTGTTATATGCTCTGAAATCCGTGAAATATGACTGGATAATTTATGAAATCTATTTTTATATATATGCATTCTCAGCATGGCTATGATCTGTTCTGTTCTGGCTCCGCCAATGGAGATTATACGTTGGACCTGTCGACTTGTCATCTGTGAGGAACCGGTTTCGACACCGCGCCACCGGTGATTAGAATAGTAGTTTTTGGACACCGTTTCCACCGGTGACTAACAATAGTGGTTTCTGGCACTCTGTGCAACCCATGCCACTGGGTTACGTGGCCGTAGCCTATCATGTTGAGATTCTGATATCATATTTTGGAAAAATGATAATAAGTTTTGAAAACAGTAAAACGATGTTATTTATGATTTATTCCACTCATCATCCTGTATTTTGATCTGATATGCTCTGACCCCACTTTGGGGTATTTTGTTGCTTACTGGGCTAGTGGCGCTCATTATTTTATTTTCTCTATTTTTCAGATCCAGAGGCTTGATCGCACAAGATTGGGGAGTGCGTTAGATTTTTCGATGATTTTTCAGTTATTGGCATTTTAGTTAGTTTAGTTTGGACATTTGAATTATGTTAGCAAATGTTATTTTGAAACTCTGTAAGACTGCTTCTGAATAAATTTAAATAATTATGTCATCTTTAAATATTTGTGATTGCTTTGATATGATCCGATGCCTTGCACGCCTGTGCGGCCTGCCGTGCGGACGTGCGGTGTCTGCCGCGCCTCGAGCTCGGGGCGTGACACCCACAATGAGTTGACAGCTAGAAAGAAATTATTAAGGAACTTTTTAGGTTATTCCATTTTTTTAATAGTCTTTACAAAGACATAATTAATTTATCTATAGTCCGCTTGCATACTTGTCTTCCTGGAGAACACTACTGGACTTGATATTGGACTCAAATGTTGTTCCCCTTGAAGCAATTTATTACCTTTGCGCGCAACTCGCCTTAAATGTGGTTTTCTAACCCTAGATTCCATAAGCGAATAGGACTTGTCTTTTGCACCATCACCACAAAGGTAGGCGTCTTAGTCTTCTTTATTCAATTGATTGTATTTCTATCAAACAAAAAAACAGCAGCAATAGTAGTTAGCAGTGCCATCTCCAATGAATTCCTTCAAAGTAAAGATGACAGCACAAAGAAAAGCAAGCAATAGCAATGTAAGTCCAGCATTAAGCAAGTATGAGGATGAAACACATACCTCGAGGGACTTCCTTGACTCTTCCATAGGATCTTCCACTTCTATTTTGAGGCATGAAATCACTTCTCAATGGTTGTGAAAATCGCTTTATGCCTTCATCTTGGCTTTCTCTTTTCAGCCTTCGTTTCCTTTCTTCTCGTTCCTATTAACACACAGCAGAAAGAAATGCATACATTCACACATAAAGGTATGTATGTAGTCGATGAAATCTACCACTAATACAACTAAAAACCAATATTAACAAGAACTATAAAGCATCAAACTTAGAAGAAGATGAATTACAACTAAAAGAGGTAAAATGAGGTGAACTTAGGAATATCGTCCCAAGAGTTGTTCACAATCTCAAAAGGTTCAGAATATACCCAAGAACAAAAAGTCTATAATACATGAGAGAGTATATGCTTGAAAAAAGAGGCATGCATAGCAGTAAATTGGATATAAGCTCTTTCTCTGAAATGGTCGCCAACTTGATATCATGTTAGAGATGATTTACTGATGTAGCCAGTTATCTTGCATAAAGAGCATTGCATACCCTGCGCATGGTTGCCACAGCAGACTCTGCACGCTCTTCATGTATGATTTCACCCTCAACCTGCTCTCCATAAGGCTCATCATCTTCTTCAGGTATAGGGGATGCATTTAAGTCCATCGAAAGGATCATTCAACATCCACCAGTGCATAAACCTTATGGTCCCTTGGTGAAAACAAAGAACACATTTTAGCTGAAGGCCAACTGAGAAGTAACAAAAAAAACTGAATACAAGTCCAAATGTACGATCATTAACAATTGAAAGTACATAAATAAATGACAAGACATAAAACTAGCAAGGCAATGGCAAGCATCCGCACGAAAGAAGTAATAACATATCCCTAGCAAAACACAGTCCATGATCAAAACTCTCAACAAGAAGAAGGTAATCAAGAATGCATTACCTTTGATTATTCTTGCACTTTCTTTGATTTTCTCTCTTGAACATTTTTCAGATGGTGCAACTTAATAACTATAAACTTAAAATAAGAATAAAAAGAAGAAGAAGATTGTTTTTCCCTCTTAAACATTTTTCACATGGTGCAACTTAATAAATACAAATTTAAAAGAAGAAGTTGGTTATGAGTCCAACACAGTTTGCATGACGCTGGAGAGTCAAAGATTTGATAATTTATCAAGTGCATTCATTGTGTAATTTTAACACCAAAGATGATATATTTATTCACGTTGCCTTGAGTTTCCCAATTATATAAGATCAGAAATTATATAAGAAAAGTTAACAAATCGGAGTAACATATGTACAAAACCCTCAAAACGTGTTGCAAGTGAAGACTGTAAGTAACTGGATAGTAACAGACGATAGAAGTTCATCCTCAGATCAAAGAAAAAGACACAGCGGAAGGACTCAAAGAGATTAAAGCGGTCATGGAAAAGCAAAGACTTTTCCATAAAGCAGCAATCAAAAGAAAACATGCTCTGTAAAATCTGAAAACTTCATGACTTTTTCAAAATTGGTAGAAGAATTGCGAATCATTCTTGAAATTTCAAGAAAGCAAGCTGATTCCCCCCTAGAGGTCCAAGACCAACACATACAACATACTTCAATCACATACATGTTATCAAAAGAAGGATGCAGAGATCATGGTCCCAGAAAAATTCAAGAAACCACAAGAATCGCACGATGAATTCGTCTTAATGTCAGCAGGTTAATTCCCACTCTGATTACACGTTATCAAAACAAAAATCAAGAAATGTTCTTGAATTTTTAACGGCAGTGTGCCAATTTCCCGTAAAGATTCAAGACGAGCCCATATTACATCGAGACAAGAAAAACGAGAATGGAAAAATCAACAAATTCGAAGAAGACAAAAAAGGCCGTAGCAGCAGAAGAAAAGGAGGCGTCGTTTTCTTACTCGCAGAGGCCGAGCGATAGCAGCAGCAACCACCGCAGTGGCCGCTTCCGGTTGGCTGCTGTCTGCTGTAAACAATCGAGCAAAAAAAAAGGGAAACAAAGAGGAGGAAGGAAGAAGAGGACGAAGATGGAGGAGAAGATGATAAAAATTATCAAAAAAAAGAGAGAAAAGAAATGGAAAACCTACCGGCCACCGCGTGCCGACGCCGGCGGCTATGGCTGCCGTCGAGTGTTACCGCTTTTTTTTTTTTTCTTTTGCCTTCTCTCGCTCCCTTTCCTCTTCTTCTCACGCTCTTCTACTCGCTTTACCTCGCTCTCAAGATTTGGGGCCTAGGGCACGGGGGATGGGCTTGGGAGGTTTAAAAAGACATCGTGCCCGACACGGAATGATGTGAAGCTTACGCCCGTCCCGCTTTATACGCTGACCCGAACCTGATCGGCCGTTTCTAATCTTGATGCCTGCCCACACCCGTTCTCCGCTCGCCCGACCCGGGCCGACCGTCGTTAGAAAGATTAAAAAAAAAAAATTAATGTATATCCCACTAAATATTTAAAAATAATTATATATTTTTTAAAAAAAATATTTATAATTTTCAATTCCTATCTAAATTTTAATTTAGTACAACCAAACCATTAAGTTTTTAAGTTCTTTTAATCCTCTCTTCAACCGGGAAGTCACAAATACTTTTTCTTGACAAGATTTATATTAAATTGTGGCACCTGCAATGCACGTGGCCTAAGGAAAATATGGATCTAAAGAGAAAAAAATATAGACAATTACATATGCTTCGTATGTGGTTCAAGGAGAAGGAGAGAGAAAATTACATATTTTTTCTCAAAAATTAAATCCTAAAAGCTATATAAGTGTGCTGAGGTCCCATGTTCTTTCTTGTTCTCAAAACACCTTTCTTATGGAGTGGCTTTATTAAAATTTTAAATGGTTTAAACTTATTTTCCATTGTCAAAATAGTGCTCTCAAAATGCCCTTATCACTTTTTAAATATACCAATTGAAACTCTTGATGAGATCTCCATTAAGCCTGATGTTCATTTTTGACTCTTTCTCTAAGCCTAGACTTTTGGTTTAGTAGTTAGTTAAAACTCTCTCTTGATTACCTACGATGGACCTTCTGTTAGGATTTTTTTATAAATCTCTTTGAGGCAATTCTGAAAATTAAGTAAATCTACATATCTGACTAGTGAAATGAATACTTAGTATTGAATAGAACCCTATTTTCCTCTTTTCTTATTGTGAAATAACCGAGATAAATAAATATTTAACTGTAAGATATGTTTCTATCGATCCAAAGTTACTAGCTGCTCATAGTACCTTAAGAGCATCTTGAAACTAATCTCCTATCTCATGCTTAGGATTGGTTGGTCTAACCCAAGGCTCATCAGGGCGAGCCCACTTTGGTGTGTACTAGGTATAGGACCAAATCAATTCTAATTGATTTTGGGTTTAAAATTAGAGCCCGTAGATATTTCGAACTGAGCTCGGGTAGATATTTGGCTTGGATCGAGCTTGAGCATGAAGCATGCCTAAAAACCGAGCCTGAATTCAAGCTTGGAGCCAATACGATATTAGCTTTGATGTTTGTGAACTTGGAGAAGTGGTCTTGGCCACTAGGTTCAATCCAGTCTTGGAGAAGATCACCGTGAAGCTTCATGGACATGCCTCTACCTTATGATCCAATTCTAACAACAATAAATTGGAGCCATCTGTAATAACCCCAAAATATTTTTTTTATATATAAAAAGGGATAGAATAGTCCTTTAAAATTGATATAAGGGGTAAAATTGGAAGGAATCAAAAGTTAATGGCATAACTGTAGTCCGTTGAAGTGGCAAGGGCAAAATGAAAATTTTCAGAGTTTGATTTGACTTAAATGGGGGTTTGTCTGGCGGTGGGTTGGCTGAGAAGAGAGAGTTGAGACAGAGAGGGAGAGGAGGTCTCAGGCGTGGAAACACAGAGAGAAAAAAAAAGAGAAGAAGAAGAAGAAGAAAGAAGAAGAGAAAGGGGATTCGAGGAGGAGAGGGATCCCGGTTGCACTTCCAGCTGAAGGAAAAAACGTAGATCTCCTTCCCCTCTACGCAAGGACCTCGATTTCCAAAAAGAAAAAGGTAAATATCCGTCCCTATCTAGTCTTTTGATGACATTAGGCTATACAAAGGGTGAATATAGTCTAGAGGGGTCGAATAAGGGTTGTAGAGGCGGTTAAAAGAGGAAGAATCGGATTTTGACAAATTTTTCCGGCACTACGGAAAAACTGTGTCGAAGTTTCAATTTCGGCGAATTATTTTGGGGGTCAAACGGCCTCCGATAGTGATGCATGTTACCTTTTTTGAATCCTCTATGAGTGTAGAATGTTAGGTAAAAATTTCATCAAATTTGGAGTTTGGAAAGTAGATCAAACCCGGGATGAAGTAACCGGCTGTCGGCCCGGGTTATTGTTCATCCGGGAAGAAAAATAGGGGATTTCATGCCAAAATAGGGTATTAAGCCTAGATTAGGCTAAGGGAGACCTTGTACTCATGCAAGGGAATCCCTAGTATACATAAATGATGAGTTAATTAATAGAAAAAGAAAAAGAGAAAGAAAATAAAAGATTTAGGGAACGGGGGAGTTGAATCAATTAAAGTTCCCTATATTATAATTGGCACGTAGATTATGGCTCTTGATACAAACCTAAATGTATTGTAAATGCATGTATCAGTTGGGCAAGAAGCTAGGGAACAAGAGGAAGAAGTTCCCCACTGCCTGCTGTAGATTTTTGGAGGCGTATCAGGCTGTGCCGGATTGACAGGTGAGTGGGAGTTTGTACTTTGCACCATAAGCACATTCCTTATTCATTTTCATGAATGTTGCCAAGTGTGACTTGATTCCATCTGAGCTTATTGATTAATTGTTGTAGTAGATTCCTCTATAATCTTGATTCTCCATGCTTGATTATTCTGTACATGCATTTGAGGGAACATTGAGAGGAATTACGAGGGGTTGATGAGTAATCAAATTGATTCCGAATTGTGAAATGATTTCTTTTGTAAATTGATTTCATTTCCTCTATTTCAAAGATTTGTAGAGCCTTTTTAGTGGTATATTGAGTTGTATTGCACTTCCTTGACCCTCACTTCTAACCCTGATGTTAGTTTATGATTGGGTCATGATCAAGTGAGTGGTAGTCTTGATTATACTCCTTTTTAGTAGAGTATTGGGAGGGTGCATTATGGCATTTATGCATGGCTTGGCAGTATCTGCAGGACACCTATAGTCGATGGGGGTTGAACATCGGCCTTTGTGCACATAGTAGCCTTCTGGGTGGGCGGAGCCCAGTCCCTTCCTAGGGGGGGACACGACCCTAGGCGTAGGATCGGCCGGTCCTACGACTTATATTCTGCTTGCCGCCGGGCATAGTAAGACCCCGCGAGGTGCAGTACGGCTTTCCGCGGATGTAGAATTTCCGCGAGGTACCGTTTAGTATATAGATGTGAGATGGATTTCTGTTCTGGATACTGGCCAGCATTTACATGATCAGTGTGGTATCTTATCCTGCATATGCATGTGACAGTGGGGAGTTGTTGCTGGTTCGCCTGGGGCGTAAAACCCACCTCCCGATAGCTGTCTAGCATTTACATTATCGATATGGTGTCTTATCCTGCATATGCATGTGACAGTGGGAAGTTGTTGCTGGTTCGCCTGGGGCGTAAAACCCACCTCCCGACAGCTGTCTAGTGATGATTTACATATTGGTGTGGTGTCATATTCGATATATGCATATGGCAGTAGGGAGTTGTTGCTGGTTCGCCTGGGGCGTAAAACCCACCTCCCGATAACTGTCTTGTTGATGATTCAGCCTATTGACACCTGATTTATATGATTCAGTACTATGACCTGTTGAGCATATTCATGTTATCATACATACTTATTTGATTATTCTATATATGCTTCAGATGAGTTGATTGGGATTGTGATGATTTACTTCTTATTTCTTATGTTGAGTTATGTGTATCCTGTTCTTGACAACTGCTCATATGCTCTTGAGATTTCACCTCGAGCCATGATTATATCTTGTCTCATGTGCATAGTACTCTCTACTCCACTCACTGAGTATTTATATACTCACTCCCCAGTTTGGTGTTTTTGATTGCAGGGCAGGTATTGTATAGAGAGGAGCAGGATTAGTGGTTGCCTGCTAGCTGTGCCGCTCCATAGTATAGTATAATGTAGATAGAGGTTTATACCCTTTTGGTGTATTATAAACCTTCTGTTGTATATAGTGTATAGTTACAGTCATAGATTCTGTTGTGGATATGGGTTTGACCATGGATGGAATGGGAACCAGATTTTTATACAGATAAGTTATATGCCTGTGATGATGTATTGATATATATTGTCCAGGTTCATTATGTGACATATTATGTGATTGCTGCTCTGACAGGTAGTGTTGTTGTATGTAATGAGATAATCCTGACAGGTCACCATAGGAAAAGTGATCATTTTGTGCATGTATCATGCCAAATTTTTCAAGATTTATTGATGATTGATAGGTAGTAGGGTTCTACGTGGTGGCTGGTGGCCTTATGCCTACCCGCACCCTAGGACCGTCGCGGCGGCCCGCCGGGAACGGGGCGGGGGTCGTGACACCATCCATGTCATTCGTGAAGGCCAAGATCTATCGCCTCTTTGGGTAGGAGAAGTCGTCCACAAGGTCCTTGAAGACCAAGTAGTTCTCCCCTTTTTTTTTTGTTTGGATAACCCCCCCCCCCCCCCCCCCCCCCAGTGATTTGTTAAGAAAACTATATAATTTTAGAATTTTGCTATAATGCTTCCTAAAATACTATGTAGAATCAATTTTCAATTTTTGGTGAGATGCAACTAGAATCATACCAAATACTTTGCCATACAGTCTAATTCTATGTTTATGCCAATAGTCGAAATTGAGCAACCATATCAGGCAATCGATATAAATAGATAAGAAAATAATTCACGTCATAGATCCCGATTTGAAGCAAATCAATAAACCTAGCCAAGTCGGCCAGATAGGCTAGGTCGGGTCGGCCTGGTTGAGCTTCAGGTCGGACCTGACTCTTGAATCTTATAAAAATTTCGGTCAGTGCCCGTGTAAAAAGTTTAGGTTGGCCTCAAGTAGGATGGCCTGGCCCAGCCTATTTCAAGCCCTACTTATGCTTGCTCCATCAAGAAAAGAGCTTCTCTACCTAATGAGGAGCTCACAAATGGTGGCCATGTACCTCCTTGCCATCTTTGATTGCAGACCCCTCTATGAGAGGATCTCAAGGCCATTCTCAAATTAGTGGGAAAGTAGGCCAAAAAGTAGAAAATAGTTTGTTAGTCCAGGTTCAAGGAAAATATGTCATCAAGATTGTGGCTAATATAAATAGTTTGCCTCAATGCCTTGTAGAGGTGAAGGAGGAGAAAGTTGTAGAAGAGGTTCATTCATCATGCCATTGTAGGATCTAAAAGACTATTTTCAAAGTAATCATTATCTTTGCTCGAGAAAGATTCATCGTTAGCTTAAATGGTAGAATGCATGCCTTTTTTCCTTTTTTGTTTTTTTTGGAGTTATTGAAAATTTTGATCATGGTTTAACTTTTAGTTTGAATCTAAGATTAAAACATGATCTTTTAAGTTTATACCGTTGGTTATCGGATATTTTCTAGTAAAAAATAAAGGTGAAAAATAGCATTACATCCAACTTGTCATAGATGCTACATCACCTATGTTAATTGACCAATTGACCTTAAAAGCTTAAGCTAACGAGGAAAAGGTCAATGATGTATATCAGGCTTGACACCTCCTTATGTGCAGCCAAGATCATGCATACAAATAAGATAATAGTTGGGTGCATTTGCATGATTCATGTACAATATGGAAATAACTTAAACTTGTGACCTCCAACAAACCTGACCTTTAATGCTATGTTAATTAACCAATTGACCTCAAAAGCTTAAGCTAATAGAGAAATGGTCAACAATATATATTAGGCCTGACAATGCATATTTATCCTTTATGATTGAATGATGAAGAAGATTCAAAGAAGTAACCATTGGTGTTTCCAAACGAGTGTAAGTAATTTCACTCATCAATTACATGTATAAGTAATTTCATGCTCATCAATCAAGTTTTATAGGCTTTCCATCTTCTCATCTCTAGGCATCCAGCTTCACAATCCAGAATTTTAACTCTATAGCAACCTTAGCATCCCATCTACCCCACCTTATCCTGGAATCTAAACTTTGCCTCTCTCTTCTTTAATGTTTGCTCTATCTCCATCTAGTGCACGAGTTTCATTAGTTTCAAAAATTTGGCGTCAACAATTTCACCTTATCCATAAATCCAAAAATACACGAGTGCATCAATCGCTTTACCCCTTTTCCCTTTTTTATGAACCTTGCTTTTCACTCTATATACATCTTATTAGGATTTTGTAATTACAATAATTAGGTATCCCTCGTCTTTACTAGTCTGTGTTACTAACTTTTATTTTTTTTATCGCATAGATATTCTTAGTTTTATATCTCATACGCAAACTTTTACATCATGTATTTATTGATGAACATTTATCTTATTTAGCGCATCAAAGACCATTAAGATAATGGTTTTTCTTTTATTATTTTTTAGATATATGTGACAAGAAAATTTATATGAAGATAAAGCCATTGATGTCATCGTGACCTTCGGAACCAGCCCAACTGCAATCACAAAAAGAAGATCTAGACTGCCCACGAGCATCACCTTAATTTTTCAAACCTAACGCCGCAACTCTAAGTATTTCCGATGGGGAAGACCTAACAAGCACTCTCAGATGAGTAGAGGACCAAGTTTCTAGGATGTCCTTCTATGACGTACCTCATCCATTAGAGGTAGTATCAAAGACAGTTACATAGATTAAAATGGGCATGATCTCCACTACCGTATCGAAGGCTTATTTTGAATCAGAGTTCGGGTCAAATTAAAATAACTAAAATAA
The DNA here is from genome assembly GCF_051530095.1 of Phoenix dactylifera. NCBI lineage: Eukaryota > Viridiplantae > Streptophyta > Magnoliopsida > Arecales > Arecaceae > Phoenix > Phoenix dactylifera. Next base: position 18,655,001 of record NC_143201.1, read on the forward strand.
ATTTTAATGTATATTAGTATGGGGCACATCCGGATGGGCTGAATCGGATAAATTCCAGCAGGACATGGTTAAGCAATATAAAATAAACCAAATTTGATACCTGAATATTCGGTTTGATAACCTGCTACTAATTCCTCCTCTGCTTCCGGTAAATCAAATGGCAATCTCTCACATTCGGCTAGAGAAGAAATTAGAAAAACAATAAACCCTATAGGTTGACGCCACAGATTCCACCCCCAAAAACCATATACTCGAGGGCCAATCTCCGTCCGACCCGAGGAAACCTTTGCACGCCTCCGTTACCTTTTGGGAGGCCTACGCCCCATAGGAATTATTTTTGAATTTGAATAAATCTTAGGCGAGAATGCCAAGATTGAACATCATAAACTAAAATCACCATCCTCTCAATGAATTCTTCCAAACATACAATGTAGCCGGTCTCCTTGTTGCCTTCAGCTCCTTCAAAGCTAATATCACCAACAGTCTATGCAATCTATGATGTTGCCCAGATAGACAACCCAAGAGGGGGGGGGGGGGTGAATTGGGTTTTTAAAATAATTTGGCTAATTAAAACGTTAAGGATGATTAATTAAATCTAGAGCAAGTTATTTAATTAAACCTAAGTGCTGTGAGTAATGAGTGAGGAAGAGGAAAAGAGCCAATCAAACACAAACACAAGGTTTATAGTGGTTCGGAGCTAACCCTTGCTCCTACGTCCACTCCCCAAGTCTCACTTGGGTATTTCACTATAATCCCCTTGGATTACAGCCGGTTGTTTTGCAAGCTCACAACCAAACTTGTTGTTTTACGAGCTCACAACGAACTCGGTCGGTTTTCCCAGGCTCACCGACTAGAACCAACCCCGATTATTTTCCCGGGCTCACAATCAAACCCTTACACACGTTGGTTTTAACTTGGCTCACCAACCAACCTTGATCCCCTTGATTCAATCCCCCGATTGAATCAAGTACATACAAGAAATAGAAGAAAACAGAAAATAGCTTCTCAATAAGCAGATTTAAACAATATAAACGTAAAGGAGTTTAGAAGCCCTCAAATGCTTTTAAATTGGTGAAGAGGTATGGCTTCTGGAACTCCGGTCTCCTCTTGAGGGAGTGGCCGACTTGAATGCAGGAGGAGGAAGCTTTGAATGCTGGGAAGAAGTTGTTGAAGCAGTAAATGCAGTTCTTCCCTTTTTCTCGTTGAAGAGCACTTGGAGAGCTTGGAAACTTGAATGCTTGGAGTGGAATCTCTATTCTCTGCCTTGCTACAGTCTTCTGTGGCTATTTAAGCCAACCCCCACGGAAACTAGCCGTTACTCTACTTTTTCTGGCCGTTCTGCACACTCTGCGCAGCCTGACAATGTGACCGTTGGTGGGTTGGAGTCGACTCGCGCGATCAGGAGTCGACTCGGCTGTAGCAGGAGTCGACTCGAGCTTTTCCGGAGTCGACTCGGCAACTGTTCCAAGTTTGAATTAAAGTTGCCGTCTTGACTGGGAGTCGGCTCGTCTTGACCTGGAGTCGACTCGCCAACTTCTGAAGCTGACCTGGCAATTTTGGAGTCGGCTCATCCACTGAAGTCCGTGGATCCAAATTTGAATTTTGTCCTCTCGAGTCGACTCGACTGTCCTGGGAGTCGACTCGAATCTCAGAGCTCGAACTCCCGATTCTCTGTCTTTTGGCTCATCCAGTCTTGGGGTCGACTCGAACTTCCTTGGAGTCGACTCGACTCTCAGTTTCCGAAAGTTGGTCTTCTGCCTTTTGACGTGAAGCTTGTCTTGGAGTCGACTCGAGCTGTCTGGGAGTCGACTCGAATCTCAGAAGCAGTAACATGGTCTTCTGTCTGTCGATGGTCGCACAGTCTCGGAGTCGACTCGCGTACTGCGGGAGTCGACTCGAATCTCAGAGTCCATAAAACGCTCTCTGACTTTTTCTTTGTGCACCGCTGGGAGTCGACTCGCGTTCCACTGGAGTCGACTCGAATCTCAGACCCGAAAACTGCTCTTCTGTCCTTCTGTCTGTTTTCAGTCGGAGTCGGCTCGTACTGATCTGGAGTCGACTCGAGCTCGTGCCAGTGACCTTGATACGCTTGGAGTCGACTCGTGAAACTCGGGAGTCGACTCGAGTCTCAGACATTGGTTCATGCAGACTTCTTAACTTATCCAAAATACTATGAACCAAGTCTAGAGACACTTAGACAGGATTTTCACTGAAACACTTAATTGAATTCATTAGTAATCACAAGATATACTCAAATGCTTTGAGCTCATCAAAATCAAACGGGGTTTTAATCAATCACTTCACAATCTCCCCCTTTTTGATGATGACAAAACTTTGAGTATATGTAAAATGAATTGCTCAATAACTAATGAGATGAGATCCATAAATGAATTCAAATGTCTGAGAATTTAATTTATCCAAGTTTGAAAGGAGTGAAACAATAAATTTCGGAGTTAAAGCTCCCCCTTTCATTTGGAATTATATAAGCCTTCATATTATGCAATCAATTGTTTGGCTTATATGTCATTAATGATTTAGTTTGATTAAAATTCAGATTCTCCCCCTCAACATATGCATTCAACTATGTTTTGATTTTCTGAATTTTCTTTTCATGTTTTGAAGTTTTTGAACTGAATTTTTTATTTTTAGAGGGAAAATCTGTCAATTTGTTCTTGAGTAAGATTCAGCTAATCTCCGAATATTCCTTGAATAGATTCTGGAGATTACTCCATTGGGAGCCCCAAAAGAGAGATAATGAGCCTCGAGGTACCGAGTCCACTTAGAACAAATTTGTGTGTGTTTTTAAGAGTTCTTTTACATATTTTATCCATATTTCTCCCCTTGTTTTTTTTTACATGTTTATACATATTTCTCCCCCTTTTTGTCATCATATCAAAAAGGAGGTGATCACACACAATCAATGGCACAAACAATCATCAAATGGCACAGAAGTGAAGATAAGATGTCTGCTCATTGTATTGATATGAATGTAAGTACATCTGAGCATACAATAAGTAAAGTAAGAACAATACAAAAGAAGACAAAACACAACTCAAAATCGTCTATGTCCTCCTCGAGGATGTAGCTCCTCCTCTCGAGGATGCGGCTCCTCCTCTCGAGGATGCGGCTCCTCCTCTCGAGGATGCGGCTCCTCCTCTCGAGGATGCATCTCCCCCTCTGGAGGATGTGGCTCCTCCTCCCAATCGGCTCCGCTCCATGAGGAGGGCGACTGCCTCTGTGACATGGCCAAGCTGTGTGATGATAGACGTGGTGGCTCTGCTGTGCATAGTGGAGTGCTCAGTCACCGACGTCTGAAGCCCAGTCACCGAGGTCTGAAGCCCAGTCACCGAGGTCTGAAGTGCGTCCAGCTTGTCGATGAGCACATTCGACAAACGCTCGGCCCCCTCGGTGGTGGTGTGCATGTCACGACCTATGTCCTCTCGAAACTGTCGAGTGGTGCTCGTGATTTCACTCATGTTGCGGAACAGGGCCTGCATCAAGTCCCTCATGTTATATATCTCTTGCCGCACCTCAGCCGTCATGTCTGTCACGGCTGTCAAGGATGGGACCAATGCTGAGGATGGAGTGGGTGCAGGAGTGGGAGCTGGCACGGAACCTCGGAGCTCTCGGAGCAGCTCGTCCCTCAAATCTCGGACGATCTCCTGCCGCAGCTCCCGGAGCTGCTCTGGATCAATACGGACCTCCATGGATGGTGGAGCTGAGGAGGAAGGTCCGGCAGAGGTGGTAGGAGCAGGAGGAGTGGATGGAAGGTCTGGATGGTCTGGGAAGTCTGGGTAGTCAGAGTCTGGCTCAGGACTGGGTGATGGTCTGGTGGTCTGAGCGGTGAGAGTGGACTTCCTAACCCAGATCCCTTCTCTCTTCCGAAATCCCATCCTGTGCATGGTCCCCGTACCCAAGCGATCAGTCCATCGCAAGGCACGAGAGGGTTCCCTCTCAGGAATGGAAATTTCGTACTGCCTAAAGAGAAGAGTGAATATCATCCCGTATGGGAGGGAGAGCCTAGGTCTATCCAGGGGCTCACACATATACCTATAAATGAGCTTGGGGAAGTTGACCGGGGTGTCCTGAAGAATGTAAGACATAATAGCTAGGTCCCTCTCATTCACAAAATCAAATCTCCCCGTCTTAGGGAAGATGGACCTGGACAGAATGCTCAAAAGGATTCTCACTTCAATAGGAAGTGAGCTAGCATATACCTCATCTAGGGGAGACTGAGGTGGATGCCCTAAGACGATCGTAAGGGCCTCGAATCTATCCTCAGGATGTGCAGGAGCCATCCCTACTAATGGAAGGTGGAGGATATGGGCAATGAGGTCCTCTGTGACTCGCAACGGGACACCTAGTACCGTGCCCTCAATACCTCCATCTCCCCGATGGACGGTACTGTAAAACTCTTGAACCAGGCCAGGATAGGTGGGAAGGTCCAAGGTGAGGAAGTACTCTAGGCCCTGGGCTCTAAGCCTATCGCCTATGGTGAACCCTTCCCGGGAGAGATAGTCGAAAGTGACATATCTCCCGGTCGTGACAGCCTTCCCAGCCAACGGCCTAATGCGAACCACCCTAGGCGGGGAACGATCCGGAGGAGGTTGCCTCGCGGGATCGTGCCGCGCCTTGGAGCGCCGCTCGGGACCGGCCTCGGGACGGGACCTCTTTCTAACAACTCCCTTGCGAGGCATCTTGACCTAAACGAGATGAAAAACCTAGAGAAGGAAGAAGGATCGACAGAGGAAGCTCGGGACTGACCTGAAAAGACCTAGGAACGGACGGAAACTCAATGTCCGGCGAAGAATCGACGGGAAAAGGGCTTGGAGACGATCGAGGATGACCTAGGAGTCGGCTCTAGGGCTTTGTGAACAGTGGCGGCTCGAGGAATAGTGTTTGCGAAACGACAAACCTAGGGTTAAAAAGTCGGATCTCGACTGCGAGTCGACTCCCCTGAGTCACGAGTCGACTCGATCTCGAGTCGACTCCAGAAAATGCGCGAGTCGACTCACCTTATGCGCCTGTATATTTCCCCCTCAGCTGCCATCTTTGCGAGTCGACTCCCGCAAATGTGCGAGTCGACTCCCCCTTAGGAGCCGGCTCTGAAACTTACTCGAGTCGTCTCTAACCTTGGCACACACCTAAAAACCATGCCATAATCGTGCCAAATGAGGAAAAATCACCTAATTGGGACCTGATTTGATGATCATTGAATACAAACTCTATTTTAACCTCATTCTAATCATCAAAATCAATTAATCTAGTGGAAACTCCCACTAGGATGGATCAATCACTCCTAGTCCCCTTCTAAGTACACTAAACCTCTCTTCACTTAGGGGTTTTGTAAAAATGTCTGCTAATTGATTATCAGTACACACAAATTGGAGTGACACATCACCATTCAATACATGATCTCTTATGAAGTGATGTCTTATCTCAATGTGTTTAGTTCTTGAGTGTTGAATTGGATATTTAGTGAGATTTATGGCACTTGTGTTATCACAATTAATGGGGATTTTATCTTGTTTAATGCCATAATCTTCTAATTGTTGTTTAATCCATAAGATTTGAGCACAACAACTCCCGGCTGCAACATATTCAGCTTCTGCAGTGGATAATGCAACCGAGTTTTGTTTCTTGCTAAACCATGAGATTAGGTTTTCTCCTAGAAATTGACAAGACCCGCTGGTACTTTTTCTATCAAGTTTACATCCAGCGAAGTCTGAATCTGTGTACCTCATTAAGTTTAGGCTAGATTCTTTAGAGTACCACAGCCCTATGTTCTTAGTTCCTATTAAGTATTTAAAGATTCTTTTAACTACAGCTAGGTGTGATTCTTTAGGATTAGCCTGATATCTAGCACACATGCACACACTGAACATAATGTCAGGTCTACTTGCAGTAAGATACAGTAAAGAACCTATCATACCTCTATAAAGTTTTTGATCTACAGATTTACCTGATTCATCTTGGTCTAACTTGCACGATGAGCTCATGGGGGTGCTGATTGATTTGTTTCCCTCCATATCAAACTTCTTGAGCATCTCCTTGATATATTTGGCTTGATTGATGAAGATGCCTCCTTCAGATTGTTTGATTTGAAGCCCGAGGAAGTAGTTCAGCTCTTCCATCATGCTCATCTCAAACTCACTCTGCATCAAATCAGCAAACTCTTTGCAGAGGCAATTGTTAGTAGCACCGAAAATGATATCATCAACATAAATCTGTACTAATAACATATCCTTATTTTTCTTTTTCAGAAATAATGTAGTATCTACATTTCTCCTAGAGAATTCATGTTCTAATAGGAATTTACTAAGTCTCTCATACCATGCTCTAGGTGCTTGTTTTAGTCCATAAAGTGCTTTGTTCAGTTTATACACATGATTAGGGTATTGATGATTTTCAAAACCAGGAGGTTGTTCTACATACACCTCCTCATTAATAAACCCATTTAGAAAAGCACTTTTTACATCCATTTGATATAGCTTGAAGTCCTTAGAGCATGCATATGCTAATAATAGTCTAATTGCCTCAAGTCTAGCTACGGGAGCAAAGGTTTCATCAAAATCTATGCCTTCTTCTTGATTATAACCCTTTGCTACTAGTCTAGCCTTATTCCTTATAACAATTTCATTTTCATCTAGCTTATTTTTATATATCCATTTAGTACCTATAATTGGATATTCAGAAGGTCTCTCCACTAGATCCCAAACCTTGTTTCTAGTAAATTGATTTAGTTCTTCTTGCATTGCATTTATCCAATTTACATCATTTTCGGCTTCTTCTATATGTTTGGGCTCAAAGTGTGAAACAAAAGCTAGATGGTTGTTTAAATTCCTAAGGGATGCTCTAGTCCTAACCGGTTGAGATGGATCATCTAGAATGAGTTCCTTAGGATGCCCGTGAGCATACCTCCAAGCTTTTGTTAACCCATGATCTACAATAGGCTCTTGGCTTGATGATTCTCCTTCAATCAACTTTTGATTATTATCTTGTAATTCCATCTCATCTATCTTTTCTTCAAGTATTTCAATATCATCATCAAGATTATCCTTCTTACTAGATGAGATGTCACTAGAGTCATCAAAAACTACATGTATAGATTCTTCTATAACTAGGGTTCTTTTATTAAAGACTCTGTAGGCTTTACTAGTTGTAGAATATCCTAAAAATATTCCTTCATCTGATTTAGGATCAAATTTCCCTAGATTATCTTTCCCATTATTATGTATAAAACATCTACATCCAAAAACATGAAAGTAATTAACTTTTGGTCTTCTGTTTTTCCAATGTTCATAAGGTGTTTTCTTTATAATGGGTCTTAATAGAACTCTATTTAATATGTGGCAAGAAGTATTAATGGCTTCTCCCCAAAAGTACTTAGGAAGGTTACTTTCACATAACATCGTTCTAGCCATTTCTTCTAGTGTTCTATTTTTCCTCTCCACAACTCCATTTTGTTGTGGTGTCCTAGGTGCAGAAAAATTATGGGTTATTCCCTTTTTACTACAAAATTCGTCAAATAATTGATTTTCGAATTCGGTACCATGGTCACTTCTAATGGCTATGACTGAAGACTCTCTAGCATTTGTTACTTCCTTATGGAACTTTTTAAACATAGAAAATGCTTGGTCCTTATGTGCTAGAAACATAACCCATGTGTACCTAGAGTAATCATCTACTATGACTAGACCATATTTATTTCCACCTATGCTTGTTGTTCTAGTTGGACCAAATAAGTCCATATGTAACAGTTCTAATGGCCTAGAGGTAGAGACACATTTTATAGATTTAAACGAGTTCCCAGATTGTTTGCCAAATTGACATGCTTCACAAATTTTGTTCTTTTCAAATTTTAATTTTGGCAAACCTATCACAGAATCTCTTTTAACAAGTTTAGTTATTGTGTCCATGCTTGCATGACCTAACTTACGGTGCCATAACCAACTAGCCTCATTATCTTTGGTTTCATTTACAACTAAGCATTGGTTATGTTTTGCAAGATCTTCTAGGTCTACAACATAAACATTTCCACGTCTAATTCCTTTAAAGACTAAGCTATTATCATTAGGATTTGTTATGATGCATAGTGATGGCTTAAACATAATATCATATCCTTTATCACATAATTGACTAATGCTTAACAAGTTATGTTTAAGACCATCAACATATCTAACATTATCTATAAAAGTAGAAGGGGTGATTTGAACTTTACCAATACCAATGATGTGACCTTGGTTGTTGTCTCCAAACGTCACAGCACCTCCCTTCTTAGCTTCAAGGGTGAAAAACTGATCTTTATCACCCGTCATGTGCCTTGAGCAGCCACTATCCAAATACCAGCAGTTCTTGTTGACTTTGGCTGCAAGACACTCCTACACAAGCAAATTATGTCATCTTAGGTACCCAAGTTTTCTTGGGTCCTTCATGGTTAGTCAAGTTGGTTCCTTTTGGAACCCATACCCTTTTAATTTTTCTTTTGGTTTTACTTTTCCTAAAATTACATACATTTGCTTTATGTCCTACTATTCCACAACAAAAGCAAGTTATTTTCTTAACTTTAGCTTCCCCAGCTTTAACAAAGAAATTACTAAGTAGTTTTTGTTTATTTCTTGGTTTATATCCTAAACCCGCTTTATTAAACACGGCTCGTTGATTATTAAGTATCATGTTTAACTTTTCAGAACTATATGTGAATCTTTCAACTAAGGGTTTGTATTTGTTTAGTTCTTCAGTTAATGTTTGATTTTCGGCTTTTAGATCACTTAGTTCTTTAGTTAGTTTTTCATTATCTTTGGTTAAGGTGTGAGTTTTCTTAATTAAGAGTTGGTTGCTTGTCTTAACTTCTAGATTTTCTTTGGTAAGATTATCTTTATCCTTAATTAATGAATCATGCTTATGAGTATAAGTTTGGTTAGTTACTTTTAGTTCTCTGTTTTTAACATTTATGTTCTTATACTCAATCATTAATTCATTGAACGCATCATAAAGTTCATCAAATGTAAAATCAAGATGCGTATCGGAGATTACCTCGTTTTCGTTGGCCATGAAACAAACATTGGCCTTCTCTTCTTGTTCTTCATCCGATGATGAAGATGATGCGTCAGAGTCCGATAGGGTGGTGACAAGGGCTTTCTTCTTCTTCTTGTACTTGCTTCCCTTCTTTAGTAGGGGACACTCAGCTCGGATGTGCCCCGGCTTTTTGCACTCATAGCACCCGATCCCCTCACCTTCCCTCTCCTTACCTTTGTCCTTGCGGTAGGAAATTGAGGGGCCTCTCCTTTGATGGTAGGACTTCTTGTGGTTGATGAATTTTTTAAACTTGCGCACAAGAAGAGCCTCACCACCATCTTCCTCATCTTCTTCTTCTTCACTGCTGCTGCTGCAAGACAAATCCTTGTTAGAAGAAGTAGATTTTAAAGCGATTACCTTTTTCTTATGCGAGGACTCTTCCTCGTTGTGTTGTTTCATGGTAAGCTCATGCGTCATCAGGGATCCAAGGAGCTCTTCAAGTGGAAGCTTGTTCAAGTCTTTAGCTTCTTGGATTGCCGTCACTTTGGCTTCCCATGACCTTGGTAGACACCGAAGGATTTTCCTGACAAGTTCACTGTTAGTATAGTTCTTGCCAAGGCTTTTTAGGCCATTGACAATATCTGTAAACCTAGTGAACATGCTTGTGATTGTTTCATTTGAATCCATTTTAAATAGTTCATATTTATGAACCAAGATGTTTATTTTGGATTCCTTGACTTGATTCGTGCCCTCATGGGTCACTTCAAGTCTATCCCAGATCTCTTTTGCAGAGTTGCAAGTAGAGATCCTATTGAATTCATTTCGGTCCAAGGCACAATAAAACACATTCATGGCTTTAGAGTTTAATTGTGCCTTCCTAATATCATGCTCATCCCAATCCATTTCTAGTTTGGGTACCTTAACACCCTCTACAAGTGTGGATGGGATGTATGGACCATTTACTACAATGGTCCACATCTCATAGTCTTGGGCTTGGATGAATATTCTCATCCTAGCCTTCCAGTATGAGTAATCGGATCCATTAAAGAAAGGGGGTCTTTGGGTGGACTGACCCTCAATGTGAGAAGATCCAAATGGGGTTGTCATTTTGATCTTTTAACTCTTGAGTGGAAGAGTTTTTGGCTCTGATACCACTTGTTGCCCAGATAGACAACCCAAGAGGGGGGGGTGAATTGGGTTTTTAAAATAATTTGGCTAATTAAAACGTTAAGGATGATTAATTAAATCTAGAGCAAGTTATTTAATTAAACCTAAGTGCTGTGAGTAATGAGTGAGGAAGAGGAAAAGAGCCAATCAAACACAAACACAAGGTTTATAGTGGTTCGGAGCTAACCCTTGCTCCTACGTCCGCTCCCCAAGTCTCACTTGGGTATTTCACTATAACCCCCTTGGATTACAGCCGGTTGTTTTGCAAGCTCACAACCAAACTTGTTGTTTTACGAGCTCACAACGAACTCGGTCGGTTTTTCCAGGCTCACCGACTAGAACCAACCCCGATTATTTTCTCGGGCTCACAATCAAACCCTTACACACGTTGGTTTTAACTTGGCTCACCAACCAACCTTGATCCCCTTGATTCAATCCCCCGATTGAATCAAGTACATACAAGAAATAGAAGAAAACAGAAAATAGCTTCTCAATAAGCAGATTTAAACAATATAAACGTAAAGGAGTTTAGAAGCCCTCAAATGCTTTTAAATTGGTGAAGAGGTATGGCTTCTGGAACTCCGGTCTCCTCTTGAGGGAGTGGCCGACTTGAATGCAGGAGGAGGAAGCTTTGAATGCTGGGAAGAAGTTGTTGAAGCAGTAAATGCAGTTCTTCCCTTTTTCTCGTTGAAGAGCACTTGGAGAGCTTGGAAACTTGAATGCTTGGAGTGGAATCTCTATTCTCTGCCTTGCTACAGTCTTCTGTGGCTATTTAAGCCAACCCCCACGGAAACTAGCCGTTACTCTACTTTTTCTGGCCGTTCTGCACACTCTGCGCAGCCTGACAATGTGACCGTTGGTGGGTTGGAGTCGACTCGCGCGATCAGGAGTCGACTCGGCTGTAGCAGGAGTCGACTCGAGCTTTTCCGGAGTCGACTCGGCAACTGTTCCAAGTTTGAATTAAAGTTGCCGTCTTGACTGGGAGTCGACTCGTCTTGACCTGGAGTCGACTCGCCAACTTCTGAAGCTGACCTGGCAATTTTGGAGTCGGCTCATCCACTGAAGTCCGTGGATCCAAATTTGAATTTTGTCCTCTCGAGTCGACTCGACTGTCCTGGGAGTCGACTCGAATCTCAGAGCTCGAACTCCCGATTCTCTGTCTTTTGGCTCATCCAGTCTTGGGGTCGACTCGAACTTCCTTGGAGTCGACTCGACTCTCAGTTTCCGAAAGTTGGTCTTCTGCCTTTTGACGTGAAGCTTGTCTTGGAGTCGACTCGAGCTGTCTGGGAGTCGACTCGAATCTCAGAAGCAGTAACATGGTCTTCTGTCTGTCGATGGTCGCACAGTCTCGGAGTCGACTCGCGTACTGCGGGAGTCGACTCGAATCTCAGAGTCCATAAAACGCTCTCTGACTTTTTCTTTGTGCACCGCTGGGAGTCGACTCGCGTTCCACTGGAGTCGACTCGAATCTCAGACCCGAAAACTGCTCTTCTGTCCTTCTGTCTGTTTTCAGTCGGAGTCGGCTCGTACTGATCTGGAGTCGACTCGAGCTCGTGCCAGTGACCTTGATACGCTTGGAGTCGACTCGTGAAACTCGGGAGTCGACTCGAGTCTCAGACATTGGTTCATGCAGACTTCTTAACTTATCCAAAATACTATGAACCAAGTCTAGAGACACTTAGACAGGATTTTCACTGAAACACTTAATTGAATTCATTAGTAATCACAAGATATACTCAAATGCTTTGAGCTCATCAAAATCAAACGGGGTTTTAATCAATCACTTCACATATGATAAAGTACTGTAGCCACAAAAGCGTAGTTCATGATAACATTAGTGAAGATGGCAATCGCATGTCTATCAGAGTTTTCTTGGTGAGCAAACATCCACTTGGTTGTCGACATGGATTATCACCATCCTCTCGACGATAATTTCTTCCGCGCTGGAATAATATTATTTGGTTTGGTGGAACAATGGATTGCTTTGCAGCAATAGGAAAAAGGGTTTGGAAGTGTGATGATGGCTGGAGAAATATGGGGCCCCCAGTCTGCTCTTGCAGCGGCGAGGTTTGTGCTCGTCTCCTGGGTATCTCCACCCCTGGTTTATCTCAAGGTAAACTTTGATAGTAGCGTCGGTAATAATGGGAGATGTGGTGGCATAAACTTCATCATCAGAGACCATAGAGCCAGACTGGTGGCGGCCGGAGGTAGGTGCATCTTCGACACGACTGCCGTCTGTGCCGAGCTCAGAGCTGCTTGGAAGGGTATCACTTTCGCGAGGCGCGTCTTAGGTGCCGACTGTCTCCTCCTTGAGGGTGTCTCGGCCGTGGTGATCGAGTGGATCAGGGGTCGGAGAGGTGCTGCGAAGGGAAGACTGATGCTCCACGGCATCTGCAGACTACTGGAAGAGTGTGGTTCCTACACAACCACACATGTCTACAGGGAGGCAATTCATGTAGTGTGCAAGGTTTGCTAGTGGCATGGTTCAAATTTTTTAGATAAATCAGGTAATTAGGAAGTACATAAATATTTTCAAACATTTGAGAGAACAATATAAACAAATTGCTTTAGAATTTAAACGAATAAAATTTCATTGAACATTCTCATTTACCCGCATTCCATGAATTAGAGCCAAACATATTTGAAATTTTATATGACGTAACTTAAAAATTTTATGTATCGCAGATGCGTATCCAATGCTGATGTAGCCATTCGTGTCTTAATTTAGGAGTTTCATCTCGTAGTAACGTCTAATGCTATAGATAAGGTGATTAATTGGTCTTCTTGTTTTGAAGCTTAGTAAACATGACTCACATGTAGTTCTACCAGTTTCAATATATTGAAGACTAAAAACTCATGGGCCAGTAAGCAGAATTGTATTCAAAAAATATTAAGATATAGAACTCGAAGCATAATAATAATAATAGCATAAAGAATATCATTTTTCAAAAATCAATGGCAGCTTGCACTAATACTTAGGTATGAATTTATGATAAGTGGTCAACAAGCTGTTAATTCATATGTGGGAAAGCAAAAGATGCAAGCTTACCAAGTTGGTAATGTGAAGATTTAGATTCAAATATTGTCGTACCGAGATTTGAATGGTTATGGAGAGATGTTCCCTCCATTGTGTGCGCGCGCGTGCATATAACACCAGATTATTTGGCTAAGTTAGCAAATTAGCTTCTAAGTAGGTGCAGCACTCATAGTAGGTTCTTAATATACTTGCTTGGAAGCCAATCCAAAATGCAGGGGTACTAAGTATCTCCTTTTATTCTTGTGATGGGAACCCTACAGTATGCAACTCACCTCTAGTTAGATGCTAACATTCAAGTATATATATGTATGTGATAAATTAATTGTCAGGATGTGACCATATATCTTCACCACAAGGGGTTCAAGTCCACCTTTTCTTTTCATTCCAAAACTACTCTTCTATGCCACAAACTATAAAGGTGGACCATGCGTCTCCCCCAGTATGGTTCAACTCTACGTTTTCTTCTCATTCCAAAAGTTCTTCTGTGCCTCTTTTATCCTTGGAGAGCACTCCTTCCTGGTTGTTATTGAATACAAGACTCCAAATGCATGATTCTATATGGGTCCCATGCTGCCTTTCACAGGTAACAGTAGTAATATATAAGGGAAATTATAATCTTTTTCAGATCTGTTTGGATGCCGGAAGATCTTATTGGTTGAACATATAATGAAAGCTACAGTGGTTAAAAGAGATTGAGTTACAGGACAGTCAACTAATCTTCAGTGTTAGAGATGGTACATCTTGGAACAGGGAACCAAAACAAGGAATGAGATGCTTCTCAGGCTCCCACACTCGCTTTTGACCACCCTAGTTTCCACCATAAATTTATGAAGAGGTATCCTGTGGGGAAATCTTATTGGACCAATAAGATCCTGCAGCATTCAAACAAGGTTCAATCCACCCCGAGCATTCCCTTCTCTCTATTTAATCACATGCATCACATGGACCAAACACCACCAAAAACTACTTAGAGTAGACTCCTTGATCTCCATTGACAGCTATTTATACACAAACAGACATTTCTTTGTGCTATTTCGATTGGATTAGTAACTAGGATGAACACAGAATTGAAGCACCAAAAAGCAGACAAGTCACGGAGTTATTAGATGGCTAGTAAGAGGGAACTATCAAATGAAAAGAACCATATCAGTGCCATTGAAAAATTCAAATTATTGTTTGGATGGATCTATTTCATTGTGATATGTGCCGGGCAAACTTCTTCAGACTAGATAAGTTCTTTTGATAACAGGCCAAACAGAGTTTATCTGGTTGTTGCCACCCCTCTCCCCAGTGCAAGCACTGGGGAGAGTTTTCAGGTTTTGAAACTGAATGTGACACTCCCACTATCAATCTCAGAGGAAAGAAGGGAAAAAAAAGGAGGGTCTTGAATAAAAGATCGAGAACATGAGAGGATACAGAAAGCACAAAATCATATGCCACATCAAAAAGCTAGCGCATACATGACAGCCAATCATGTTGTATAGGTCTCTCACTAAATCTAAAAACACCACCATGAAATCTAACATCACAAATCCATAACAGAATACCTTGAGTTAATTCTTATTTTAGCATATATCATAGTAAAAGTCATAAGCGAAAACATTATGCAGGAGTAGCTTCCTTAATTAAACCAACGTCAGACACCAGCAATACTGCTTTTATGTCAGCTTATGAATGGTCTTCATGTCAGCTGCCTCCTGAAGTCTCCCCTTTTCAACATGATCCCACCATTTAAGCAGGAAATTATCCACAACCAGCCTGAACCAAGGGGACAGTTTTGCCCCATCTTCACCGGTTTCTGCTTTCCTGAGCAGTTCTTTCAATTGATCCCGATTGACATACTTCACATCAGCAACTTCATCGGGGTTTGGATGCAAGTTAACATCACGAACAATGAAGAGCAGATAATCAACTGGCATGAGAAAATCTGATCCAGTTAGAAATACAGATATTTAAGCATAGAGCTAATGGAACAAGTCATGTGCAAGGACATACGCTCATGTTCCCCCCACTTTCCATCAGATGGGGCCTTGTATAGCATGCGTCCAAGAGGAATGAACTGATCAACAGGCAACTCTTCAGGAGGTATGCCCAATTCATCCAATAATTTCCTTTGTGCAGCGTTTCTGACTCCTGTTTCAGAAACAGTGAAATTTTATTACCAAGTACTCCAAAGCATAAAGCAGAGAAGACTAGCTCGGTTATACTGCCAACATGACAGACCAAGGAAGTTCTCTTCTGTAAGCTCTGAATCACGATAAAGAGGATGACTGCAGCAGGTATTTGTCCACACTAAAGGAAAAGTAACCTTTGTTGCAGACCTTTGCTGTCAAAAAAAAAAAAACTGAGGCATCTATGAATACAAAAAAAATTAGCCAGGTGATGACATAAGAAATAAGAACCAGTTTACACAATAGTTTAAAATATAATAGAAAGTCATGGCTGGTCAACATCAACCAAACAACAAAACAATTAAGCCAAACAAATGAGATGCAGTAAGTTGCATATTGTAAATGATATCGATACAACTTTATCAGGGATGTCTTTTAAATGAGCTAACCAAAACTAACCAGATATGCTCCATGCCTAGCTTGCCAAAGAAAACTGCAACTTTCCTCAAACTAACAAACAGAAAGTTCCAGCGAACAAGACTGACCTTTTCGCAACACATATATAGCAGAGCGAGATGAAAGGTAAGGAAAAAAAATACAAGATATATTGTACTTTCAGTTCTCAAGTAAAGGTAGTTCTGATCACAAAAGTGGCAAAGTAGAATCCATTTTAAAAGCAGCAACACAAACATTGAACTTCAACAAGAGCTAACAATCAAAGATAACATCATGAGTTTCATCAAACTAGCTGCCAGCATAAAAATCAAAAGAGAAAAAACAGCATGAGTTTCATTAAACTGATTCCCAGAGTAATATCAGAAAGACAAAACAGAGTTTGACTTTACATTTATTAGAACAAATTATCCATAAAGGTGGAAGGATCATGAAAAGAATATTTCTTACCAAAAAAACTCAAGACTTGTGCTTAAATCATAAATCAAGATTTCGTACAATGACATTCATATAAAGTACACCTTCAGGTTGCTATTATATATATAAAAAAAAACTGAATTTTCATTCTGAAGATAACATATAAGCAAAACTGAGTATCTCAATAGTCATGACAAAGCCAAAAATGTCCATGCAACTGTCAGCCTTGTGACCTTTTTGGTTCCAAACAAAATGGCTTTGTTGCAAGACCCATGGACGCTCTCAATCAAATTCTGACTTATTTCACACATCAAAATTTTGTGGGATCAACATGCGAAGAAACGTTCTGCTTAAAATTTAGTTTTCTGTCAAAGTTTTCTTGTGGGTTTTTTTTGCCCATGGTTCACCAGGGTATTCTGCCTGGGTCTAAAGTTACTTCAGAATATTGTTTCCATCTCACACCAACGTCTGACACCTCTTCATCTTCTGTTATGCCATACTAGATTAAGATCACACATAGATTGACTAAAAATCTTGATGTTTATTCTTTTATCATCTCATAAATCCCTGAAATATGCAATTCTTTAAACTGCAACATCCAGAAAAAGGTAGTCCATGTAGAAGTGTGCCATTAATGGGCAAATGGATTCAACACGAATGAACAAATTGCCAATAAGAATGATAGTTCACACATCCACGGCTCGGTCAGGCCAGGTTAGGGCCATGCATATCTAGTATGTCGAAAACAAGCAAACTCCAATATTCTAAGCCTGAATCTACTTGGACAAGCCTAGATT
This sequence comes from Phoenix dactylifera, assembly GCF_051530095.1. NCBI lineage: Eukaryota > Viridiplantae > Streptophyta > Magnoliopsida > Arecales > Arecaceae > Phoenix > Phoenix dactylifera. The sequence goes on from NC_143201.1 coordinate 18,672,001, forward strand.
TGAACATTTGGAAATCAAGAAAGATTTGAAAAGAGTAACTCTAAGGTCTCAAGCAGGGTAGCCATGAATCTTACATAAAATATTTCATAAGTAAGTTTTACATCCTAAGAGATAGGGGAGGCCTGTAAGGGGAAGGTTCCATGTGAATGATACTTGCACATGGGCTAGCCGATCCTAAGAGATGGGGGAGGCCCATGAGGGGAAAGGTTCCATGTGGACAGCACTTGCACACGGGCTAGCCAATGCTAAGAGATGAGGGAGGCCCATAACGGGAAAGGTTCCATGTGGATGACGCCCGCGTGTGGGTTAGCCGATCCTAAGCGATAGGGGAGGCCCTCGAGGAAAAGGTTCTGTGTGCATGGCACTTGAACATGGGTTAGCCGGTCCTAAGTAAGTTTTACATCACAAAACAAATGTCTTCCTCAAGTAAGACTAGAATGATGTAATTGAAAAATTGATGTTCCAGAAACACTATTTGATATTGAACATAGGAAACACTGCTAACAATCATCTAAACTGAACAAGGATGAAAAAATCATTTCAATATGATCGGATCTTATTCAAATTGATACATAACAACATGTTTAAAGGTAGTTTTTTTTGCCTTTAATCCTATAAATCACATACCTGGAGTAGCAATTCATAATTTGAGTTGAAGAGAAAAACACTGAAGGCCCTGTGGAGCAGATTCTCGGATTCTATTTTCTCCATCAGATGGCCTACACAATAGAAAGAGGGTTCAGGGACCAATCAACAACTAAATAATCTGTCCTTAAATATTTAATGTGTAAACCTCAAGGAATTTAAAAAAATAGTTTTAATGAAAATAATAATTAAGATAAACATCATATGAGAAACATATGCTAGATTGTAAAGTAAATAATTCAGAATGTTGGTTCTCAATCCGTTCATCAAATCGAATGTGTTTGAACAACAAATCGCATTATGCTGTAAAATTCATGAATCTACAGAACTTTATAGTACATATGCATGCAGAAAAGTATTCTGCATCATATTGAATATGTTCAACCTTTATAGGATGAATGTCTTGTTTTAGGAATGTAATTAGCTAACAGCTTAAAAGATATAATTATATTGTTTTAGCAAGGTCGGTCCTCAGAAAAGCAGAGCATAAAAGATATAATTTGGTAAAGAATCTCATCCACATATTTAAGTGCTGGCTTCAAATATAATTGAACAATAATTACCTAACGGGTTACTAATCTGTTGCTAAACCAAGCACAGTTCATTGATTGGTTAGGTTGGTCCAACCTTTCTAATTCGTAAACCAAGCACAGTTCATGGAACGGTCAGATCAGTATGATTTAAACCAATTCCCAACAATTAACTAACATGCTCTTGCTAATAACAAGTTTTGAAGATTAGTTCAGGCTAAGCTCGAGGTCTTGTCGCCATTACTTGTATAACATGGGTTATAACTAGCCGAAGTTATGAGAATTTCTCATAATCAAGTTTAACAAGGAGATCAAGGAGAACCAATGGACAAAGGTGGCAAGAAAACTTCCCATTTGGAAGAATTTGGCTACTGAAAAGGAACAAAGGATTATATTTATATTATTCTAAAATTATTTACTATAAACTGCAATTTTATACATTAAAAAGATAGAGCACTTTTCACTCACTTAACAAGACCATGACAACAAATATTGCATGTAAGCATGAAAAACCAAAACAATCTTCGAAATAAAATTGCAATGCCAGAAGCAGCATAGCTCAAATTCAATGAACTTTAAAAGGAAATGAGTGCATTAAGATCATGAAGGATAAGAACATGGAAAGCATTAAAGGATCCAAAAACAGTGGAAAGAAAGGATATTCCATATATCTCTTGGCCTAATTAAACAGATATCATATTTGTAGCATCAAGAACTAAATCTGAAAGAGTATACTATTTAGTGCATGAAATATAATGTCATACAAGCATCACAGGCTTTTAGGGATCTTTGCTTCTTACAATTGTATTTCGAATCATGCCCAATAACATTGTCATGCTCATCCACCAAGATACACCTGTACATCATTGGAAGCCGCGCTTTAATTCTTCCATGAAGGTTGAAGTCAGTAATAAAGGTTAAGGGAAAAATAATGCCATAAAGAACTTAGCCTCCTATAGACAAAGTCTTAATGAACTTGTAACTTCAAATCCACTTATTAGTACTAGAATCCTAGCTCTTTGAACAAAAATCCACAACAGATGTGTCTACTTATAAGTCATGCAAATTTAAGAAAGATTTAAAAGTTCAATAACATGATGAAAATGCATGAACAGAGAATAACTTGATAATAAGGAGGACGAACCCAAAACACTAGTCCAAGAAGATGGAGCTTGTGATGTGAAATTTTCAAAAAGCGGGATCATCATATCATGAGTCAACCAAGTATTTTGATCCAAGCAAGAAATTCAACTTTAACATTTGAAACTATGGCTGGTTGCAGATGTTAACAATTCACAATACTGCCAACTTTATGACATCTAATGATAGCAAACATTTTCATATGTGCTATAGATTGACCGAGGCATACTTCAATAGTATGCAGGTTTGTAAGTGGAGCAAGTTCTTATGCTCAATAACTAAGATAATGTACCTTTAGTAAGTTATCCATGTTTTCCTCATCTAACAACAATAGTGGGAGTGCCACCAACCATTTATGTCTCACTTTCTTTTTTCCCATTTGAGAACTAAGACGGGTGGGAGTCTGGCCCCATATTGTAGTGACGGCAGGACCGAATCTGGGTCACCTATACTAACAAAAGAGACTTTATAAACTTGGCTAGTTGGCACCCTTGGTGCAACCAATCATTTCAAATACATAATGTAGTAGCTAACCACATCCAACTCTTCGAAAACACCTCTAGAGTTTTGAACAATCTCCTCCTCCATCTGGAGGAGAGAGTGCATCCGCTTGGTTGCAGCCCACTTTGTAACCAAAATATTCATGTATTTAGCAAGTTAACAGTAATCCTCAATAATCATATTCATACATATGTTTCCTATATTATCAATTGCCACAAACGTGAATCCCTAAGATGGCCAAACCAAGATATACGACAGATTTGCAACTAGCAACTAAGATTGTATTAGAACCGGTATACATATCACATTGTCCTCATTTTTGTCCAATTAAACAAACAATGCAATCAACATTATCATTCACAACTACGTGGACCAGGGGTAAAGTGTTTCCAGGACAAGCTCTCATGTGAACAAATTGTGGTACATACTTTTAAGTTTTAACGTTCCCTATATCTCATCTGCAACTTCTATCCCTTCATTTCCATGATCACAATTGGTAATTTGTCATAAGTTTTATCAAAATTTTGGGTATAATCCTCTTTTTAATCTGTTAACATATGGACTAAAGTCTAAATAGTTCAGTTTTTTCTAGAATTGATACAAAATAGTTTTGAATTACCTTGTCACTTTCTTGTAAACGTTTCTCTCACATTCTCCTATAATCTCATACATTCACATATATCTATTCCAACGATAGCTGATCCAAATTGTATAGCATAAGCCCAGCAGTAAACAGTCATGAGTTTACCTTAATGGGATAATTTGAAGTTATTATATATTTCCTTGTAACTTGCACATTTTGTAATTCATGACCCTCATTTATAACTTAAGTGTGGCTTGATAAATTAATTCATGATAATCAATGCAGATTTTGCTATATTCATGATTTTGTAAAATTTACAGTATCCTATCCTTTTGTCTGAATGGTTCTATTTCCTTTTTTTGAAAAAAACGCAATCATTCTATCACTTTCTTTCCTTTGTTATTTTGAAAAATTTAAAACATCATCACATCTCATTATTTTCCAAATCTTTTGATGAACAAGATTTTTTGTCATCATGACCTAATCCAAAACCGACTTTGTGGGTATAAGAAGGCATACAAACTGCTGCCATGTTTTGTCTACAACATGGTATGAAAACATGACACTTGAAACGACAGTTGGAAACTAGGAATAGATGCCAATGTATCAAACTATTATTAGCAGTAACAATGACATATATATCAGGTCTAGGGCAGCCTCGAAGAAAGGCAAGCAACTCCATACAATTTACTGCTAAATTCCTGAACACCAGAAGTCTTGACTGATTTAGCAAAGAAAACAACAAAATTAGGGAGAAAAAAGAGAACATTTGTATAATAAACCAAAGTCAAAAATTGCTTGTTAAAAGGAGGGAGGAAAAAGGAATAGTCAGGAATTATGACAAAAGAAAATGTCACTACAACGATACCCAGATTCAGATTCTTAAATAGAACTTAAAAAATATAAAAGAAAGAAAAATAGCTATAAATGGATGCCCCAAGGCATTTATCAAGAACAATGCCCTTGCTATCCTATATGACAGATAGGTCAGAATTTTATTTGTGGATCAAAGTGTATATAAGGGAATATATTCCCTAGATTTTCTTCAACACCTTAAATTTTCTAATGTATATCATCCCTACCCTATATAGCCTAAAATCAATTATTTCTAGTCTATGATCCAAGTTTTATTAAAACAAATCTATGCAGCGAGAATCGTAACAACCTAGGGCCTCACCTAAAAAGACTAGCTAGAAGATATTATTTGGATTGGTTGACCCTGTATATGTACCCATGATCCACCCAATGCATAGCCAATGTGAGACCAAATATACGCCTGCATATGTCCTTTCATGCTCCCCTCGTTTAAGCCTTGACATCCTCATCAAGCTAAGGATCCAAGTCTATTCAAATCCATTCATAAGTACCACAAATCCAATCACAAATACTACGATCAATCCATGGTAGGCCCAAATGGGCCCGTGCTACAGTACCCCTAGTCCACATGGGTCACAGGCAGGGTCTGCTTTGATACCATTTCTAATGACCTGGGACCTCATCCAAAAAGGCTAACCAAAAGGTGTTATTTGGTTTCCTTGGCTTTGCATAAGTATCCAAGATATGCCTAGTGCACAACCAATGTGAGACTAAATATACGCCAGGACGGTCCTCACATGACAACATCCTACCTTATATAATCCCTACCCTATATAGCCTAGTATCAATTATTTCTAACCTATGATCCATACCTCGTAAAAACATGTCTCAGCAATGAGAATGATAATAGGAAGGGATAAGTGCAACATACAATTCCGATTAGCAATTATGATGAAAAGGTTACAGGATATTTTTTTTCCAAGAAAGTTAGAAATTCAGATAACTAGTTTCTACGAACTACAACTATTTTAGACTTGATCATACAAACAAAGGGGAAAATATAGAACCAATGATACTCATCTTTTGGTCAAATAAAAAAGTCCAACTGTCATTATCTAATCACTAAAAGACCAGCATGAATTAGATGAGGAGCCACCTTAAAAGGGAGGTCTCCATGGAGCACAATGCATGTACACGGATTTCACGTACACAAGCATAGGTCTAGACTCTTCTAATGTATAATTGTTGTCTGTATTCTTAATCTGAAACATCACAACAGTTACAAATATAGCATAGAACTACAAAATGTCATGTTCTGTGATGTGTACGGTGCTGTTTTTATATTAGTTGTTGGACCAAAAGCCCATTGCAAAGGGCCTAACAAAAGATGTTAGACATCTTCCCATAGTGTTGCCAACACTGATCCCAATATCCACTTGGCTATCGTGGCTTAGGCAAAACTTGTAGGAATCGAGGGTATTTGAATGTATGAATATAACAAATAGAGATGTCATTGTGTGTGTTTATTCTGAAAACAAATGTCAAGGTGGGACTGATCCACCAATTCTATAGACTCATGTGGTCCACTAATCCAATTCCAATAGCCAAGACCTAATAATAGTATATGGGCAATTTTTTTACAATTTAATCCATACAAACTTATGGTTGGCTTTTTGGCAATTTAAACTAACTCGATGAAAATTTAGACTTGGGCCAACAAGTTCTGAAACCACAATGATCGAGGCAAAAATGACAAAAAAGAAAAAACTAAAAGAAATGTGTGATCTTGTGACAGATTACCAGAACATTGAAATTAACCTCAGTAATCAAACTTATGGATGCTAAAATAGGTTCTAAAGACATCCTCGCAAAACTACATGCAAGATCCAATCTTTCGCACAACATGCAGACAATTGGAATTGGAATAATCCATTTAAAGTAGTTTATCACCACCAATCAACAAAAAACCCGATTCAGCGCAACTATAGTATAGCCACATATAATCATCGACAACATCCAAGTCTTTTCCTATCAAATAAGGAATAAGATACGGATCATGACTCAAACTTGAAGGCCCTACAAAGAATTGAGAATATAATACTAGATCAAAGCTCTAAAATTGTTACAGCAGTCTTGTTTAGCCAAGGCCACTACCTGGCAAATAGGAGAGTCTAATGTTAAGACAGATCAAGGAAATGAAGGGGAAAGCAAGAAAATAAAATGAGAGTAAGAGTTAGAAACCGAGGGGCTTACTCATCTTCGAACATGAGGCGCCTCTGGACGGCGTCCATGGCTGCATCGTTGATGGCAGCGGTTGCAGCGGTAGCCTCTTCTTTTGCCATGGGAAAGAGGAATCGAGAGAGAAAGCAGATGCGGAAAAGGGCACAACAGCAAGGGCAGAGGGGAGAGAGTGAAAAGGGTGGCTCTCATTGGGACCGGTGGAGATATAAATGGAGTGGCCCCCGCTGCTGCCACTCGCCCTCGAGCAGCAGGCATGGCTCCAACGAGAGAGGCGGAGAACGTGGACATGGGCATGGCGATTCGTCACCATCACCGAGGACAGCATATGGAGTAAATTATTATGAAGGGAACTTAACACCTGCTAATATTAAGAGAAAATCTATTTGGTTTGTGAATAAAATCAAAATTGAAATATAGATATTAGGCAAGAATAAAAATTAGATTTTGAGAATTTTCTTTTTAGCTAAAACAAAGTATAGATCAAACTCTCTAGACGGAACGGTTGAAATAGAAGTTACTTATTTTTATATTTTATTCTGAAAAAAATATTCATTTAGTATAAATTATAAATAGGTCCCTTTCAACATTTAGCATTTATTACACTATTAATATTTAATTTTTAATCCTGAATATATTTAAATGGAAGTTTATACGTGCTTATACTTATATTGCATACACTTATCTTATTTTGATCGGTCAAGTCAAAATGAACTTTGGATATAGATAAACTCGTATCATTCTCTCTTGTTGATAAGGATTGTAACCTTATCTTTTGGTTTATAAATACTTGATATAAAGAGGCATGAACAAAATAACAATCCTTTCCTCTCAAACACCTTCCGGCTATTTTGCATCTCTTCCATATTATTAGAGCCAACATTGGCTCCATATCATATTTTATTTATGCCCATGCACCATTAGCCAAAGTTTCTCGTTCATACCAAACTAAGACCGCCTTGGTTAAAACCCATTTGATTCGGCAGTGATTTTAATCGAGTTGTAGATGTCACGCCTCCAACTCGAGTAGATGTCGTGCCCCTAATTCGAGATCGTGAGCCGAAAGTCGCAACAACCGCCGCACACTCATAGGAAGCTTTCTCCACGAGCATGTAAGTCATCTCAACACAATATCATCAATATGCAGCAGAACAATTTAAACTAATAGTATACAATCTTTATTTTATTAACTAACTCAACTTACAATGTCTCACAATTCTAATATTAATCTAAGGTAATGCGTCAATTTAAATAAATTTTAATCGAAGATAACTTGTGTCATAGTTCTTCTAGTCGCTCTTCCATATTAAAAAAATCATGGTCGAGCTAATTCTTCGGATCTGTAAAAATAGTAAGAAATTGTATAATGAGTTAGACATCCCAGTAAGTAATGAATATCTTAACTAGATAGTTCATATAATAACATAAAATATAAATACAAATTATGATGTATCAGTATAAAGATATAATCAATTCCATCTCAAAATACAAATTCATTAAAATTCATATCTTTCAAATATTTGTATATATAATCATAAATCTGATTCGAAGCAAATCATATTCAACTCAACAGTCTTTAATTATGGCTATACTTATACTCTAGGGCTAGGCCATACTTATACCTTACAAGATGGGCCAAAATACCATACTTATATCCTCGCGAGTAGGCTAGAATATCATATTTATACCCTATGGTTGGGCCAGAATCAATAATAGTCAGAGTGTCAATGCTTAACTCCCAATTGACAGGGTTCAGAACATAGCCAGATCGAAAATTCAAATTTGATGCACATCAAGTTCTTTTTATAAAATAATGGATATATTTAATCCAATCAAAATATGCAAATGCAATGTAAGAATAGTAAATAATTTAACAATAGTCCGAAAAATATTACTCCAATTTATATATCTATTTTTCATTCAATTCATCATCTCGTAAAATTCATAAATTACATATAAATTCATTAACAATTTATTTGATGTAACAATAATATTATATGAATGAAGAATCTAGGAAAGGCATATCATTATTTATCTTGCAAATGCAATCCAACTAATAGTCTCGATTGGTCCGATCAAAGTAAAATTCATTAAATTATGCTCGAACTAGGACACAAATAGTTTAACAAGCATCGAGACAATCAAATCTAACAGTATTTGGCAAGGATCAAGATGGGGCCGACATACCGCCCGACGACCTTAGATCACAACCCTTCACTAGGGTTAATTCAAAATTATTGCGAAGAGTCCCTTTAGATCCAACTAAAGTCTGATAGAGAGAGAAAGTTCAGTGGTGAGAAAGTCTAATAGAGAGAAAGTCTAACAAAAGAGAGAATCTCAGTCCGAGTTCAATTAGGGGTCTAGGTTTGGTTGTTAATAGTACAATCAACCTAAATCAATTAACATGTATGGCTATGAATCAAGAGAGAGAAACTTTGTAGAGAGATAAATAAGAGACAGAGTAAGAGAGAGAAAATATGGGGAAGAGAGAGAAAAGAGAACCAACTTCTCTCTCTAACCAAGAAAGAGGAAGGAAGAGAAAAAGAGTGGCGGTGGTGCTGCCTGGGGTCAGGGGACCCACGATCGGCCAATAGCCGGTCGGCGATGACTGGCGGCTGGCAGCACCAAAATAGATCAAAACACGGGTTTTGACTCCTTAAATCATGAAACAGGGCAAACCCGGCGGCCGGACTCTTGCCAAGGCGATAAGCCATTGTGGAGAAACAGAAGGAGGTCTCATCAACAAACACCAGCAATGAAGCCCACCGGAAATAAGAATAAACATAGTTTGTTTCTGAAAACAGAGGAAAACAAGACATTTCCCTTCTTGGCCAAATTTAGGTGAGCACTGACTGGAATCTAAGGTTCAAAAGGTCTGGAAGGAAGAGGAGGGAGGTAGCTTGATGGTGGCACGTTCCTTACCAATCTCTCAACAGTGATTAGCTACGGTGATGGTGCAAAGGCAATCGGTGCTCGGTGAGAAAAATCAAGGAAGATGCCAGCGGTGAACTATGATTGAGGCCGGTTCCCCAATGGGGGATAGGGAGGATAGAGAGGAGTTTAAATAGATCGGAGACTAGGGAACCATGTTTTCCGGTAGGGTCCGAGGAGGAGGAATCGTCCTCCTTCGCCGTGCTCAACTAGGGCTCTGCCTTAATTCTAGTTTGGATGGGCTTTTGGGCCGCGTTCAGACATTGGGCCAAGCCAATAGGCCGACCCAATAAGGCTGGGCTTCATAGTTGATGAACTTAGGGAACTCGCTTTGCACCGAATCTGAGGTTGAATGGCCCGATTCAGAGTTGTTCAGGAGCAGTACAACTTGAGACTACTCAGGAGGGCTTAGGAAGAGGAATTCCAGCCTCCTTTTGGCCTACTCACCCTCCAAACGTGGTGTTCTTATCACTGTAAAGTTTAATCCTTCTTGTATTGAATTCAGTTCTAGATGAGTTTTATCTTTTTTTCTTTATTATGTCTCTTGGTTTTGATTGATTGTTCTGGATTTTGAGGAGTTAAGCCCTTCAATATCCCAGTCTTGATTTGTTGCTTCAGAGTCGATCCTTCTTGCATTGGATTCATTTTCAGTTTTATGCTTGATTTAAATCACTAGCTCTATAATACCAAAATTACTTCTGACATATTTTATACATTTTACAATTATTAAACAAAATTCTTAAATAAATTATAAGAAAATATACACAAACATAAATCAAATTATCAAAACCTGCCATCCAATGCGACAATGTCAAGAATTAATCAAAACCTATTAAAATAATTTCAGGGGATCATCACAACTTTCTAAGTATAAAAAAATATTTTATGAGATTATCAAATCTCTCTTACCTAAAAGAATTTTTTAAAGATTAGTAATTTTGAAAAAAATATATATTTTTGTCGAACTGAAGAATATTTTTATTTTTAAATTTCAGTCCAAAATTACTGTTTTGGAATAATTTTAAAATTCTATCCCACAGGATGGGTTCAACGTTCCTAGGCTAGGCGGTGATTTTAGACGTCAAGGTAATTTGAGATTAGTGGTACCAGTCTCAGCGAAACAGAGTTCGCTGTCGAAACGTTCAGCCCGCCGCCCTCAAAGAAAAGGACGTCAAATCTCGAAGAAAAGCTGCAAGACACCACACCGCGACGCTCATCGCAAAGTCAAAACTTTACTGTTTTAGCCTCTTATCCGAGGAGGCGCCGCCGCCGCCACGGTCCGTCCCCAGGATGAGCCTGCCCCCACCGCCGTCGTCAACCTCCTCCGCCATGATCTCCGCCGAGGAAGCGCTCCGCATCGTCCTCAGCGTCGCCGAGCGCCTGCCGGCGGTCACCGTCCCGCTCCACGAAGCCTTCGGGCTGGTCTTGGCCGAGGACGTCCGCGCCCCCGATCCTTTACCACCGTATCGAGCATCCATCAAGGTTTGGAGATCCACTTTCTGCCTCACTCCAATTCTTAAATCTCTCGACTCGTTGGTTTCAATACTTCTTCGTAAAGATTGGATGCTTTTTCTTGTCATTTTGTTGGAAATTGATGCTTAGATTAAGTTGTTAAGAAGTCCGATTAGAAGATTGCGTGCAATTAGAAGGAATATCAATGGGATTTTGAGCATTCAATTTCGCTATAGAAAAGTTCTATTTGATCGATACAAATGGTCGAGCACCTTTAATGCTAATGCCAATACAACCAAACTTCCACTTAAAAAATAAATCAAGTTTCAAAATTGAAAAGTTGTAAATTAAAGAAGTAGATAAGATCATGATTTTTAAATTTAAGTTGTCTAAATGCACCCTAAATGGATGAAGCTTTTCAGATTTATCGCAGCATATATTTGTCAGATGAATTACCTGCTACATATAGGAAACAAGAGATAAAGAAACTGTCATAAGGGCATAGGCGTTATGATAATTCATTTTGGTCATCAACAATGGTAACACCTTAAATTTCAAATATCACAACATGGTTTTATGGGTATGCTACTAGGTTAATTGTTTTAATCTATGTAATTTTACTTTTGACATGCTTTGTTATCATTTCTCCTATCCAATTATATTTTTCTTCTCCATATATATATATATATATATATATATAATATTTTAGGGCTTGCCGTTTGTATTGGATTTTATTCCTTTCTTCTTGTGTAATTATGAAGAAACTGTCTTTGATCTTTTTGAAGTCAACAACTATTGAAAATGATACTTTTGTTGCAGGATGGTTATGCCGTAGTGGCTTCAGATGGGCCTGGTGAATATCCAGTAATTACTGAATCAAGAGCTGGAAATGATGGCATTGGCGTGACAGTCACTCCTGGAACTGTTGCATATGTGACAACTGGAGGTGATTATATTTTATTATGATCTTTATCTTTTCAGCATTATATAGTTCTGATTTCAGAAAATTTAGGTGGCTAGACAGATGCCTTTTTCTATGCAAATTGCGCAGATTTCAACACATTAATCTGTTTACAGCGGAAAAAATTGAATTGTAACTTTCATTCACAATTCCTGTCAACACAAAATTTAAAACCATTTCATTGCCATATTGATGATAAACAATCTCTTTCTCAGTAAAGATTTTTCATTAGTGATCAATTAATGTAAAACATTTGCTTTTCAAAGGAGCATGAAGAAAAAAATAACATCCTTCGTGTGTCAGTTTAAGAAATTTTAACAGAAGATTCTAAAATGTTTTGTGAGACTCTAGATATTTAACAAATGTAGGTTTCTGATTCTAGAATCAGAATCAACATTTATAAAAGAAATCAAACTTTCTATCTTTGCTTCTGAGCGTGAGATCGTAAAATCACACTGTTTTACATTGTTAGATCATGAATTGGCAAAAGGTATATTAAGGATGCTTTCTTGTTAGTTGTCTTACTAAAGAAACCTTGGCGATACTTCTTTTTTGACCTTAGTCCATGTAGTTCGTGTTCACGCAACCTTCATTTTCCCTTGAGTAATCAATGGACCAAGATTTTTGAACATCTTTTCATATTGAATACAATATTCTGTAAAGGTTAACAATGGAACTATATTACGAAAATAATTTTCCTTTTATTAACAAATCAATAAATTTCTTGGCAAGCATATTTTTGAAGGCCAATGAATTGATTTTTCAGGAATCTTTACTATGTTTATGCAAAATCTATCATAGACCGGAAATGAAGCCTTATGGTGCTTGCTTCTTATCTCTTTGATAGAAATACTCCCATTTTTTATGAGGCAAACTCCTTTTTGTCTCATTGATTAAAGTGCAATTTGGCATACACGATATGACAAGGTGAATACCGCACATCGGCACGTAGCATTCGCAAGATACTGGCCGGGTGCCAATGCTTGGTATGCAGCCGAGTTCCAGTGCGTGCAAAACAATGGCTCAGCACAACATAGCATGGTACATATGGAGCTGTGTCAAAATGGCGTGCCAATGACATGTGATATGCCAATCTATGATTTGGTCTCTTTACTTTTTTTAAAATAAAGTAAGATAGATGTCTGGGATTGTAAGTGCACGACAATTCTCAACTTTGGCTTGTGCATTGCATGTGCTTGCTCTTAAAGATGTTGGTTGACTTGATTCCTATTCCTTATTGATCTTAATATTGTTTTTGGTAGGTGAACTTAGAAGAGAATGATTGACATATTTTAATGATCATTTGTGGGAAGATATTCTTCGATATATGTTATTATAATAAACCGGAACTCCTCCTTAAGGAGACTAAATTGCTACAATTGCAAATAGGGCGTGAATTTATTTTGGTTTCCCTCTATCTTGTGCATTAGAACTTATCTAGTGAATGGCAGGATATTTTATAGTTTTATCAAATCAATTTAACACATTTTATACTCCAGTATCAATGATATCAAGATTTGAGAGTCTCAGCTAATGTCTGGTATCAAGATTCGAAAGAATGAACACTTAGAAATCTTGGATCTCATTCTTTGGCAGGACAAGAACAAAAACAAATGTCTTTGGGGATGAAAATGCACGACCAACTTTTAATTAGAATTGTATTTGGAGGCTCAATTCAAAACTATGATGTCTTCTTATAGTTGTGGAAAGCTTAAAAAAGGGCAGCTCGGTGTATAAGGCTTCCACCACTGTAGGGTTTGGGGAGGATCAGATGTACGCAGCTTTACACTCGTGCACGGAGAGGTTGTTTCCATATTTTGAACCTATGGCACCCACATGTCAATGCAGCAACCTTTCTTGCTGTGCCAATGCTCACCCTCTTATAGTTGTAGAAAGCATGCGCTCTTCAAATACTCTCTTTATTGCTTCATGGAGTTTAAAATTATGTAAAGTAGATCTATTTCTAATTAGGGCACTTTGAGTAGAACTGCTAGTGGGTTTGAAGCTTTTATTGATTTTGTAACTTCTTTGCTAAACTACTCCTTTTTTTCCATAGACTTCATGAGTAATGCAATCACAAGTAATATTCTTACTTTTTAAAATGCCTTCACATCTAGAAATTAAACTTCTAAAAAAGTTGCTGTGCCCTTGATATTGCTGTTATCCTCTTCTTTTCCTTGACATTGTTTTGACCAAGGTTCGCCGTCTAGGTTCTTGACCCTGTAACGGTATCATCCTATTACAGTGTCAGTATACGGTATGGTATGAGACAATAAAGCATACTGAGTGTCGGTATGGTATGAGATTACATACTAGTTCGGTATCGGTACGGTACGGTACGTCCAGTACAGTATGGTATTGACCGGTATGGCAAACCTTGGTTTTGACAGTTCTCACTATTCTGAAGCTCCATCTTGAGTCTACCTTATTCTTTATTCTCGTATTGAATGATGGGTTGGAATCTTCTTTCAATTCTGGTGTTTAAATTTTCTCTGTTATAGCATGACTAGTGCAAACTTAAGGAGACACTATCAATTCAGAAGCATAAAATAGTTTTGTTAAATTAACCTAGGAATTTTATATGTTGTCACTCAACCACATCTTGAAAGTTATATGCCAGATTATAGGTCTTATAGTTGTATATTATAGTGCAATGGTTGTGACGTGTGTCATCAGCTTGGTCATTTTTGCTGAGAGGTGTGCAACTATCAAATTCGTTGCACATTTTTCTGCAAATTCCAACACAAAACTCTAGCTGGTCCCTTTATTCCATTTTTTCTGTTTGAAATATTTCTTTCCAGAACATTTAAGACCTAAAATATGATACAGTTCGTTAGCAATTTGTGGTTGATATAAGTTGTTTGAGAATATTGGTAATATTTATTAAGAATATAAGATCAGTAAATTAGTTTTAAAAGAGAAGTATAACAGTTGTACATGACACAAAAATGTTCTATCCCTTCCACTTAAATAAGATACCTTTTTCACTCTCGTATCAACATATTACTTATGTTTCCCTCTCTCTTGTCCTTTATCTATTTATTTATTTATTTACCTTTCAGGACCGATACCCGATGGTGCTGACTCTGTTGTGCAAGTTGAGGATACTGAAAAAGTGACTGACAGTGCAGATGGCTCAAAGAGGGTCAAGATATTGGTTAAAGTACCCACAGGACATGATATCCGTAATGTGGTATATTATTGTAACTCATTTAAGTTTTTTTTATATTATGGTCAAAATTTATCTTGCAGTAAAAGCAACACATCTGATCCACACTTATTTGTAACTGAATTTTTCTCTCTCATTTTATAAATATATTTGCTATTGTGAGATTATAAGTCACTGCAAAATTAAGTATTGAATCCCCCATCAGATTCCTAACACCAAACCCACCATATACCTGCCTTTTTTCGCATATCACACATTGTTTCTTCTGAAAGGAATGTGTAATGCACAGCCTATTGACGTCCTTTCTTACACTGTAATTCTCAAATCAATCCCGTTTCTTCCCAAAATTGCTTCAGATTATCCTTAAGTTTAAAGCTACTTATGGTGCTCTGACAATCTAGAACAAACATCATATATACCAGTCTATTACTTATTTTCTACCATCAATAGTTTCATCTAAACTTTTTCTCATTTGATATTCCAACTTGATTTATAGAATTATTCTGCATTGTATATGTAAGCTCCTAGCTGTTTAGTTTCTTGTAAGCATGCAGTGTTCACACTCCACATATCTTTTTCCTAGTTCTTCACTCTTAGATTCCAAAGAGTCCATGTCTTCTTTTATGGGACTAAATTTTTGCCTGCCACTGGTCCATTTGATCAGGAGACTTTTGATTTCATTCTAATTGCGCATTGTTGCAAAAGCATTGTTTCTAAGTGAGCTACTAACTTCAGCCAAATTCATAGATTGTTCATCATTATTAATATTAGTAAGGGCTTATCACTATTGGTTGATGACTTAGTTATCCCTTATCCATTTTTCTCAGTATAATTAGGGCAAGATTGTAGTGTTTGCTGACGGATGATAACCTGTCCGACTCTTAAGTCATTTCCTACCGTAAGCAGATTATGTTGTCATGCATTGCCTGTAGACATTGACCTACCAAACCTTTGTCCACTTCTCAACAACTTTTTGGTTATGCTGGTATGTTGCTTATCTAGCAATACATTCACAGCAACTACTGGATAAACATTACTTTGTGATTTAAAATTCTTCTATAATTTTCCATTGACTTATAGTCAGCCTTCCATATTTTTCATTGGCTCATGGGATAGGGGTATACTCAATCTGATCATGATGGGTCTTCCATTGATAATAAAATTCTCTTCTATAAGACAGCAAGTTGGCATTTGTTATGAATCATAACTAAATGAGAATCTATACCATAATATTATGCGTAGTTATATGACCAGCAAACTCGAACTTAGCCTCCTTTTGGTTTTCTGATGTGCCTAGCAAACAATAGTTGGTAATTGGTATACATGGGCCTTGGAAATGGGGGAGAGGGCGAGAAAGATATGATAAAATGAATACTAAAACATTAAACAAGAACTCAATAATAAAGATAAAAATTTATTAGTAAATATAACATATTATCAAGATTATAGATGGGCAATGCAATATATGTATCATGCATATCCTTCTTAAATATTTTCAAGTGTCTTGCTGATTGTCATTTAGATGGCAAGTAAGGTTGAGCCCGAAATTTTTATTGTAGTTAGTTTGTGTAGATGGTTGCATCAACAAGTTTCAAAAAGTAACTTCATGCTAAAAAATGTCTGCTATTTTTGCTTAGCAAAGGATCCATTTTAAACATTGAGATGGTGTAACATCATGTTCTTCATGGTTTAGAGGTGGAACTGTCAATTTTATTGCCACCAGGATTTGGGTCCAGTGTATGTCAGTGCATCATGCTGGTACTATACCATTCTGATAAGATAAAAATGCTTGAGAGTTGAGGCACACTTAGGACATTGCTTTCCTCATGGACTGGGACATCCTAACATCTTGGTAACTGGGATGGACCGGGACGATTGCATCCTGACACAGGATGACTTGTTATCTTTGGACAATTTCTTTTAGCTTTTCCCCCCCTCTTCCTTCTTACTGTGAATGGTCATTCAGCTTTTAGTTTTAGACTGGCAGGATACCGTACCAACCCAGGACCAGATCAGATGGGTACAGGGATTTTATCCTTGATTGCCACCTTTCTAAGCTTAGATTAGGAATGATTTTCCTGTTGTTTATGGATCATCCTATAGGTGTAGAGGTTCTTTGTTTGCATGTCAGCCATGGGCTCAAGTTTTTTTGCCCCATTAAATTTTGAACTGCTGATCAACAGTTCTCTGTCATCAGCTTTCAAGCATGATGATCCATTTATTTAGGTTTTGTTGTAAAAACCATGTCCTATTGGAGTCTTGGACTTGTTGTTTCCTTCTAAAAGCTTAGCCACTTTAGCGGTAGAGTAAAATCTCATGAATTTTTTAATTATTCTTTGTGAGAAAGACTTTTTTTCTTGACACATACTGCACAATTCCGAAAACATTCTAAGCTTACAAAGTTTCCACTCTGGTAAAGAAGAGGGGTTGAGTTTAATGATCAGTTTATGTCCAATCAAGATCCGTCGTACCAACCGTACCGGTGGACGTCGGTACCGGTACAGTACCGTTACCATATCAAACTGAATCGATACGGTACCGGTTTGGTTGGTTTGGGCCAAAAGACAAAAAAAAATTGGAGCTGGTACGGGCCGGTGGGTTCGGGCCGGTACCGGCCGGTGCGGATTGCGAATGGTCGGAACTGAAAAATGTAGCTATACCATACCAGTTCTATCCGGTATCGGTATGTACCGGCCCGTACCGACCGGTACGACAGATCATGTGTCCAATAATAGGAATTCAAAGTTGCCTTAAGGTTTCATGGTTGCATCTCTAGTAGTGCAACTTTGGAATGTTAGTGGTGGTGTGAGAGAAAGCAATCATGATTTATATTTTTCTGGTTATGGTTTGTCGGACTCTGTCCTATATTCCTCACATTTCTTACTTGAAGTCAGTTCATCCTTCCTTTCTTCCCTCGAACTTTTTTTACCTGTTTGAGCCATGACACTTTTGTAATTAGGATTTGAGGATGATGTTGGAAAATGAATTGTTGATATGTTTTGGGGGTGCACTAAGTATTTGTGTTATAAACAACGAAGTCAAGAAGTTCAACTGTCCTCTTCATTGCTGGAAATGTTCCCTAAAAAAGCCAAGATTTTTGTATGAGACACATTAATTTAGGCATAAATGAAATTATCTTTACTTCTTTCATACATATTTAGATGTATTTCTTTTTGCATGAGATGTTTAGATGTTATTAGATTAACGAGGTCCATAAGAATCTTGTACAAGACTCAGGTCAATGGAGTAAAGCAATTGAGGGAGAATCAACACCTTGGTTCCTTACTTCTTAAATATGTCAAAGCTAAGGCCCAACCTGGTGGCAATATTTCTCACTTGCTTGAGTAGGCTCCATGCAAGCATTTGGGTGTGTCATGTCACACTGACAGGTTGACATGAGAATGTGTCTAGTTGAAATCACATTATCAGGATTGATGATGCTTTTATTCTGTGATAGTCTTTGCATGTATCTGGACATGAGGGATCTCTATGAGATAGTGTGTATCAAGTCATATTGATGACCAGGCTGCGTATAACAAAATAAGAGTTTACGTAGTGGCTTACCGGATTGTGTGAGGCTACATCCATGATCTGAAATAGGAGAATAACTTGTTTTGGATGGTTGACCTCAGATATGACAAAACCTTCAGATAATTGGATTAGCTAGTGTATTATCTTGTTACATGGAAATTTTATATAAGTAGTATTTTGCTTTGTCGATATATTTGATCATGTTAAATAACACATGATTTTCCGTTCTTGGAAATTATGGTACAGTTAGTAAAAGCACATATTCAGACATTTTACTGCAAATAAGATTTTTAGAGTTAGAACTTGAAAAAAGTAATCAGTTTCTAGTAAACAAGTTGAGGTTAATTGTTGTTTAGAATTTGCTGAATAAACAAACTGTTCCAAATTCTGTTGTTAAATGACTAAACAGGGATTTGACATTGAGAAAAATGCCACAGTATTGAAGTTGGGAGAGCAAATAGGCAGTCCTGAGATTGGTCTGCTTGCTACTGTTGGAGTCACAATGGTGAAGGTATTCATGATCATTTGGCTTTCACATAAGTCTACCTGGATGAATGGATAAACTGGTGCTAGACTGAGCTTCTTGCATGCAGGTGTACCCTAGACCAACTGTTGCAGTGCTTTCTACAGGTGATGAGCTCATAGAGCCAGCAACTCAAACTCTAAGCCGTGGCCAGGTTGTACTTTATTGCTACTCTATAATTATGTAAGCTTCATAGCTTTGCAAAGTCAGAGTATGTGCTGTTCCTTCAGTTTATGTGTTGTTGTATTGTAAGGGTCATCAGTCATCCGAGCCTTAAATATGCTGCAAATTTCTGATGGCCGTATTGTTTCATTTTGCAGATTAGAGATTCTAACCGTGCTATGCTACTAGCAGCTGCTATGCAGCAGCAATGCAAAACCGTTGATCTTGGTATTGCTAGAGACAATGAAGAAAATATAAATAAGATTCTAAATGTGGCTGTTGATTCTGGTATCGATATACTTTTAACTTCTGGTGGTGTTTCCATGGGAGATAGGGATTTTGTTAAGCCTTGTTTGGCAAAAAGGGGAATCATTCATTTTGAAAAGGTATATTGGTGACTTATCTATGTTCTTTTCTTCTCCTGCTGAAACATCCTTTACATTCCAAAAATGTAAAGGTAAACTTGCCATATATTAAGAGGAAACTTGATCAGGTGGGATCTTAGATTGTAAAATTCTTCTTGATTTTCTATGGATATTAAATAGGGTAAAACCAATATGAAAAGTAAGAAGCATGATTAAATTGTAATTTGACTGGGCAGGAAAACACAACAAAAGGGCTTAAGAAGCTCGCTTTCCAATAACCATAAGTTCATATATGTCATGTCCAAGAAATAGACATCATGATTAATTATTCCATGTACATACATGCCACCATACAATGTTCATGTAGGTTTGAAAACCACCAGTTCTTAATTAGCACTCTAAACAGTTGGCGAGCTTTTACCAATAGTGTTGCTTTTTGTGAAATTCTGCAGGTACTTATGAAACCTGGGAAGCCCCTGATGTTCGCACAGATTACTATTAAGTCAAAAGAGAACAAACTTGCTAAGACAGTCCTTGCATTTGGTTTGCCAGGAAATCCTGTGAGCTGTTTGGTTTGCTTCAATCTTTTTGTGGTCCCTGCAATTCGGCATCTTTCTGGTTGGTCAAATCCACAGCTGCAGAGGTTGCTGTCATTCTATGTTATACACTTATACCTTTAAACTTTTTTTTCTTTTTTCTTTTTGCATTACATCAAGTTGTTTTAGATGAAACATAAGGTCAGTTGATGCATGATTTGAAGCCATCATGATATGCACACACATATGCACTATATCAGCTAGTAACTGATGCTCATCAACCCCTCGGGACTGATTTGTGAGCCAAATTGCCCAGGCCAGCCCGAAATGGCCCAAGACCAACTGCCTACTTCTAGGTATTGCTTGTTGGTACAATGATGGCTAGTACCTTGTATCAGTATCGTATCTACTATAGTTTGTACCACACCGGCCAATGACCGGTGTGGGGCCATATCTCAATTTTTAAAGCCTTGTATAGACCATTCCATAAAATATTTGAGCTATATAATCTCCAGAAAAACATTCCACCATTGTGTTGATGCATTTTTTACCCACCACACAGTAATTCCATAGATGAAATGTCCAAAACGATTGGGCAACTCATGTATCCATCTAGCCAAATGTGTTACCTTCTCATTCATTAGAACATAATTCAAATAAAATAGGCTCTTCGATTCCTATTGTTCAAGTCCAGCCTTTACAGTATGTAGCAATCGCTTATTTGTAATCTATGTGCTAATTCTTTCTAGTTTCTATCAATTGGTGCTATACTAAGATGATACAACATGCTTCTGTTATTATATGCAAGATATTAATGTTTATCACGCAATTCTTATATAATTTCTTTTTGTATGAGTCAATAAATTGATAGTATTCTCGATGTAGCCAGGACAAAGGAGGCTTAGGGTCACTTATGATCAATGCTAGACCACAAGGGTTGACACTCGTTAGGGTTTTGAAGAATCTAGGATTTGCTGTCGTACAACAAACTTCTGGATAGACTAGATTAATGTAAGTATGAGGACCCATGAGGGTATGCATTTAGTCCCACATCGTTTATTTGCTGGGAGCCTGGGAGATCTTGGATACTTATATATAGGGCCATGGAGTCTAAATAATATATTATGATTAGCCTTTTTGGATGAGGTTCTGGATTATTACAAATAGTGTCGGAGTGGGCCCGGCCTATGACACATGGACTAGGGGATGTTGCAGCATAGGCCTATTAGAGCCGAATATGGGCTAATTGTGGTGTTCGTGATCGGATTTGACTGGATTTAGACCCTTAGCCTGGCGAGAATGCAGGGCTTAAAAGAAGGTGAGTATGCAAGGATTCATGAGGGTATGTCTAGTTCTAAATTAGTTACTCACCGGGGCCGAGGAATCCAAATAACATATTATGGCTAGACTTTTTGGATGAGGTCATACGTCATCACTGTAAGTTTATGGTTTATAATGGGGAGAGGATAAACAAAGTCTCCATGGGTTTCTAGGGTTTGTAACTAATGAGAGAGATTAGTTTTTGGGATTTTATAATAAGGCCTAAAAAGATTTCTTAGGGATTTATAATGAGAAACCAGTGGAATGGTGCACGGATCTTCTAGGTTTGGGTGATGAAGAGGTGCGACCAACGCCAAAGGCTTCTTAGGTCTGAACTAGACATAAAGGGCTTGTAGGGGGTGCTGTAGGATCAAGAATCGGTTATAAAAGAAACAGTGATGCCAGAATGTGATAACCATATTAGAAAATGCTGCTTATATCTGATCAGTGATGCAGTAAATCAATGGTAATAGGTGATAAAGAAACTGTAAAAATAGAAGGAGAAATAGGAATAGAAATAAAAAATGGTTAGAGATCAAATAACTATGCTGGAATGATAGCCGTACTAGTCCTTTCTACTTCATTTTAGTCTAAAAAATTCAAAATCAGTCCCTAGCCACCAGTTATACCCTTTATGTGGACTAGTATCTGCCCCTTCAGTATTGTTTTTTGGTGTCCTAGATTAACTACAAATTTGTAAATAAAGAATCAAACTGTTAATGTTTTTATTAGTAAGAATAGTGCATGCTACAGTGTTCTTTTCTATTATTGATTAATCTACTAAAAAAGGCCATTACCCACTTATGGTCCCAACTATCCAGGATCCTGGGAGGGGCAAATTGAGGATATATCTAACCTTCAAATGGGAAAAAAAATCTGGCATCAAATAGCTCCTATAAAACCTTATGAATGCACCCTATAATATCCCTAGACTCGCTTCAAATGACCATATACAGGACTCTAAACATTAAGTTTTGTTGGCAACTTGGTTTTGAAATTGCACCCGATTGCCAACAAAAATTACTCTTTGAAGTCCTGTATATAGTCATAGATCTGTATTCAAGTAACCATACTCTAGTTTAACTACAAATTTCAATTGAACTACAAACAATAACCCCTCTAATCTCTATATCGCTTTTCTGGGTCCAAGTATAACTACAAATTTTTAAATAAAGAATCAAAACCAATCCTGTTTTTGAGGCATAAATAATGCATGCTATAGTGTCAAGATATCTATATTCTTTCTTATTATTGACTAACCTACCAGGGTGGTTTTTTTTTTTTTGGGGGGGGGAGGGGGGGCATCTGACGTCAAAAGCTCCTAGAGGACATCTTGAATATGCCCTCGAATATCCCTAGACCCTCTTCAAATGACCAAATACAAAATTCAAAATTCTAAACATTAATATTTTGTTGAGAACTTGGCTTCGAAATTACACCCAATTGCCAGATCTGTCTTCAAGTAACCGTACTCGATATCTATACATGATTATTTGTGTGACACTTGGGTAAAATTCCTTGAGAAGAATATATAGATATTGGACAGGTCAAATGTAAATGTATTCATGTTACATGCCATCATGCATAGGCAAGGGGATCTCCAAATATATGATTTTTTTTTCTAAGAGCATCTGGACCTTGTAGATCATATCTAAAAATTTCATGTTGTCACTAACATCTTTGAACTAGTAATGTTTGTGAACTCTTTGTATACACAGACAAAACGATTTACGTGTTTGATTGCCTAGAAATTATGCCTTAAATATTACAATACAAAAAATTTAATGATAGCCTTGCTAAAGTGGATTTGTGCATACACTGATTAATTTCCTAGAAACCGAAAATCATGTTTTGGAAGTTTCATTGCTATGTGTTAGTGTTTGTAAGCAATATAGTTAGTGAGCTAAAATATATTTAGGCCATAATATAGTTTGAGATTCTAAACCATTGATCAGTAGACATCTTAAAACACATAGAAACCAAGAGTCTATTTGATTTGTATTTTTCTAAACTATAAATCAGATAAAAGTTTGGTATTGTACTATTAAAATTATCGATTACTGTATCAAGTTGATAGATAGGCAAGAAACCTCCAAGATACACGGTTTTGAGGGTCTAGGCGATTTAAACTTTGTAGATAATGATCAACAATCTGAGCTTGCATTGTTTTATTTATTTATTTATTTATTTTTTGCATAGGATGTATTTAAGGCCATATACTTTCATAGCGTCTCAGCCAAGGTTTGCAAAACCAGCCCAAATCGTCCTGTTTGGAGCATACCAAATTAAACTAGTGTGGAACTAGGTCAATTTGCTGGTTTGGCTTAGGCCTTGGTCCGAACTAAGTGGAGCTGCCTGCTTTCGCTTAGTACGGCTTGGTTCGAGTTGGTTCATGGCCCTCCCATAATTGAAAAGAGAGAAGGCATCCTGATGGCTTCTCCTCTCCTTTTTCCTAAAAATGTGAAGGGAAGGGTGGGAAAATGAGGAAAATTGGGGGAGAAGGGATATTTTGTGGTTCTAAGCCCTAATCCAAGACATGATTAGGTATAATCCCCACCTCCTCTTCATTATTCTCTCTTTTTTTTTGTCTTTTTATGTCTAAAATAGACTGAAAAATAGTAAAATAAGGAGACATCAGGCCAAAATTTTATATTGTGGCTTGATTTTGTGATATGATGTAGATCTAAGGGTCACTTATGCATGAAGAAGAAATCATAATTTTTCTTTGATCATGTAATTGTTTAGATTAAAAATATATTTTTGGTTTAAATAGTAGTAGTAATAATAATAATAATAATGTAATGTTTAAAAATTAAAGAAAAATGGTAGCATGTTTATGGGCTTGCAGGGTACATGCTTTCTTTTTTGCGGAAGTAATTTGCTTAAGTTTTGTTATGGTATGGCTGCCTGAACCTAAGCCCAAATTCAAATAAATTTCAAAAAATAAGTAGTAATTACGGCAAATCTATAGGTTGTAAAAAATATATGTAAAATATATGCGATACCCTTTTAAGGTTCTAAGTTAATCCATATTTTATAATTAATATATTTTAAAAATTAAAAAATACTAAAATTAGGATTCTATATAGATAATTTAGAAATATTTTCTAAAGTATTCAGCTATTTTTTGATAAAACATATAAGTTATCAAGTTTTTTTAAGTATTTAATAACTTAAGAATTATTAATTCAACTAAAAATCTCAAGAGATATGGCAATGTGTATTGTTAATTTAGGACAGCATGCATAGTTTTTATATTATTTTATAAATTACAGAATGTATTAAGTAAAATTAAATTATAAAAGTCACTGATATGTTTAAAAATTACTACTTTTATTTTCTAAAAAGGTGTAGATCCACTTTATGTAATTCATGGTAGTGAATGAGGTGGTTTGATGTGTAGTCATCAAGCAATCATACAATCTCTAGGACCAATATGTAATAAAATAACATTGAAACAACCTTAAAATCATATTTTCAAGATCCCTAAAACTTAAAAAATCCATAATAATTAAAAAAATAAAAAAATAGGGAACAGGTGCCATACCAGTATGCTTTTGCAAGTAAAATGTCAGTATGGTATGATATTGTACCATCTGGATATTGGACCATTATGGTAACTAGTACCAAGATTGCGAACCTTTATTTTAGCTTTACTCTCTATTTGTATATGTAACATGTACCTAATTGTTATTTAGAGGCCTTCCTGCTTCAACCATTACATAATGGGAATAACAGTCACTGCTTGAGATTTTCGTTATTCACATGAATAAACTAATATAAATTTAAAAATCTCAATTTCAGCATTAGGAAAATATAGTTTGTGAATGGTCATTGTTATTTGACTGTTATTTTCCATTAGTTTTCATTATGACAAGTTGACAACTAATAATGGCTGTTATAACTAAGGTTTTTAGTCTTGGTATCGGACCCCATACCGGTGACTTACCGGTGTGGGTTGGTTGGTATGGTGCACTCCTGTTGAGATGTGATATATTGCTGGAGTCAGCATAGCAGCTATACCATGTGCTGGTATGGCCCATACTAAGCCTTTGTGCTGACATTGTACCAGCTCAGCAGGGAACATCTCATACCATCTGTGAGGGGTTGCTAACCAGAAAACCTTGGTTATAACAGTTTGTATTTCTGAAATTTCAGTCCAGGGTAGTATAACAGATGCCATTTCCTTTATAACAATAAATAATGACTTCATAAGGGGTCTGCTATTAGGGTATATCAACATTATTCAAACCTTGTCATAATAAGTATAACAATAAATAACGAAAACATTTTTAGTAGGCATATAATTTCAGTATTTTTCATTTTTTTGTCACTGATTTAATAAATTAACAACTTTTGTCAGTCTTGATATAATGAAATTAAACATCTGGCTTTGGTGAATAGTTTTCCCCCTTTTCTTTTACACTTGATGGCTATGTTAAATAAGATCCATTGCATTAAAACTTAAATTTTGCCACTTGGTTTTTCTTATTTTTTAGTTTATTTTGTTGTCTCCCCATTGAAACCAACATACTTAACCATTACTTATCTGGAAAAAATATGGAAATAAATTTTTTTGTAAGATTGATCTTGTAATATTAGTGCCTATGCTTCGACTCCTCATAGTCTATGTTGTTTAGAGCATCCTCTTGGGACATAACTTTGAATATCATGGACCTGTTTGTCCAGAGTGTCTGCACGCCTTGCACAGCCTATAAGGACAGACCCTCATCGTCCTGAGCATCACCGTGCCATAATAAGATGGGAGCTTGATGATGGATCTGGTGGGCCTGGGTAAGAAATATGATTGGTATAGGGTTTGAAGAGTGAAACTCAAGTTTTGTATCTTAAAAGACATACATATGTTTTTGTTTCTTGCAGTTTTGTTGCTGAGAGCACTGGCCAACAAATGAGCAGCCGTCTTCTTAGCATGAAGTCTGCAAATGCCTTGTTAGAGTTGCCTGCAACTGGGAAGATACTCGCAGCTGGAACTTCTGTTAGAGCTATTCTGATTTCAGATATAAGCAGTTTTCCTCAGAGTAAGATGGCTGATGGCATGACATCTGTATCACTTCATCAAGGATATAGTATTCAAAGTAATATCACAACTACACAACCAGCTTCCACATCTCAAGAATTGAAGGTTAAAGTAGCAATTCTTACTGTGAGTGACACTGTTGCATCAGGTGGTGGCCCTGATAGGAGGTAATTGTATATTGCTTTTATTATCGAGAACTTACTGGAATCGTTACTTTCCGTGGTTGTGAGCCATGAGAATGATCTGTATTTTAGATCTCTCTCATCTACATACAAAGCCACCATTACTGCTCTCTTTAATTCCTGCAACCGTTTAGCTAGCCTGGTTGACTATGTACAAGATTATTCTTGTGACCATACTTTTATCATCTGGTATAAAAACATGGATGTTCAGGACCCATCGCAAACAGGCCATTTCCAATATAAAATTATCAGCTTCTTACTGGTTGATGAAAGTTCTCAAGTACATAATAGCAACAATTGTCTTTTGATTGGACAAGGTCAACCATAAGAGTCTATACTTTGAAATGCTATTGGGGTTGTGATTGAGTCATAATGCTCTAGGTAGCATTGCTTTTGGAGGGCCAAAAAAGTACTGTTTGGAGAGCCAAAAGTGCTTTTGGTTGATTTTGAGATGTTTGGTAAAAATTTTGAAATAGATTTTTGTCTCCTCTAAAAGCTGAAAAAAGTCTACTGGGGAGCAGAGCTCTACTTAGATTCGTCAGGAAGCTGCTTTTATTTTAATAAAAATTCTCCAATATAAAATTATCATTTATTTTATTATTTAGATTAAATGTCAAAATAAATACTTTATAACTTAGAAATACTTTATAATAACAGTATTTGATGGTAAAAACAATTAGACAACTGAAAGTACAATATCCTTTATTGTCATCTATTGTTGCTAAAAGCACTTTCTCGATTTGGTTATCAAATTGATGTTGAAGTTCCACAATGCTTTAGAAATATAGTTACCAAATAGAAAAACTTTTATTAAAAGCTGTGCTACTTAAAGCTATAGAGTTGAAAGTTCTACTACCTATAGCAATGCCAAACGGGGTCTAAATCAAGGGGGTTAGGAGATGGATCAGTTCATGGACTCACTTCATGGATTGCAAGATTCTTTTTTTCTTAATTACTTAGAAAATTTTAAAATATAAAAATGTGAAAACTGAAAAATGGTCAATTATAAAGTAGATGAGTGAAGAATACAGTGCAATACATATGATAATTCTAGCTTCACCATCATAGCATGTCTAATGAGACAAGCATCGTTAATAATTATTTAGGATATTTGTATACAATTTACAACTTCAATTATCCATGTAAGCAGAATATTTTTAGGAGAAAAGAACCAGATTTTAACAGATGATTGTAAAAGTATGAGAATTTTACCTCTTGATTTTAATTCTATAAACTCTGCATTTTTTAAAAAAAATACTTTTTAGAAGTCAAAAACCCTAAATGAGATAGCTAATTTTACATGCTTGGACTTCTTAGATACAAGTAGTGCTTCTCAAATCCATATATATATAGTTCAATTAGTCATATAAAATGGACTTTCAGATGCATGATATAGATCTTCATCAAGTTGGTTCTCATGATCCAAGGGGTTGTATGATGCATGATATAGATCTTGATCTTATTTGCCCAGCCGATCCTGATCCAAGGATGAGATCCTGATAGTTTAGGGTGATTTTGATCTGATTGTGGTATCATAAGATTTTTACAAGAATATACCTGTCAACAGTCTCTGCCACATTTTAGCATTTTCTAAAATGTAAGAAACTTCCTGGCAGCTAGAAATTTAGTTCTGTCCTGGTGAAATTTGTTTAATTATCAATCAATGTGTCAAACTATGAGCAATCCGTCAAATTGTATCTTTCCCTTTGTGTTTGGTTGAGAGATTAGGTAAATCATGATTTTTTTCAATCTCCTGTTTGGCTAAATACCATGGTCTTTATTTGTTTTCCATGTTTCTGGTTGCCACAGTCATCATTTGGGATCCATTAGAGTCATTCTTATATCATGCTTTTCTTCTGCCTCTCCTACCAACCCTATGTTCGGGTAAAATTTCCAAGCTTCTCCTAAACAATATAATAAATATCACATTATTTTCAGATATAACTGAGTTATTAACTCCATATTTTAATTTTATTCATGAATAATGGACTTTGGCTTCATTACACAAGGAATTATAGTCAAGAACTTTGAGATTAGCTTATAGGCTACCCAGAAAGAAGATACAGAAGTTATTTACTAATATGAATGTCATGATTGAAATGGTTCCATCATGGTGTACTACTCTCAGGAGCCGCATTCTGCTCCTGGTTTTCCTCATATCCATACCGCCACTCTTCACTGGGAAAGAAATGAACTTTTTTCCATAAGTCAAACATATGTCCTTCTACTCAGCTGGGAAAGAAAAGAACCTTTTGTCCATTTCTCCGCCATTTCTATTGACATCTTCCATGTTTACAATAAAAAATGACCTTTCTTTAGAGGTGCACTTTCATTTCTTTCTCCGCCATTTCTATTGACATCTTCCATGTTTACAATAAAAAATGACCTTTCTTTAGAGGTGCACTTTAATTTCTTTCTGCGCAATTGGTTCTTTCACACACTAGCTCAAACATTACTTAGTATTCTTCTATATTTAATATTTAAATTTTTTTGTATCTTGTCATCTTGTGATAGGTACAAGCTTTGATGTATATGTAAATGTTTCTCCTATACCATGATCCAGTGCATCTTGATATTAACAGATTTGGCAAGACATGCATTTACTCAGCATGTTTCAATGATTTGAATAAGATTATGTGTGTGTGATACATTGTCCCTTAAATTTTTTGATCTTGTTTTTTATGTTTTGCAAATTATGTTAAATGGTGAGTAATGGAAGCATAATTATTGCAGATTGCCAAGAAAAGGTACCATCTTGCATTTCATTACTTGAAGTTCCATAAGCTCCAAATTTAAATATTTTAGTATGAGGATTGATGACCATAAAAAATGAACTTTTATGAATTATTGAACAATTGTGACTAGTCTTGGCATCTAAGGTGAAGTGTAGATAGTTGTGGTGCATCCATGGTATGCCGTACCGGACGGTACCGAGTGTACCTTATCGTACCGGTTATCGGTACAGGCGGCGTACCGACCCTCGGTAAGCTAAAAAAATTTCATACCGTACCGTACTGATACTATACTAGTGCGGCACTGGTACGGGGTCCGGTATCGGTATGGCGAACCTTGGGTGCTTCTGAGATGAAATTTGGATGCTTATGTTTTTTTCCATCTGGTTAACAAATGTATATCTTATTATTTATGTAAATTGATAAACATACTCTTTAACTCTTGGGAGATGCACGTCCTGTTTCTTTCCCTAAAGTGAACCATATTGATGAAAAGATAGGAGTGGTTAGGATGGTAGAGTCTGCGGGATTTCTGCTCAGTGCCTTGCATTTATATAAAAAATAATATTTGGCAAATAGGAGTCACACTACCATTGTCATGACAGATGACTCAAGGAAGTCAATGATAAGATTGTCCTGATATAATAAGAACCTCTTGCATTGATATTCTGCGCACTCCAAATACTTGTCCTTGATCTTGAACTCTTGGAAGCTTTCTTGTGTCTCTAGCATTAGCTTTTGCCTGATAGGGTTTTGCCCATCTTTCCCTCAAAATTTAAAACAAAAGGGAAAATCAGATTATCTTTAGATTTCATCATTGATAACTTCCATTTTTGATTATTTGGTGTGCTTAATATTTCTTTTTGTGTTTCAAGTTACGCACGATTCTAGGTCTTCTTACCTTTAAATTTGTGATACCAATGTTGAAGTATCTCAAGTGCCTCATGCATTTTTTGAGTGCCTGTTTAGAGATGCCTCCTCCGGATTGAGGTGAGGTACTATGCTGGCCCTTAGTAGCAGGCATCTACAACCTAGGATGGCGCACCAGCTTCGAAATCTTCGTCTAAACACCCACCTCTTAAGCATTATTGCTGCACCATGCATCTTATGTGTGCCTTCAACAAGGGTACCATTTTGAAGATTATCCAATAACATGGTAGAGGTCAAGGTCCGCCGTACCGGTACCGGTGGCGGACCGGTCCGAAACCGGTGGCGTACCGGTCCGTACCGGTGGCGTACCGGTCCCGTACCGGTTCTTCAACAATAAATTACCGGTACCGGATTTCACGCTGATCCGGTACCGGTCTCAGG
The DNA here is from genome assembly GCF_051530095.1 of Phoenix dactylifera. Lineage (NCBI taxonomy): Eukaryota > Viridiplantae > Streptophyta > Magnoliopsida > Arecales > Arecaceae > Phoenix > Phoenix dactylifera. Next base: position 18,702,667 of record NC_143201.1, read on the forward strand.
CCGGACCGGTACGTACCGGCCCGTACCGGCCGATACGGACCGGTACGGCAGACCATGGTAGAGGTACTGGCAAAATGTGGATCATTTTACTACAAATCATAGTAAAGCTTTGTTGAGACATGAATTAATATAGTCTATTTGATTGAGATGCATCTTCAAGTTACACTACCAGTAAAATGATTTCATGGTAACTGGGCTATGGTTTATGAATCTGTGTTTCATGAGAGGAGCAAGCATGCAGACCTTATCTTACTTGAGAGAAGTTTTGGAAGTATAAAAGTCCGCACTTGTGATATAGTATCTTGTGATATGATATCTTTGAATCAAGCTGTTGACCTATTCTTTATGTACCTTTACGGCTTTACCAGTGAAGTTATTGAAATTATTCAATGGACTAGAACGCTTCACTATCTATGTTTTGACTTGAGGTGGAGTTGATGATGAGATGGTTAGATCATTGATGGTGGTGGTTGGTTGATTCATAAAGCTAACCAAGGCCTTCCCCAGCTAAAATTTGGTAAATGGACTTTGTCTGGACTCACATTCCAGAAGAATTGAATGAGGACTTATATTTAGTTAGCCACCTTCTCTCTCTCAAAAAAAAAAAAATCATCCACCATAGGGGCAGTATGGTAAATTGATGCCCAAATAGTGAATACCCTGTTCACCAGGAGCTGTAAAGTAGTGCCAGCCTGTTTTGACAAGGTCCTTTGCCCTCTTTCCTGTCTTTCTTATTCCTCCTTCCTTCTGTACTGTGTTTTCAGACTTAGAAGCAAGAAGTGTTAAAAGCATCTACTCCTTTTCCAAGAGGTTGGAAGATTTGATCTTAAAAGCTAATGTAGTAATATTGGATCCAAAGAAGCTAGCGATTGAAAATTTGGGGACGTGTAAAGGTGGGAGATCTCCTTAGAAATTGGCATATATCTTTTGAAAATTAAGAGACACCACAAGTTTCCGGTATTTCCTTTATTGTTTTGGATTGCATTGAATTGGAGGACTGCATTGCTGTGGACAAGTTGGCATGTTCGCTTTTTTTTGTAAGAACTTTGTTGTTTTTGAGGCATAACATCTTATTATAGTTAGTAATCCTTAATGTATTTTTCTTTCTTTTTTCTATTTTAAAGGGAAAGGATTCTTCACTTCTACAAAATATGCATATCTTGATAAGCCTCTTTGGATCGTTATCTCAAAGGGGTCACATACATGATGCAAAATGAAGTGCAGTTGAGTTACTGTTGCTCTTTGCAGATGATGGCAACATAGCACCAGTGACTACAAATTTCGTTGTCATAGGATCCACTGGGAGCTTTATATAATTCTGTTTGGCATTATTATGACTTATAAATAATGCAGGAAACATGGTCCCACTTTTGTTTCGTTGCTCCACTAGCTTGTCCGCTCAAAAAAACACATGTATTTGTAGTAAACCCTATCTGCTTTTGAAAACTATTAGGCTAGGGTTATTTCATGCACATCAACTCTTTGTGTCTGCAGTGGCCCAAGAGCGATCTCTGTTGTGAACTCTTCTTCAGAGAGTCTGGGAGGAGCACATGTGGTTGCTACAGCTGTAGTTCCTGATGAAGTAGATAAAATCAAGGATGTGCTACAAAAATGGAGTGATATTGATAAAGTTGACCTCATTCTAACTTTAGGTGACATTTTCCTTTTAATTCTGAAATAAATCCATGTTCTTATTCATGCTTTTTCATTCTATGTAGTTGACTATTTCTTATTATATTGTTGTCTAAAAGGTGGAACTGGCTTTTCACCAAGAGATGTTACACCTGAAGCTACAAAGGCTTCAATAGAGAAAGAGTCGCCTGGTCTTGTGCTTGTGATGCTCCAAGAGGGTCTCAAGGTATCATCATGTTTCATGACAATTTGTCAGTGGAAGTTTGAAAAGAACATGTTTTGTAATGCATTTATGCTCCCTAAACCCTAGTAATAGAATCCTAGAATTATTCTCTAACATTGCATTTGTCCCAGTCTATTCCAACTTAATCAAAAGAGAATCTAACTTTACGAGTGATGATTTTTTGTGACAATAGCTTTTTTTTCTCTCACAATTTATGCCAAAATATTTCCAATGTTTTCAGTACTTTACTCTGTTCCTTTATTTACTCACTTAATCTAAGTATTCCCAAATTTTCATGGAATTACATATATCTGCAAATGGTGGCGTAACTTCTTATTTTGAATTTGTTACTATGTTCTGTATAATATTTCACATGCAACAAACTTGGTGAATGTCCATATTCTTGGGCCACCGTAGAAAAATGTATATGGTTGATGACTGAACAAACTAAATTGCAGCTTTTGCTACATGTTCTCTTTGGTCGAGTTTGTAGGTTTTTATACTTCTCTTGAAATGTTTGCCCCCAAATATACAATTTTTTTTTTGATAAATAAATGTTGTGGATCATAATTTGGTAGTCAACTACAAAAATCTTGAATTTGTTGATCAAAATCAAAGTCTTACATGCTAAATCATTTGGTATATTGTATTGTACTGGTATGGTAAATAGGCTCGACATGGTACAATACTAAGTGCCATACCATATCTTGCCATACTATACCGGTAAGGTATTGGTATAGGACCCGGTATTGAGACATAGAAGCCTTGATTCAAATTACATAGAAGATGCATATTTTTATTATTTACATTATCTCTTTATTTTGCTAAGCTTATAGTCAGACCGCTAATCCATGCGAAAATGTGTTGATTTATGTGGGAACAGGTAACACCATTTGCAATGCTCTCTCGGGCTGCAGCTGGGATCAGAGGATCGACATTGGTAATGACATTGATCTGATCCTAGTAGTTATTCTTCCATTTGCACTTTTTTTTTGACTGCATCACTTTCCGCATTCTTTCCACGTTTCCTATCTTGTGCTTTATTTTCTTGACTTCAGTTTTTGGACTATTGTAATTACCATCTTAACACTTAATTTTTCTCTTTGAAATACTTAGATTATCAACATGCCTGGTAATCCAAATGCTGTTGCTGAGTGCATGGAGGCCTTGTTGCCGGCACTTAAACATGCCTTAAAGCAGATAAAAGGGGATAAAAGAGAGAAGCATCCTCGCCATATTCCACATGCTGAAGCACAACCAGTGGACCAATGGGAGCGTAGCTTTAAGGCTGCAACTGCTGGTTCAGAATGCTCATGCTCCCATTGACACTCATCAGGCAGATCGACTGCATAGAATTTTGCCGCCATTTCTTGTTAAAGACTTCTGTTGAAGGGGCAAATCAATGATGATGGAGGAGCAAAACATTGATGTGTAGGCCATGTAATTACCAGTTGCATGGAGAGATCCTTTGATGGCAAGTAATCCTGCATAGTAAACAAATGTACTTATGTGACTTGAGGCCATATCTTGGAGGACCCCTTCATTGTATTTAATGGAAAGGGGCAATGGTTTCATGTTGGTTGACACCCTTCTGGAGGGTCTTGTGTTGCTTGGTCTTTTGTATGTTGATCAATTTAAGGAAATGCTTGCAGTAACTTTTGCCAGAGCATCCCTTTCTCCGAGTTGATTTGTGGTTGGACCGGTCTACCAGCTCAGCAGTAGATCTGATTCAACTAAAAATTTCTCCTATATAACCTGCATTACATATGTTATATATTAAGCTATCAACTTTGACTTTGACTAGGGATGTTCTTACAAAACCTAAAATTAGATTTGAACTTGTTTAGGTATTTAAGTTTGGGTGACACTAAAGACCTCAAAGACCGAATCAGGTTTAGATAGGTTATTCCGCACAATTTATTCTGCTTTCTAGTGATTTTCATTCCTAGCAGTATTCCTTATTTAGAAAAAGGAACATCACCCGCTTCACGTTCATACGAGCGGGTGGAGGGCCATTTAGATCGCCACCCCCATGGGGCTTACGCTATGGCAGTTGTATCTTTCGCATGAAAGGAGGTATCTTTCTTCACACGATTCCGCTATTGGATCACCCACTGTATAGCTTTTAAAGTGTTGTTGATATTCTCTCTCTCTTGTATCATTTTCTTACTTTTGATTTGTCTGGCTATACTCATGTGAGATCTATATGAAATACCGTTTTTACCAAAAAAAAAAAAAAACAACGGTGGATTTGCACGAAAGATTCAACCCTGATCCATGGATTAGATACGACACCTAGTGTACTGCACCGTGTGTGCCGAGTGAAGGGGGCGAAGAGTGATACACGTGGGAGCATTGGATAACCTAGCGAGGGGTGATAGAACTTATCCATACAGTGGAGTCATAAGGAGACGGTTTAAAAATACAATGCACCGTCCAGGGGGAACGAATTGCGATCTTTTTATTTGCCTTCATCTATTACTACCCATCCTTGTCCGTATAATTTATTTCTGCAACCTACCGTAACAATTTTTTTGCTTTCTATTTTTAGTTTTTGGTAAGGAATTAAAACTTTCCTTTCGGCGGTCGTGGTGGGAATATGCGCACGTACTTAATCATTTTTATGCGGGCACATGATCGGTGGTCTTTTTGGCTCTGAAAATACATCTGATCCATCCATGAATCCATGCGCTCCAATGGAGGCTAGAGAGCTAAGAAAGGAGTGGACGGATGACTTCACATTGCCGAGATGGATGCTGGATACGGCACACGCATAGAAAGTCATATACGTATAGGTTGGAGTTTGGGTTGCGACTCGCCAAGAGAACCACTATTTGTTTTTTTTTTTTTTTTAATTCTTTGGGGACGATACTGTCCTTCCCAAAATGGTGTGGATGGAGGAAGGAAAATGCTATAAATTTCAAAGACTTCCCATCTTTTCTTGTGCCACCAATTTGATCTCTCTCCTTCCTTTCTCGCCCCTCTCTTCTCTCTCTCTCTCTCTCCTTGCTGTCATCTTGCTCGATCACTTGCTTGCCCCCTCGTTAATTAGTTTGTCGAAGAATGGCAACCATGAACCGAAGCAATCTTGCTCATGGCAACACGCTGATGAACCTCAGTGCGACATTTCCCTTCCGGAACGGTAGACCTGCCACAACTCCAAGCTCAGAAGTCCCAATGGTCGTGGATCTTCGAGTCACATGGTCCCGCTTCTCGAATGAGAGCTCGGAGATTATGCACAGGTCCGAAGAGTTTATCTTTAGTTCGACCCTTGGCACCATTTTGCTCCCGCAAGCTCGACGTAGGGAAGTCTCCTACATGCTCTCTCACGTCCAGCATTCAGATCCCAGAGACAACGATTTCTGGATCAACCAGATATGCTCGTTCGCTTCTCAAGCAGCCCCAGAAGCAGTGCAAAACCATGGTCTCGTGCTCGATGCGGATATTATTATCGACTATACCGACTTTCATGCATTTTTTGAAGGAATCCAGGAGATTAGCGAGCCGCTTACTTTAGGAGAAATATTTGAAGGCAAAGAATGGTTCGGCAACACACCGGACGGCAGGTCTTCCGGCAGGAAACTCGAGAAAGCTATCTATACAGCTGATGGTTTCCAAGAGAGTGAGTGCGTCATTTGTTTAGAGAAATTTGATCCAGGGAAGGAAGTTGCCAAGATGCCATGCTCTCATATCTTTGATAAGCATTGTATCGTTGGGTGGCTGGAGCGGAGCCCTCTCTGTCCTCTTTGCCGTTTTGAAATGCCATCTGGAACCGGGAAGGGAAACTGATGAGACTCATCGGCGTTGCTTTTGCACCTCCCTTCTTTGTTGTTTTGGTTTTTATCTTTTGAACTGATGCAGCATCCTATAGCTTTATGTTTAGCTTTAATTTCGGATGTCGATCTAAGGTTTGATCTTATCGTAAATTTAGCTAGATCTTGTTTTTGACTCTGCTTTTCGTTTTTTCTCTTGGGTTTATTATTTGCTCTTTTGGAAATTAGAGTAGATCTTTTTACATCGAAAGTTAATTATTTTGGTGTCCATTTCTTGAGATGAGATTAACGTCAACCGGATCAGTTCATTCCATTCTAGTTTGCAGTCCATCCATCTCGCAAGAATATATCTAGGTAGGTTCATTCACCTGTTAATTATCAGGTTATAGATCTAAATATTCTTGGAAAATTATTGTCTCACCCCCCCTCCACGTACTCACGTAGAGGAATGCATGAATATGATCACGAATTTTCAAGAAAATCAACTCCATCACGTATGCGGCGAAGCAAATGAAGCCATAGACTGAATTACTGCCAACCGTACATGCAGTCTGGAGCTTAGGGTTTCTGTTGATGTATTTGTGGTGCATGGTGCAAGAATGTAACTATGGCGAGTTTTCCCGTTCTATAATATACCAAAGAGATATTTAAATACATAGAAAATGCGGCCGCTCTTGATCGGGATTCGGATTCTCATGAGCTTTCTGAACACTCCATCGTTGTTACGTTATTGTTTTTACACGTACGCTTGTAAAGGGGACAATGCTATCTCATGGACTCATGATCTAAACGCACGATCCATCTGTTCGCCTTTCTTATGTCGCTCGCTACAACCCAATCATTCGTGCGTCGAGCGACAACGATGACTCGAGAGAAGCAAACAAAAGTACAGTACTTTCCCATAAGGTCACCAAGATGGCAACGTACGTGCACAAATCAGACCAAACTAACTTGCTCCGCGGATCAAAGTCGTATCAACCTACAGGATCAAGCCAAATTGCTATCAAGTATGATACATCATCTTGGTGGCCATGCTATCAAACAAAAAAATAATAATAAAGAGAAGAAAAGAAAAAAACTGAGCTAACCACAATTAAACTCGATCAACCATCCTTGATTCAATTATTATTCAGAATAAATTATATATATACATATACATACATACATACATATAACATATATACATGTGTGTATGTATCAAGGTTCGCCCTCTCGATATCAAACTTCGTACTAGTGCCATACTAGCATAGTGTAGGTATGAAATTCTTTTAACGTACTAAGCGTCAGGGGCGGCTCAATACATTCTGGGGCCTAAGGCGAATCCAATGAACGAGGCCTTTTTTTTTAATAATTTTTTAATAAATATAAAATACTTAAAAAAATATATAAAAATAGATAGCTATCAAGTACACTATTTTAACAAAAATACATGAACCTAACAAAGATAGACAAGAAGCCTTTTTAAATTAATATAATTCTTGAATGGAAGCACGTAAAAGTAATTATACTAAATGAAGGGCCATGAAACTGATTAAATAACTGAGATAATGCTTGGCAATACTGTTTACCATGTCAAGCAAGAGCCAAATAGGAAAAGGTCATCCTATGGCACTTCATGGTCAAGGTAAAGAAAATAATTTTTTCATAAAGAAACCTCTCTATAAGAGAAAGCAGGGTCATTATGGGAAATTCACCCCATCCCACCATCTCCCCTTCAAGTAAGTACCCAAGCGGCAACTGCAACATCCCAGCACAGCAGCCATTAAACCCCCTCCCTCCTTTTCTCTCTCTACCACCCAAGAGGGGAGAAGAAACCGAGAGGAGAAAACTAAAAGAATCTCCACCCTCGAAGAAGTCCATCTCCAATCCCCCTATCTTTCTTCCGGATGGCCCAGCTGGATCAGGAGTAATGTGAGGGAAGGAAAACCAAGACCAAAACCAAAAAAGAGAAGCGATGAAAGATAAGAGTGGCTTCAGGCGTCTATCAAGCCAACCAAATCCCTCCTCTCTCTCTCTCTCTCTCTCTCGCTCTCCCCACCCAAAACAAAACTACCGTCCCCAACATCAAATTGCCCCTTTGCAGGCCAGAAAACTCTCCACCTCCTTTCCATCAAGGGAGAAGACTCGTAGCCAGCCCCAGATCGGGGCCTTTGCTTCCTTTTGGTCAACCTCCCGGAGGCCTTCCATTGGCCCGGGGCCTTAGGCGACCGCCTCAGTCGCCTAGGGCTCGGGCCGGCCTTGCTAAGCGTCAATACACCACCGTACCGAATATTGTACAGTATGGTATGCTCCGTAGTGTCCGATTCAGATCAGTACGACATACATACATACATAAGTCTTGGTTGCCTGTTGCTCTTTCAGCCTATTCCCCATAAGGTGAAATCCATATCCCCATATCCCGAGCCTTGCTTATACAGTTGAACTACCCCCGACCTATATATATATATATATATATATATATACACACACACATATATATACATACATATACACACATATACATACATACATACATACATACATATATACACACACACACATATATACACACACATACATACATACATATATACATAGATATGTACCTTATCCCTGAGCCTGTTTAAGCTAACTGCGGTGGGTTCGGCAAGTTGGGTCTAACCGGGTAGGATCCGGATCCGAAAAGAGGGAAAGGCGAAGCCAGAGGGTCCGTTAGATAAACATCCGGCGGAACACATGGCACGAAGCGGAATAGCACAGCTAATATGAACAGTAAGAGACTGGGAGCTGATGCAAGGCCTGATGACGTCATTCGGTGGGTGGACACGTAGCACCAGATATGTGGACCCGCCGTTTAAAGGACGAATCGAGACAAAACGTGTGAAGCCATCCCACTCGGTACGCTACCTTAAGACCCAACATAAAAACAAAATTAAAGCACAAAAAAATAAAAAGTTAAAAAAGAAAAAAAAAAGAAAACTTTAATCAGGTGCACCCCGGGACGAAACCACGTGTCTCCGAATTGGGTCCCACACCAACAAACGAGCGAGCCAAAATACACACGAAAAAAATAAAAAGCACTCCGATTCCGGTGTGCCGCCTCGAACAGCGTGCAGCGCCGCTTGCAAGGGTGGTCATTCAGTCGGTTTGTTTTTGCGGTGGGATTCGGGTTCCGTGAAATCCTCCTGGAACACCCCACACAGAGAAACATACAGAGATGACGTGGAACTACTAGGGAGTGACAGGTCATCCGTGTAATTTTTCCTCTGCGGGAGATTTTTTTTTTGTGTGTGGGGGTACAGGGGGGCCTAGCATCTCGAGGGTTCGGCCCGGGTCTGACGGCCAATGGAAGGGGGACACGACATGGCCGGAGGGGGATGCTGTTGGGGGCGGTACAGCGAGGGCGGATCGGGAGCGCCGCGTTGGGTACCATTCAGCTTGCAACGGATGGCCACCGCTGGGTGGGCGCAAAATACGGAGGGAGGAGAGACTTGTGAGCCACCGCATTTACTTTCACCCACTTCTCCACCCTCGTTGTAACTTCCCCTCCTCCCCCACTCTCGTCCAAAACTATTATTATTGTTATAACTTGTAAAGAAGGAGAAGAATATCTTCGAGAGGCAAAAGGAAGCCCAGATATAATATAAAAAGGGAGAGCCCCCGGTATGGTGGTACTCATCCATGGTTTGGAGTTGGGTCTCTGAGAGGGGGAGAGAGAGAGAGAGAGAGAGAGCAAGAAAGAAAAGAGAGAGAGAGAGTGTGTGTGAACTGAGGTTAGATAGATAGATAGATAGATAGATAGATAGATAGAGAGAGAGAGAGAGAGAGGGTGGGGGAAGTGGTTGGGGTTGAGGGCGTTGTTGACGCTTTCGGTAACGGCAGCGGTGCCGGTTCTCGGAATCTCCGGGAGGTGCTCGATCGTCGACGTAACGATCGGCCCACTTCCGATTCCTGCTGGCCGGGGAAGGGAGCGGGGCTGCTGTTCTCAGCCATCTTTTTTTTTTGGCGGTTGCTCTTCTTTCTATTTTTTCCCTTCCTGTTCTGGCTTTTTTCTTTATCAGTTTCCCGTTTTTAATATATTTTCTTTCTTCGTTATCCGTCGTACTTCCTTAGCACCGCTTTGGTCTTGATTTTTTAGTATTTCAATATAGTATATTGTTTGTAGAATAGAAAAATTATATAATATATATTTCTTATCTCTTTCCATAGAAGGGAAGGGAGAAGAGGCAGGAGAAGAGAGAGGTCGGTGGCTTTCGCTGCTTCCTCGTAGAAGGGGAGCCAGTGGGTCCTGCATGCACTGCTTCTTTCCCTCACCCTCTGTCTAGTATGGTTTTGTTGAATCCCTCTCCCTTTTTTTTGTTTAATTTCTTCTTTTTATAGTATCTTCTTGTTTTGTTCTTCCATCGTACCACCTCTTTCCTTATATGGTCGTCCAGGTTTTTCTTTCTAGTACTATTTTGTATATAATTTTTTTTTAAATAAGTCGATGAAAAAAATGAAGTCCTTCTTTACTTCCTACCTGCAGATAGTTTTTCCGTGTTGTGATTCCCCCCGGTAGGAAAGTAGGAATTTGAGAGGAGAGGAAGGGGAAAAAAAGGAAAAATACCAGAGAGAGTGAGAGAGAGAGAGCACTAAGAGTTCAGTGTTGGGGGAAGGCTTCGTTGGACGGAAAATGGAGTCCGAGAGTAACCAGCAGCAGCATGCAGAGGCTGCGGAGGAAGCAATGGCGATGGCTGCCGCCGCGGCGACGTCGGCGGTAGGAACGCCAGAGAACAAAGACAAGGGCAAGAGGATTTGGATTCCAGACGAGGGACCAAGCAATCCGACGGACGATCTCATGCTAGATATCGATGGAGACGATCTCATCTTCTCCGACGAGGCCTTCTCCTGCCTCCCCGACTTCCCGTGCCTCGCCGCACCGGCGGGGTCGCCTTCGTCATCATCCGCTTGCAATCTTTTCAACAACACAAGCCTCGCTTCATCCTCCTCGTCTTCTTCATCTTTTCTCTTCGCCCCGGACGGCGGTGGGAGCGGCGGGGGCGACCTGCAGGCGGTCGCTTCCTCCTCCAACTGTGGGAGAATGATGAGGTCGGAGGTGGCGTCCGATCTGTTGAGCATGGAGTTGGAGGGGCTCGACATTCTCGGCGACATCGGCCTTTTCGACCTCTCGGAGCAGTGGGACCCGGCGTCGCTGATTCCCGATAACATGACGATGAACGGAGCTGCGACAGCCAGCGCGAGTGGTCAGGAGCCGTCACTACCATTGCATGCTATGGCCGGAGAAGAAAGGCCACCCGGGGAGGCCGGAGTAGTAGGAGGAGCTGCCACGGGGGCGCCGTTCGCTGGACCGGAGGAGGATCCGGAGGAAATGGCGAGGGTGTTCTTCGAATGGATGAGGATCAACAGGGACGCCATCTCTCCCCAGGATCTGAGACAAATCAGGATGAAGAGAGCCACCATAGACTGCGCCGTACGCCACCTTGGCGGAAACAGGCAAGCCAAAGTACAGCTGCTGAAGCTCGTCCTCACCTGGGTCCAGGCCAACCATCTCCAGAAGAAGAAACGCCGCAGAGGCGAGAACGAGCAGCAAGATCGGCCAGAAGGGGTCGCGCAACCGCCGTACCCTTACAACCAGCAGCAGCCATTTGCTCCTCCCAATCACCATGTGCCTGTAATGTCCTCCGACGTCACAGCGAACCCTAACCCTAATCTCGACTACAGCTACGACGCCGATTCCCAGCGCAATGGTTGGATTCCGTATCACCTTGATCCAACGACCGGCGCCGCATTCCCAGTAATGATGCCGGTCTATGTCGGTGGCGGCGGCGGCAGCACTTCCGGCGGTGAGCCGGCATATCCTGGTGTGGCGGCGGCGGCGGCGGCTCCTTTCTCTTATCACCAAGGCAGCACCAGCAGCATTGTCCTCAACGGCCAGCCATTTTCTCCATCGCCTGACTTGCATGCAGCGGACCACACTGCTGCGGCGTGGCCCTCACAATATACTGCAGCTCCGGCACAGTACGTGCCATTCCCGGGCGCCGCCGGTTCCCATCCAGCTCCAATGCCGCAGGCACAGTACCCCGGGGGTTTTGTCAACCAGTACCCGGGCCATCCACTGTACCAGCAAGGACAGCAGGTCGGTGGGATGGCTTCGGCCACGAAGGAGGCTCGGAAGAAGAGGATGGCTCGGCAGCGGCGCGCATCTTCCCTCCACCACCACCGCAGCCAGCAGCAGCAGCTGCAGAACCATCACCAGGCCGAGTCGAGCTCCTCGAGAGCTCCCGCTGAAGGAGGGAGTAGCAGCTCCTCAAATGCTAATGCTAATAATAATAATAATAATAACAACAACAATAATAGGACCTGGGGTTTTTGGTCTTCTTCTTCCTCATCTCGTCAAAAGAATCCGATGATGGAGGCGCCGCCACCCCCTAAGTCCTCCATGCAACAGCCACAGCTGTCGCCATCCATGCCTCCACAGCAGCAGCAGCAGCAGCAGCAGAATTCGCACCGAGACGACGCAGCATCGACGGCTGACAGGCGGCAGGTGGGCTTCGAGTAATTTTCCATTCTTTCGTTGCATCGCTGTATGACCATCGAGTTGGTGGGACTAGTGGATTCAAGGAAAATGGTGAAATTGTTTGGATGTAGGGTTTGAAAGGAGAGAAGAATTTGAGGTTCTTGCTTCAGAAGGTGTTGAAGCAGAGTGACGTGGGTAGCCTGGGAAGGATCGTGCTACCCAAAGTGAGCGAAACCCGACACGGTTTGAATTAATAGTTGTTTCCATCCTTTCTCTGCTCTCAAGTTTTGCACCATGGAAGGGTTTCTTCTTTCTTCGCACAATGGGTTGAAGTATTTGATGTTGCTGTATCACCAGAAGGAAGCGGAGATCCATCTACCGGAGCTCGACACCAGGGACGGGATATCAATTCCAATGGAGGACATAGGAACCTCCCAAGTATGGAACATGCGGTACAGGTACTTGACGTGACAATACCGTTCTTTTGATTTGAGTAACGCCTCCCAAAAGAAGGAAGAACAAAAGTTTTTTCATTTAAAGAATGGTCTTCGTGACTAGTTTTCATTAAATCAACTATAAAGAATACATGGAAGTTCGATTATATTGATGCTATATATCTACTTCCTGCATGCATCACAAGTTGTTTTTGCTAATAATTTTCTTTTAAAAAAGAGAGCAAATAATCATCTGGTGCTACAGATTTTGGCCCAACAACAAGAGCCGCATGTATCTCCTGGAGAACACAGGTAAATTAAGTTAATTGAGAAGGAAGGCTTCTTCTTGTTCGATGTTTGTTCTGTTGATCCTTCATTGTTGCTTTTTGTCTCATGTTTGTGTTTGGGGGATTCAGGGGAGTTTGTTCGATCCAACGGCCTGCAGGAAGGGGACTTCATCGTCATTTACTCCGACATCAAGTGCGGAAAATACGTAATGGATAGATTCTCTACAGCTCTTTCTTCATGTTAAGCTTTTTACTCATGATAGGATGAATTCTGAAATTTTCAAGCGTTATGCATGCAAACGGACAGATGATAAGGGGAGTGAAAGTTCGTCCCCAGACCGAGAAGGGTCAGGCCAGCAGGAGCGTGGCTAGGAGTCATCTGAAGAGAAGCAACTGGGAGAGAGGCAGCACGTCGAGGATGAGGGGGAGCAGCGGCCACGATGGCATCAATGATGATCTGGGCATGCCCTCCTCTAGTACTGCTTCGCCCTTTGTGATCAAGAGGGAATCCAGCCCATGAAAAGTCCCTCGTTCCAGTCTCTACTTTGGTCTTTGTTTACAAGGACAGTGTTTTGTTGTAACTATTACAGGTTATATGCAAGTAGCTATCGACAATGATGTTATAAAGAGTTCCTGTGCTCTAACTGCTTAATAATGGAAGTTGATCAAGGGAAAATGCCATAATACCTGTTTTTCATAAAGATGGTTTTCCAGTGAGTGGATGGAGGACCTAATTGTCGAGTTAACAGTAATATTCAAAGGCCCTACTGCTATCATGGTTGGAAAAAAGTATGATCATATGCCCTGGTCTGTACTGTTCACGTAGAGTCACTGTTGGATAGTTAAGTCTTAGCAAAGATGATTCACAGTGTTTGAGTCTAAACCAGCAAGTATGAAAGGATTTTTGTGCGAGCAGTGACTCAAACGTCCATGAATGATCCTTCGGTTGGCAGCGAAAGAATGTATGAAGATGGGGGAAATCTTTAATTGGTTCTAAGCTGCAAGATCTGTTAGCCTCTCCTAGGAGATGCTTATATATCTCGTTGGTTTCCTTTCATAAAATATATAATCACTACCAATAGGAGATCACCATGAAGGTCTGATCATAACCATCATGCATGATCTGTCTGTCATTGAAGTATCGGAATGATTAACTATTTCAGATTTGTTCGATTTGCTTCTCTTGGTTAATTTCTACTTATTTTTTTTTATCAACCGTTCAACCCAACCAAAAAGTCACATCGAACCATGAAGGGGCAATCTCATGCTCGTACTCAATTAGATGGAGCTACTTTCAAAGTTTACCGTCCTGATGCAAATTTGCAAGCTTGTATACGTTTGATTAAATTGTCTGAAAATCCTCATCATATATGTACACCTCGGACAGAATATACCAGAATTCCTCAACAAAAATTTCTCTTATGTAAACAACAAATCAAGAAGGATAGAATGTCGATTAGCAAATGACAATAACACATTTTTTCCACTTGTCAGTTTCATAATTTCTTTAAAAAGTTTCAAGAAAAATTTTCTAAGCTTGAAGAAATATTCAATGGAACCACCTTATGCTTGCTCGGTTAATACCACCCAAGTGGCAAGAGGCAGGGGTTTAATTGGTAGGTATGGGATAGAAAGGATATATAGGGATCAATTCCTCCTAATCATTAAAAAAGAAAAAAAGAGAAAATATTCAATAAAGAGAATTTTTCATCATTTATCTTATGATTCTTCAGAAATCATATCAAACCATGGAGGAGAAAGCCTATGCGCTTACTCAAGTAGATAGAGATATTTTGAAAAGAATTTTTCATCATTTATCTTATGAATCTTCAGAAATCATATCAAACCATGGAGGAGAAAGCCTATGCGCTTGCTCAAGTAGATAGAAAGATTTAAAAAATCCTCTCTATCAAAAAAAAAAAAAAAAGATTTTGGAAATCCTCGCAATCTATGTGCACCTCTTGCGGAGGATACTAAAAATCTCCAAGAAACTTTTTTCTACATAAACGACAAATTAAAAAATGATAGACGACCATAACACCCTGTCTTGTTCAATTGTCAATTTCCTTGTTTTTTTTGGACCTGAGCGTTAGCTCAGTTGCACACGCTCTCATCTCAAACAATATGTCAAGATTTGATTTTGAAATGGTGTTATCCGTCAAGATTTTTGACTCTACCAACCCAAAGATTTTCAGAAGTACAAACTCCTAGTCCCATAAGCAATAGCACTTGGACAATCAATGTATCAAATAGGTTATAAGTTGGGAAGCCTAGGCCTCGTTGTTATCAAATATTATATATATATATATATATATATATATATATATATAATATTGTTTTTGATATCTTAAAATTCAGAATTTCAAAAGTTTAAAAATATATGAATGGAGAAAGTTCTAATCATTTATCTCATGGTTCTCAGGAAGACAAATCAAACTAGGAATTGGTGAACCCATACCCTTACTCAACTAGATGAATCTACCTTCAAAATTTACCATGCTAATTCAAATCTCTCTTTCTCTCTCTTTATATGTGTGTATATATGTGTATGTATGTATGTATATGTAAAGGTTTCAAAAGTCGTCATGATATTTGGGCACATCTAACAGAGGATTCCAATTTTGCATGGACAGAAAATTAAAAGGAGAGAATATTTATTAGTAAACGACAATAACACACTCTTTTTCTTAATTGTTAGTTACTAACAATTTCGACAGCTATCATATTTTTTAGGTGTCAAAAATGTTGCAAATGAGCCGAAAGATTTTCCTTTTATGGCGGGCATATCCCTTTACCTTTTAAAAATTTCCAATTTCAATAAAACAATTTTTTAAAATTAGGGCAAATGCCAATTGTAAAGTATCGTTACTAATTTGCTTTTGTAATTTACTAATTTAGCAAGTATAATTTAGCACGATGCTTGTTGAGATTAGCCACAAGGGTGGCCAACTAAATACTCGAACTTAGGGTTCTAGGAGTGAAGGGTCAATAAATAGTTTTGAGTGGATAAAAATCTAGTTTGAATCATAATCGGAGACAACAACTATAATCTGCTCACACTTTAAATCGGCAATGTCGCTACTAGATTCTTGAAGTCAAAGTAAACCAAGAATGAGTGAACCAACACCTTTAAACAAAAAGCTGAAGTTACCTTCAAAATTTACCATGCTAATTCAATCTTTATGATTACATATAATTTAATTAATTAAAAATTTTGAAATTTCTCATGATATTTGTGCAAATCTAAAAGAGGGCACAAAAAATCTCAAGAAAAGTTTCTTTTGCATATATGACAAATTAAAAGGATAGAATATTTATCAATAAACGACAATAATACATTACTCTTTTAATTGACGGTTACAAATATTTTTGACAATTAACATACGTTTACGTGTCAGAAACGTTACAAATGCATTATAGATATTTGTTTCCTAGCATACCTATCTCTTTAAATTTCTAACTTCTATACAATAATTTTAGTAACGATTTTGCAAATTAGAGTAAATGCCAAATCCTAGAGTGTACTCACAAATTTGCTTTATTATTTACTAATTTAGCAAGTCTAGTTTAGCATGACACAGTTTAGGGATGATAAATCATGAGATCAACAAGAAGAGGGGAAAACTAAATTCTCATGTTTAGGGTTATGGAACTGAAGGAACAATGAATAATTGCAAGCAGAACAGAAGCCAGTTTTAATCATAGTTGGAGCCAGCAAGTCTGTTGTTGTCCATTAAGGGAAACTAGGGTTTTTAATGCAAAAATCTATATGTGATAATAAAAACAAAATACTAAAATAATTAACAAAATAAAGGTAAGAGATAAATGGCAAACTGGTGTGCTAAAGATCACTTTATGAAATGGCCACCACAAAGTTGTTAGAGGAAGAAAACACTTGGAACACTCAAAAATCAAAACCAATATTGAGTTACAAGGAGATGTAAAGTCCTTGAACCTACCTTTTAGACTCTACCGTCAATTTTAGACATCAATTAATTATAAAATTCTCTTTTAATAGAGTGTGAGTGTTTATGTGCTCTTTATTAGGTGGATTCTCCGCAAACCAGAACTAATAGATACTAAGGTGCTGGAAGGCAACCGATGCCTCTCAAGGAGCCAAAAGGCATTCCTTCAGAGGTTTGGTGATTTTCAACCATCAGCAAAGATTACAATAGGTGTTTTTAGATTTAGTACAACAATGAGCAAAGATTTACTACTAGATGATTTTAAATTTTTTTGTTTGCTGGTTATTTCGATACCGAGCAAATACAAATTTGTAATTTTAGGAACGAATTGCTTGTTACAACACAAGTTGAAGGTTTGATGGTGTTGCTTTGCCTTTGAAAAAAAATGCTTCGTCACACCAATCCCATCCTGCCGAGAGCGGGATTAGCTTATATCTTTCACGCAAAAGAATGATCGATCTTCTCTTGCAACGTTGACCTTTTGATTGCATATTGTATAGATCTCAAAGCACTCCAAGCTTTTTATTCATCCATCTGCACAGAGCTCAAAGCGACTATTGTACGATCCAACCATGGACTTGGTTGAAGGAAGGTGAAACCTTCCTTGGCGCATAAAATACAACTCCCATCTGTTGAGACCACGAGCATGCACTGATTGGTGCGATAGAATGGGTACCGTATGTCATCCACACGAATACCACACCAATTCTTGGTACCATGCAAGAAGCAGCACTCTTATTTATTTATTTATTTATCTATTTTTTAGTAGTCAGAAACTAGGGTATTCAAGCAACTAATATCGCAAATCCGCAAGCTAATTAGTGGTACAAACATTCTTATGTTGTGCACCCTAACTCTCGAAGGCAATCAAACCCAAGAAAAGCCTATGCCCATATCCTTTCCATCCAATATATCCAAGTTCTTCAATTTGGGCTAGCATTTGGCAGTGGATGTCCGATTTTTTTTTTTGTCCACATTGGATATATTGGATGGCGAACTTTTTACATTAAATGATACCATACGTCACAATGTATCAGCAACTAACGTCCTTCGGGCAGACATGTTGGCTGCTTTCTAAGACCCTAGCTAGATATGATCTTGCCTGATTGTCCAGACAAAACACCCTTTCCTATGCGATGAAGAAAGTAATCTCGGGGATTTAACTCATGTTGCATATGGGCCTAGTTCTATCCCCCTTAAAACTAGCTTTAATTGAGTTAAGCCATTAAATTTAATTTAGGTTAGTTTAAGCTATTTTTGTTGATTTCCAACGACACTGCAGTCGCTGGTTCTGAACTAAAGAGGGTCAAAATTTATAATTTGATAAAGCTGACATCATGGAGGTGAAATTAAAGAAACAAATGGAACCACACGAGAAGTAGATTTTCTCCGTTAACTTCAGTATTCTAGGAACTTAAAAAAGCAAAAGAAGTGACATCAGTGCAAAATGGAAAATGAAACAATTCATAACAGAAGCGATAAAACAACATTGGAACAAGTCTCTCATTATTTGCGTGCGGCAATTTGAATTAGCACAGATAACAAGAATTAATGAATTTGCTCATAGCCACTCAGCCACACGGCGCCCATGAAAGATATCGTAACAAGATAATTTGCTCACCCCAATCCTCAAGGAATAGGTATTTTCCCCCTAGTTTCTTGTCGCAAGATGCACCTACCAATGTTCTGCCAAATCTGCTCTATTGCCAAATATTTCTTATCAAATATTGTTATTGTTGCACTCCTTTAAAAAAACTTCTTCTTTTTTTTTTTGTTGAAGAGGAAAGAGACTAGTGGGTGTAATCCCCATCAGTCACCAAATTTTATTCAGTCACAAAAGAAGGGAAGCGAGTATAGAAAAAATATAATAAGAGAAGCAATGTAGATAATACAAGAAGAGATCAAGTAGCAGCATTGAAGTAGATGATACAAGAATATACAGGATTGTAAGAGAAACTGAAACTGTTTTTTCTAAGAGATTTCAAAAGAAAAACACTTCTTCATAGGTTGCAGACAGAAAGGAGACTCAGAAGAAAACATCTGGGTGCAATCAAAATGCAGCAAGTAAAATGATCCCATGGATGATCAGAAGGCTGAAGAATTCTCCATCATAGTCTCCAGCGGAGATAAAGACCGAAGGCAACAGCATAAAAATCCCAAAAGTGATGCGAAGGAAGAAGCTTCCCGATCATCGCATCATCATAGTGGAGCAGCAGCGTGAAAACCTGGAAGTTCTTTCAGCAAGAGTCCAGCCACTCTTCAAAAAACCTTCTTAAAATATAGTGGATAATTATCTACAATCCTTCAAAATTATGTTGCTCACTATTTCTTGAGCAACTTGAGAATGAGCATATTTGGTTAATCTAGAGGTCAAGATCATTGGGTTCTGAGTGCTCAATATGGGAGGGCAAATAGAAGATCTTCTGATGTTAAACCTGGGGAAGCAGTATTGCCTAGAGCAAAACCATTGAATAAATGCTTCTGCCTTCTTTGAGCTTCCACTCTAAGAAGTAATTAGACCATGTCTTAAAGGTCCACCAGCTCAAGGACTTCTTTTTGCTAGATTGCTCCATGTGGAAACTAATGCACTAAAATGCAGCAGCATGCTGCTGTGAGTTAGATTGCTCCACTTAAAGGTAGCAAGCCATTGTTCAGATATGGATAAGGAAGAGCAAAGAGATGGAATGAAACTTTTCCCAAGTCTAGCAACTTAATTTCTAACCTATTCATTCATGCATCTACGTCATTTAGACAAGGATTAGTTTAAAGAGAACACGTGTAGGAATTACTAGCATCGGACACGTTGAATGGCTACCTTTAAAATATGAATCCTTCTCATTTGTTCGTAGTTCGTAATGGCTCCTTTCTTGTTGGTGACTCTATTGATTAACAAACGGTACGTGCTGCAGAGACAAAAAGGATGCAGTTCAAGTGCTTACATAGAAATTTCATCCACAAAAGAAAAAAGTCCGTAAACAGAAATTTCTACGTGCATGCATGGAAGAAAGCTTAAGGGGAGTGGTTATCCAATAGGCCTAATGATGTTTGTCTTTTTCCCATAGGTCAAATGTAAATCTTTAGGACAAGCTTCAACCAACCGACTTCCCATCATTTCTAAAGTATCAGGTGATCGAATAAAGTAAGAAATATATAGCAGATTGCTAGAAGATGGATGAATTATTTTTTGGGGGTAGTGTAATTATAATATATATTTAATAGTGAATAAGGAAACCCCCGCATCTCTTCCTGCCTGAAAGGAAACATCGCAATCTAAAGTGCATGGGCTAATACCTTTGACCAAATTTGGGACAGTCATGCAGCTCAAGGTGGGTTACTCAGGATTGATGCAGCTTGTCAAGTTGTTGCAATTGAAGTGGTTTTAGTTTGGACTCTGGGTAAAATTGAACCAAACCTACAAAATCTGACAAGTATAAATTAGGTCGGGTGCTAATGAGGTGAAAAAAAAAAATCAAAATAATAGTGATAAGACAAAGTACACTTAAAAGAAGCTCCGCAACAAAACCGCAGTAGCCTATAAGCATCCACATTAAGAATGAAGAATACAGTTGCTTGATTTTTCTTTCCAATTTTATTCATTTCGTTCTGGTGGAAGGTCCTTGTCCTGTATTACTGAAAACACTGCTAAATGCAATAATTCCGACGAGCGATAGCTGGTGATAGAGGTTGGAAAATACCTGACAGTCTAATTAATGCTCTATTTAGGTTCTTCAGTCCAACTCTATGGCTGCTATTTTGTCAACTCCAGCCATGCTGAAAAACCCAACTGCATTTTTCTCTTCTTCTGACTGCAGGTTACTTAGGTGAACCATTCCAAATTGTTGAAAAGCACTGAAGACATGATGTTTCCTTGTTTGGATCTTGACTGGCATGGGATAGTTAAGCTATACACTCAGTGGTTTCAGAATCACATCGAAGGAGAATCATTTATAGGAGCCATGGAGGCCATCAATGGGAATCTGTCAATTTGAATTTTTTTTCTTTTTTACTGTTAAAATCTTATCTAAAAACAAGCATCGCAAGAGTTCTTAATTTATCCGATCTGGGACTACTATCCCTGAACATTTTCCTAGGACCCCTCAGAATATAATGAAATCTAACACTACCATCTACTGCCATGGGGAGACTCAGGATCCCTTTGTCCTCAATTAGGAATCAATGGAAGTTATCCTCCACATATAAATTCTCCAGCCAAACTTCTTGGGAATAAAGTTCACCTGGTGGATGCTTCATGGTACGTCGACATGACTGAAGGAGGATTTGTAGGCGAAATTTGAAGGGCTAAAAACGCTAAAGCGGAACTCTTAAAGTCCTCTGATGCTCCTTGATGCGTAAGACTCAGCAACAAGCCTCATTAAGGCTGCAGATCGAGTCAGTCGCAAGGTCCTTCCTTATGTCATGGCATAGGGCAGCACTTAACCATATATCTCAACTGCAGAACAAGTCTCAACAAAATTATTGCAGATAGGCATCAAATTTGCTGGGTATTGTTTGGATTGTTGTGCGACCCTACTCCAAATAAAGCATATATACATGACAAAAAAAAAAGACCTAAATGCTTTTAACTTGTTTTCATATGATTTGGTACATGGGTGCAAAGAGAGGGCCAACAAGCTTACCTCACTGGTTCGTAGTTAATATGAATAATATCCCCTTGCCATCTCTTTAGGATCAACTCTAGCATCGATAAATTGGTTAGTCACATGGATCAAATTCGATTCAGTGGGATCCTTCGCTCACATTTTTTTCCACCAGGAATGTTTGTATTAATTCTTTAAACAACTCTTCCAGAAGATACCGTAACCTAAACTTTGATTGCTACGCCATCGCCATTGCCCCATTTAAGGTAGTGATGATGAAGTCTTCCGCAAGGATTGTTTGTTATATGGTCAGCCATAAAAACATTGCTTCTTTCTTGAAGATATTAATGTGAACTTATTTATGAGTTTTCAAGAGGTTTGTGGTTTGTAGGGCTTGTGGCTGACGAAAGCAAAGCTACCCTTTCAGTGCACATTTGGATATTTGCATGCTATATTTGTTTCTAGATGATGCTCAACTTTGATATATCCTCTCCTTGAGCCCCTTCACCATGAACTTAAAATTTGAGTCCCTTTTTTTAATCTTTCCGAAAATTGTTAGTTAAATAGGAAATCAGTTATGGACAGGAAAAAAGTTTGGTCCAAGAAAAGGATAAGGATTAGCCAAATGAGAAATCTTGTCCTTAGTTGCAGAGGATATATCCAACAGACGGCTCCAAAAGGTGGTTTGAGCATGGACCACGCCGGATATGGGCAGGAAAATTCATACAATTCAAGTTGGATTTCGTTTCAACTGACCTGAACTCAGTTCACATGAACTCAAACCAACCCAACACTTCCCCCTAACCTTCCTAACTAATGCAGCATATTCCTTCTTTTGTTATCATTGTCGGCAATAATGGTGGCTAGAAGAAGCTTTTTATGTCTTGATGGCAAAAAGAACCTATATTTGCGCACCATTAGAGGGATCTCAGATCGATCGATATGCCACTACTCATATTGGACACAAGCATATAACCATTCAGCCATGCTCTATGAAGTTGCTAAACAATGACTAATGACCAATCTAATAAGCTTCTATTGAAGTTTGCACAGATTTATAATTAGGTAAGAGACCCCTAACTGCATCATTTCTGGCTTCTAGGTAGTTTAGATATCGCAGGTTATGATACAAGATATATATGAAGGTTTATTTCAAAAAGTCTATTTTGATATTATGTGGACGATAGGTGTTGCATAGGCAATGACATGATAAGTAAATTTAGATACGTATCTAAGTATATGACACAACTAGATGAAAAGATAAAAGATACAGGAATATATTAAAAAAATTAACTAAAACAATATATGCACATATTTGGAAAAGAAAATATGCAAAAATTATTTGATAAAGTATATCAATATACATACTTTACATCCAAACTTTCTAAATTATTTTAAAAATATTGAAAATTTTTTGAATTTACTTTAATAACTACATGTTTGACCAATATATAGAAAAAAACAAAATCTTAAGAGTTCAACTACTTGTTGGAAGAGTTCAAGGCAGCAACTCTTACCTACATATGCGACTTGGTTACATATTCATACACGGATTTTAAGAGTTGGACAATATCTAGATGGCATTACAAAATGCCAATCAAATTTAGCTTAGCTAGTGGGTGTTCGCATAGCAAGCATCCAATGAATTCAAACCCTAATGGTGTCATCCTTGTCATGTTTCTCAACAAATATATAAAATAAAATTCTCTCTCTCTCTCTCTCTCCCCCCCCCCCCCCCCCCCCCCCCCCTCCTCCCCACACCCCACCCCTCCGCCGCTCTTCCTAACTCTCTTAAGTCCCTTCATAAGGACCACCTCTCCTCTTCTAGAGCCAACCTTCTCTTCCTTTCTGCTTAGCTTTCTCCTTCTCCCACCGCATCCGAGTTTATTTTTGACCTTGAGACCTTAACAGGGACCCGTTCAAACTTTTATGCCGAATGGTAGGCGCCCACTTTATTCTCCTTGTAGATTTTTACTCTCTTTTATTTGCCTCCTTTATAGGTGGCTGTTTTTTCTTTTATTTTATCTTAATAAATTTTGGCAAGTCACAATCCGGCCTTCCTTTCTTCTCGAAAACTCTTTTTTCCAATTATTTTGAGAAAAAAAAAAATCAAGCCTGATTCTAGCTTTATTTGGGCTTGAGCCCCAACTTAACTCGTTTAAAATCATCAGACCTCTTATTTGACTGAACTGAGCACCAGGTTCTATCAAGCTTATCTTAGTGGAAAAAGATGAGCCAAGTTTGATATTAAGTTTGATTAGGTCTAGTGGCAATCAAGCTTCGCACCACATTTTCAGTTTTGAAAAGGTTTTCAAATGCATTAGATTAATACCAACAGTCTGAACCCTTCTATTGTTGGCCTAAACCCGCTAACTAATATTGCAGCCATCTATTTCTTGCAGCCATATGGTTTTTAGTTTTAGCTAATTTAACGATCATTAATATGTATTTTCGTATTAAAATGTCACTATAGCTTCAAGCTCAAGCCGAGTCCAATTGAGGTTTTGGAACCAAATTTGAGCTTAATACCCAGGATCAAGCCTGATTTGTTTAAGATCTCAGGCTCTATCCTGACTGCACCGCAGCGAGATGTTGTTGTTGGCAAGTCGAAGCAATTGCGAGCCCTTACTAGACATATGAAAACTTCTCTGGCCAGGCTAAGCCAAGTCTATTGGGATTAAACCTGAGCCTGGTTTACGAGTTGATCTTCCCTCAAAAATTAAGACTGGACCAAGCATCCTGATGCATTCATTCTGTGAGCTCACTGGGGTTATTGTACTGTTCAAGTTTCATCTGTGTCAAAGCCTTGGCAATATGTGCCAAATTTTCTGTCAAAGAACCTGTAAAAAGGGGCCACCTTCCATGACTTTCAGAGATAAACTGGTGTGTTGTCGAGTATTCCACCTTATCTACAACACTGAAAATCAAGTAAAAGTGACAGAAGCCCTCTTCAGGCTAGGAAGAAGTCTAAATGGAACAGACAGAATATAGGATTTGCATTTATTTGTGAGCACAAGTTAAAAATCAGTGAAAATTGTACAAATATATAAATGGCGTTAAAAATAGTTAAATGCAAACAGCGTTTAAACTGATAAAAATAGTTGTAGCTGGTCTCATTGAGGAACCATGACATGCCTCCGCAGCAAAAAATGCAATTTTCAATTTGCAGTTCTATCTTTGGAAGAACACAACAATAATATCTTCTGTGAAGTACCAAACCCGCAATAAAGAAAGCACGTTTCAACTTTGGACCTAACCAGTGCAAAAAATAGTTTCACCAGCAGACAAGAAATGATTAAATGCATGAAATGCTTTAGATACTCACTTGTCCGAGGTTCAACCTTAAAAATTTCACTAAGCCCTCCTGCAGCTTGTCTTCAGCAACGACTTTAGACTGGCTATGTAATGTTATGTGTTGGTACACTTATATAAAATTTAGTATTCCTGAAGTCATCCAGAAGTGGATTATATCCATCGTTTGTCCTTGTCTTTGTTGGCAAACCAAATTCTTCCATAAAGGCCGCGGTATCAAGCTACATAGAAAGAACAGATCAACGACACTGAGGGAGAAAGGAACTTAGTTAAGAGTAAAAATGGGGAAAATAACTCTTGATGCAAAATATTCACCCCCCCCCCCCCCCCCCCCCCCCCGACCCCACCCCTTCTTTTCTTCTCTCTCAAGTCAAGTGCTTAGGTTTAAACTTTAAAACAAACAGTTGGAACAAGAATTGGAGGGACTCAAAAGAACAACAAATTTATTTTGGCCACAACACAAAATATCTCAGGCAATATGATAAGGGAGAAAAGGCACATTTTCCAGACCAGGATGGGACGATAATTTAGCAAGGCCCGCTTCTGAACAATTGAATATTCAGAAAAGAAGGAAGCATACCATTGCTATTCTTCTACATGGTTTTATTGGTGGCTAACAAAGTAACAGATCAATCTGCTGCATGAAGGAATCAATTAGGATGCAAGGATCTTTTGATGAGCAAGACAAGTAATACGGCAGTGTCCTGACCATGGTACACCATAACAATCAGTACTAGTGCATACTAGGCATACCGTACCAATACCAGTATCGAACCAGTACACGGTACAAGGGGCGTACTGAGTGTTGGTACTCCAAATCGACCTCGTATCAAGCGTACCGACACTACACCAAGTTGTTAACAATACAAGGTGTGATACCAAAGACAACAAACCTCGGTCCTCACACACACACCTAGACAATCCATGACATTCAACAGATCTTACATGACAATCTAATGCAACTAGCGTTAAACTTATCTCTACAAAACAACAATAGGCGCTTATAATGCCAACAGAATAACAAAACTTACTGTGAGAGTTCTTCTCTTCTTTACTCTCTTCAAGGATTTAGATTCTGTCTGTTCATTCAACCAACCAGAGCAGTGATGATCAATTCTCTCCAAGAACCGGAAGTCTGTTGGGAAGAAGATATCAGCATCACCCTGACAAGGGAGACAATTGCCTCATGTTAAGTTGGGTAGCAACAGCAGTACAGTTTTATCACTACAAAAGGTGGAATCTTTGAAGTTCTACTGTTACAGATGTTCTAAACAGAGGCGAGCAACTTTCAGCCTATAGATTAATGTGGTCCAAAAATTTCATTACTCAAAAATGTGAATGTAATGTGTTAGAAATATTCCAGCAGGGGCTCTCATGGGGAAGACTGCTGTCTACATCAATCATTACAGAGGTCAGATAACCATATAAAACCATAAAGTCCTTATCCTAACAATTATTTACATACATAAACAAAAATTTTGCAAGACATAATATTTGCTTAGAGGACTTGTTTAGTAGACCTCAATTACACGCCCATTAGAAAGGAAATATGGAATAATAAGTTGATGTGCTAATGTCATTGGAAAAAACAGAAAAATATGCAATCGCGCATGACAAAAAGAATGAAAATATGAGGAAATTTAAGGCACATTTGTTACTGTTTTCGCTTTCAAAAACCCAAGAAGAAAAATGAATTAGATCGAACAACATGTATGAAGAAATCCTTTTGTTTTTTGATATTGCTTGTAAAATCTTCACAGTTTTTGAAAGCACATATTACTACTTTCAAAAAGAGTGAAAATAAAAGAAATAGCAGAAGTTTTGTGCAAACACCATCTTCCACATCAATCTTCATTTGCTATTTAACTAATTTGTATAACACAAAAAACAGCAAAGGTGCCAAACAAGCCCTCAGAATTTTCATAAGTGCTCCATAGAAATGACAACTCTAAAAATCAAGGACACAACAAAATGTATTAAAATATAATTACTAAACCAAGATGCATGAAAGAAAATAAAATGTCTTTTAACTCATCTCACGATGTGATTATGTTTTGAGGTGAAAGAGTAAAGATACATCTATAAATAGAGAGATAAAGAAGAAAGCACGAGGTGTTCATAGTTTCTGGAAGGAACCTAAAGAGCATTAATGGAATACCTCATCTATTATACGAGTGACAAGCCCCACGTAAAATATCAAACTCGAATTCCTATAGTTGAGGTAAGTTATTAAGAAAAAATAATTCGCACTCATGCTCCATTTCAGTATCTCTAATTCAAGGGTGTTCAGTATTATAGAAAGATTCTAACCAAGTCATTTATGATAGAAATGCAGAACAAAAAAAACTCCTTTCAAAATTGAATAGTCAAATAGTGAAAATTCTTTAGTGGCAGAACTGAAAAAGAACTGCCACCAGGACTAAGGTCTTTGTTGGCAGTTTCATTATGGAAGCCTAACTCCCTAAAGAACATTTAGACAAATGCTATCTTATTCTCCTCTTTGCCAAGGACTTTATGACAGTAGATAAGGTGAGCAAGAGAGATTTGTAGATTGGGAAAAACTTTCTCTTCGACTTTAGAATTTAAATTGGAGATATCTATACTCAATTGCTACTGAACTTTGACAGTTCTGGTATTTATCAGAAGAATACTTAGAGGTAAATGATTGAGATCCATGTTTTGCTTCTTTCTTTTCAGAATGGAGAAGTTCAAGAATAAGCAAGAGCTGAGAGAATCCAAGGGTCTGATAGTCATCAATATTTGCCAGTAGATCTAGCTTGAGAGAATAGTTAGAGTTCCCCAAGTTCTCAAGCAAGCAGTTCATTGATGACTTAGAAAGGGTTCTTTCCAGATCAAGGTGAAGAAGACTGACGCGTGTTCTATCTCTGTTTCCTTGGAGGCCAAGGCCCTAGCCTTATCATGGATCTTGATTTTAGATATTTAAGTAATTGAGGGGGGCCTTTTCCATGGTTGGTGGCTGCAAGACATCGATATAAGAAAACAAGTTCTTGTCAATTAATGAGCGGAATTGCTTGACTGTTTACTTCTCCTTCCTTGTTTGTTTGCATGTAATTGGAGTAAGCTTGTATATTTTGAAGTTTGGAGAATGAGTGCCATTCTTGATGCCTTGGCAGATAAGAATCACGTTGTTGTCCTGCTATAAAACTTCACTCTAGCTGTCATGGTTCACCGTATCGGTTCGGTACTGGTATACGGTACGGAAGACGTATCGACACTCGATACGCCGGAAGATCCCATACTGTACCGTACCGACACAGTGCTAGTGTGGCACTAATACGAAGTCCGGTACCTAGATGGCAAACCTTGTTGGCTGCTGTCCTTTCTCCAGCCACTGTATAAAGAGCTTTGGCTAGAGATCTTTCAGTCTTAAATCTATTTTTTGTTGTTGGATAGAATAATCGCCATTTTGGTAGTCCTCCACCTTTATGATTTAGAAAATTATATAGGTTATAATGAAGGCATTCAGAAAACTGATACTAACATGACTTGAGCCTAGCAGAGATTTGAAAAATAAGACAGCCTGTGCTAGCACTTCAATATCATGATTCACCCCAATAAGTTATTTTCGAAAGACATATTACTTATAATACATTTAACTAAGGTTTTGTATTATTGCAATTTCCTGAAGATTATTTAGTCCTTGAGATTAAGGTTTTGTATGATTGCAATTTCCTGAAGATTATTTAGTCCTTGAGATTATTGAACATGAGAGTGCCCGGCACATGCACACTACATGGTAAAGCTATGGTGAACCGTGGAAATACTTAAATGCACCTTCTATTTATATCTACAAATAGTTAAATGCACTGTCATTGTTGTTATATCTAAAAAACATTTTGGACAGAAAAAAATCAGGAAAATTAGTAAAATAAAATTATTTGGACAACAATGATGATCTGATGTTGCACTGCTGTGACCCACCTGTAGTTTGCAATATATTCTATAGTATTAGTTGCTGCACGTTACACAATCTAGAATCTATGTCTCTTCAGATAAAAGAAGGAAACCAGAGAGAGAAATTGCATACCTTTGCATCAAGGTAGTTGCTATGATCCACAGTGCTCCCATGTATCTACAAAGTCAAAATAGCAATTATTCAACACAGTCAGATATATTATATCTGTTAGATGGAACTACATGAACATTTAAATTGCAGTAAAGGCAAAAATATGGTTGATGTAAGTACACATCAATCTGTAATGATATGATGGTCCCTACTTATTCTTTTGCATTATTCCAGGGTGATATATGTCACAAACTTTTAGTTATAAAGGGCTTTTGTTTTTTATGCCCGCAATTTAAGTGCATGCAATTCAAATATAAGCTGCAATTGAAAATGCTACAATTAGAATTGCAGTCGCAAAAATTGTTTATTGTTTGGTTGCCTATAATTGAAAACTGCAAATATAACTGCAACTGTTTGATTGTATGATGCTGCAAATACCCATAGTAAACTAGAATATTTAAATATATAATATTGTATTTTTATATTATAACAAAAAATAATAAAAAAAATATTATAAAGCTTGTTATATAGTAATTATATCACAATAAAATACCTTGATATTATAAAAATTAGATATATTATTATAATCATAAATATATCATATATATTGCTATAATCAAGGCTCGCCGGACCAACCGGACCGACCGTACCGACATACCGGTGAGCACCGGTACCGGTCGAAACCGGTACCGGACCGGAGATGCGCACGCGACCGCACGTGGACGTCAAAAAAAAAAGCAAAAAAATTACATAAAAAAAATGCCTCCCGCGCGTCCGCGCGCGGATGCGTTAAATGCCACTACGTGGCATTCAATGGCCCACACGGGGAACCGCGCGCGGGCGCGATTTCTTGCAGGAGAATCAGCCACAGGCGCGGTTCCTATGCAGGGAATCACTATGCGTCCGCGCGCGTCCTCGGACACGCGGGGACATGTTAAATGCCACTCTGTGGCATTAAGTAGCCGACACGGGCTGGAGCCCGCATGGGCGCTTTTTCCGCTCGTGGGCGCGTGAAAAAAATGCATTTGGGCCGGTGCAAACCAGCCCGATTCGCACCAGTATAAGTATGGAACTATTTTTATATGCTGTACGATACCGGTGCCTATCAGCACGGGTTCGGTTCGGCATACCTTGGCTATAATAACTAACGCTTATTATATAATAGATATCACAACATAATTATGATTATTGATATTATATTATACACATTATAATAAGAATCATTATGAAACAATAATAAGAATAATTACATAATTATATTATGATCATAATAACAAGAGTTATACGCTAATATTTTAAATAATTTTTATACTACTATAAAATTACATTGTATAACATTACAAAATTTGTTCGATATTATAGTAATTATATATTATTCACAATAATAAGTTATATTTGTAATACTTTTTGAATAAATAATTTATATTAGTATGCTAAAATTATATGATATTACATTCCAATGGTTGGAGAGTGCTAAGGAGGCTCCTTTAAAAAGGTTGCTTCCAACTGCAACAAATCTTGTACTTGGAACCACGGCCAATTTTGCTTGCGATGCCAATTACAAGATTTAAACCCTTTTTACAGTTCAAATGCAGCATGCAGTTGCAATCACAGGTGTCCAAAAGTTTTAGACAACACCTAGATGTTACACATTTGGTTTTATAACAAGTTCATAAATAAACTAGATTATACTTGGAATCACAAAAAAGAAGTTGCCAAGAACCGTGCAAAAACTCCCTCTGAAAAGCTTTAAAAAACAACAAATGGCAAAGAAATAAGGCAAAAATAATAATCAAACAAACATTATAAAGTATACAACACTAGAATGAAGAGTAGAGTCGTAAAGGACAAGGTAGTAGTTGAAGACAATCTGTTAAGATTGTTCGATCCATGATCTGAATTATACAATCTGGATCAAAAAGTGATCAGATCAACAGATCGAATTCAAGAAAGATTGGATGATTCAAATTGGATCGTCTAATCCACAGGATCGTCCAATCCATTCAAACAGCCTTTTGTCTCCTGTTCACACACTGAACCAGGGCAGGCATTCCTATTTTTGTGGTGAGGGAACTAGCACTCTAAAGCTGATGCTGGAACGAACTCTCTCTCTCACACACACAAACAATCTGATGGAAGAACTTGAGTGATGAAGTTTAATGCTAGGACTCTCTAATGTCCTCCCTTAACTAACTTCCTAGATCAAATATCACATCTCAAAGTTTATCCAAATTAGCCATGAAACCCAACGAGTTCTCATCTTTACCCAATCCTAAGCCCATCTTGCTCTGACCGTCTCCTCACATCCAAGCCATCACCTGATACTGAGTACCTAACCAACCTCATTAGCTGAACAAGGCCAGCACATCAGATACAAATACGACATCAAGGCATGGATTTGTTATATCAAGATATAGTGATATAAGTAAGTTCTACACTTCTCATTGGTAGAGGTGTTCAAGATTTGTAGTCACAGTGGTATTCAAAAACCTGTCCTTCAGCTTTTGGCCATTGCTCCAACAGAGCTAGGGAAACTTAAAACCTAATGCTTAATTGTGTATCATAGCTATTTAGTTGACAATTTTCTCAGCAATACCATGATTGCTGATTTTTACACATCCACATTTGATTGATTATAAATAGGATTTCCAGAAGGATCCTCAAACATATAATTTTTAATCAAGATCAGGTGCATAAGTAGCTTCAAGTTATGCGAGTATGCGACCTCTTTGTTCCCCCCGGGGGGGGGGGGAGGCCACGTTGCATCAGCTCTTTGGGATGCACCTTGCCAAGAGGGTCCTGTCCCTGCCAGTTTCAGGGTGTGCAGGTCCAGATATCCGGGTTCGGAGTACTTCACACAGGACTGGCATCAGGGTAGGGGAGATCTCTCGCTAGGGCTGTTAATGAGCCGAGCTGCTCGGGCTCGGCTCGGTAAAAGCCCGGCTCGGGCTTGGCTCGTTAGTCAAACGAGCCCGAGCCCGAGCCCAATATGAGGCTCGTTTACACCCGAGCCCGAGCCCGAGCTCGAGCCCGAGCAGCTCATGAGCCCAAACGAGCTCTAGTCTCCCACTGAAAAATTTTATTTCAGCACTATAATTCATAAAAATCTGACCACATAGAGAAAAATAGCCTGTTATCAAGCCCGAGCCCGAGCTCGAGCCCGCGAGCCCGAGCTCGAGCTCGTTCTGGAGCTTGTAATTGAAACGAGCTTTACGAGCTCAAGCCCGAGCCTTTGCTTTGCCAAGCGAGCCCGAGCTCGAGCCCAATATAGAGCTCGTTACCGAGCTCGAGCCCGAGCCCGAGCCCGAGCTTCTGTGAAACGAGCCGAGCCGAGCTCTCCCAGGCTCGGGCTCGGCTCGGCTCGTTAACAGCCCTATCTCTCGCGTCCTTCGGCCGGAGCACGAGCCAGGACCAGACTGTGCTTGGATCTGTTGCCTGGGCCTTCATCTGAGGGTAGCATTGTGCTTATGGAAGATGGTCTGGGATCGCCTACCAACGAGAGCAGTGCTCAATGGACGTGGATTACGGATTCCCTCAGAGTGCGGGTTGTGTGGTATTGACGAGATAGTAGACCATGCGGTGTTTCAGTGCACATGAGCGAGAGCGACTTGGTGGTTGGCAGGGATCCCGAGGCATGGAGCCAAAGGGACCAGTTCTTGCAGGCCGTCTGTCGATGGTCGGGTACTCCACTGTTACGTCCAGAGGTTGTTAAAGCGACTTGCATAGCTTACCAGATCTAGCTGGCAAGAAATGCTCGAACTTTTGGTGGGTACAGTATGTCGTCGAGGCTCGTGGTGGAGAGCGCCCGGGCATAGGCAGCGAAAATCAGTCAGATTACATCCTCATAAGGGCCTTTGATAGCTCGGGATATCTGGAGTTCCCATTCTACTCAGGCAGTACCCCGTACGGTATTCTTCACCTGGGAGCTCCCACCCTCGAGCTTCCTTAAGATCAACTTTGATGGGTCTATCTCGGACGGAGGTACGAGGGGAGGCGCGGGGTTTGTTATCAGGAACCCGAATGCCAGGGTGGTGGCAGCAGGTGGCTGTCAGCTATTCAACGTCTCGATTTCTGGTGATGAGTTGAAGGCTGCTTGGGCAGGCCTATGACATGCCTGGCTATGGTTGCAAACCCGCTGAGTCATCCTTCAGCTGGATCCGGAGGGGTTCAAGGGGTGCCGACGGTGACCACCCTCTGCTTCAAGACATCTGGGCCATGATGAGGGATGAATACGCATGTATTCTCTGAAGCTAATGGTGTTGTGGATTGGGTGGTCGCCTATGTGGCCAGCCATGCTGGTAGTACCTTGTGGGCTGGGGATGGGGAGCTGCCCTGGGCGCTCCGAGATATTCTTTTTTCTGACTTTATTGGGTGCATTCATACTCGTCAGGTATAAATCACCCGGTCTAGAAAAAAAAGAAGAATGGCTTTCAAAAATAATTTGATAATGTCTAGATAATATAATTTGACTTTCATGAAAATATAAAAATCTAGACACCAAGAGTGAAATTAGGTAGTTATTTCAAAATAATAAATATTACAACTTTTATAGAACTAGCATTTTGAGAAAACATATAAAACTTATTTATGCTGAATACAATACAGGTTATGTTAAATAGTAAATACAATACAGAGCGTAAGCATTAGAAAGTCGACCAGGAAGCAAAAATGAACTACTAAAGTGGGCATAAATAGATTTGGGCTACTACGAATAGCATCCTTTTACACCAAGAAACATTTTCAGTGACTATGCCCAGGTTAATTCCTCAGTTGTGTTCAACAGATGCAATTGGCATGACAACAAATTCAATTAAAGAAAACTTTCTTTTAAATCAGTTATTGCAACATCAGCACAATCTAATAGGTACAAGGGAAGATAATGATGAAAAAGAAAAATTCAATATGGATCTTATGGGTTCCCAGCATAAAACTAGCTACAGATCCAACAATGGGAAGGGCAAGCAACCAATGATATTTTACAATAAGACATTAAATAAGCTGAAACCCTGGCTCAGTTTGCAGTAGATGGAATGCTGCTGTACTTGGATCATAAGATTTGATATAAAGGACCTAACATGGACCAATCTTACTTTTGTGAAGGTTATGCGTTGGTTACATTACCCTTCTTCCAGCCTGGTTGATTTGACATATTTCATTACATCAATGAGCTACACATGCCAGTTTTTATCGTTTCTTTACTTCTTTTAATATTATCTAAGATATGCTTAGATTTTACAAGTTCTGAAAATATTTGGATGCATTGCATGAAATTTGAAGGAAAATAAAGTGTTTGGCATAGGGTTGATATTCTAAATCTCAACTTCTTTAAAAATTTAGATTTTATTTTCTTGGGTTGCCATGAAGTAGTAAATTATATATTTGATTCTGACAGCATATCTTTACATAATTTTTTTTTATTCTCTCAATGCCAATATGGTGAATGATACATCCGAAAGTTCAAAACAATATCTTTTAATTCAAAAATAATGTCTAAAGAGTAAATTATACATTAGATTCTGACCGCAATTTTAGTACAGCATATCTTTACATAATATTTTTTATTCTCTCAATGCTAATTAGGTGAATGATGATCCAAAAGTTCAAAACAAGATATTTTAATTCAAATATAATGTCTAAACAGTACTGTGCGAGCCCAAAGAAGATGGCCTGAACCATGATAACATATCTGAGATCCTAGATAAGTATGGTACTTATAATAGAGGTGCAGTATAATTCATAGTGACCCACAAGTTAGCTTGCAGAATACACAGTTGCAAATCATGTACCGGCCTCAATTAGCGGACAATGATTTATATCAGCTTGTGTCATGATGCATCGCAGCAATACACATATATGGGTTAATACAGGTCAAGTATCTGCCATCTTGAACTTAGAAAAACTGCTTTACTTCAATATGGATCTTTCACTATGAAATCTTTACTTCCCCAAGCCTCTTCCAAATCCATTTTGCAAGCAAAACGGGTCAGATTCATCTTTACTTTTAATTAGGAGTGACAATCAAGTGAGGTCGAACAAGATACGGGTCAAGTCAGATACATAACAGATCAAAAATCTATCAATCCAAACGTAGCTTGTTTATTAAATAGGTCAAAAACCCAGATCCAAACCTGACCATTTTATTAAACAGTTGATCTAGCTTGATCTATAACAGATTGAAATAAGTTAAATGGGTTAAAAGGTTAGGCATTGCCATAACTACTTTTAATGCTAGAAGAGTTGTACATCTGGACTGCCAGCTTTATGGCTGAGATGTCCCTGTAGTTAGGCTCCAAAGAATAAAAGATAATCTTTAGTGGACCGCACCATAACTACTTTAGTGAATCCAACTATAATTGAAGAAAAGGAAACATTGTGGCCAAGGCTAGATGTTCTTTGCATAAGCATGGGACCCATTCAAAATTAGGAAGCTGAATTTAGAACTTCAGTAGCGCAGGGAGATAGGATTTCCAAGTCCTTAGTATTTCTTTTATTGTGTTAGGGCACAGTTGTTGCACAAAACTTTACTTCTGATGGAAGGCTTCCCAACAAAATATCTACTTTATCTATTACTTATTTCTTACTACATCTAAGATATGTTTTCCTTTAAGATGTTAATACATTTTTAGAATCTCATCTTTTATATATTAAGCAACTTAAGAATGGGTGAATATTTTTTTATAATTTTTTCAGGTAATTTTGTGTAATTTCATTTTGTAAATTATAACATCACAACCGTCTATCATATTGTTGAAGACTTTTTCCATTCAAATCAAATTTTTGTTAGAGCTCATTTTATGGGCAACACGTGCATCTCACATGCCAAGGTTCTAGTGGGATCAAAGGTACAAAATATCAAGATTGATCCAACATCTTAGATGTAAGCATGGGCTTTATAATATTTTGGCTTTCCTTTTACTCTGACATGAAAATTTGGCTTCATTTCTTTTAGTTAATTAGTGAATTATGATTTAGAAATTTGAATCTTCAATAAATTCACAGATTTATACTTGAATCAAAAAATGGAAGGATTTTTGTATATTTTTTCAGTTTTCTTCCTCACAGAATTAAACCCAAAAATCTTGAGAATTAACCTCTTCAATTGAATTCAACTTTCAATTTATTAATTTTTTGTGGCATAGATATGCATTCCCTAAACATGTAGTAATTTTAGAAAGTTGATTACTAAAGTTGATTACTGACATGATCTTTTGATCAAAAAATAAAAGAAAGAGGAAAAATAAATTAAGTCTTTAACACATAGTCTGTTCTGTCATATCAAATTTTTCTGACTCATAATCATTTAAATAATGTATGTATCCTTTTCTTGAAGACAAAAGTGAGTGTGCCACAAATCATTTTAGAGAAGACAAAAGAATCCCCAGGTTGTCAAAAGCAAAAAGCGATAGGATAAAATGTAATTTTTATACACATTAAATTTACGAAGAAACTAGAAAACACAACAAACTCAACATAAGACTTCTATAAGCAAAAAATAATCCAATAGTTACCAGTAGAAGAGGTCACCTTACTAGAAACCAGGGGAGCCCTATCACCAGGTATACTGACATCAGGGAGATAGCTGAAGTCAGAAGCAATAAGGGACATCTTCGGTAAAGCCCAATGCAGAACCTCCAATAGTTTCTGCGAGTTCAAGGTCATAAGCAACTTCTTTAAGTACATATATTTTTCGTCTGTGCATGAAGCAAGAAACTCATGTAAAAGTAAGAGTTATTAGGACATCTGCCTACCAAGCAACTAGTTGGCATCCAAGCTCTTCGGGGCTTTGGAAGAACTTTAGACAAAATGCGCCTAGATGCTGAAACTACTCTGCTCCACCCACCAGAATGGTCTTTATCCATCCCAATTATCTTCACACACTGAGTAATTAATGGATCTTGTAATGGCTTGTACACTTCTGAGATTTGCAAGCTTTCTTGAGAAAGGGATAGGTAAAATGATATCAAGAAACTCATCAATGCGTAAATCTAACATCTAATAATTATTCAACATGACCCTCCAATGATATGCATTATTTAGCATACCAATCATAATCAAGTAAAAAAACAAATTGATAACAATTCTATCAACACTTGACTTCAGTTGATATACTTAATCCAGAACAAAAGCAGAATTAATTGAACAGCAATTGCTGCTAAGCTGATGCTTATGGAAAACAAGAAAATCCGTGCAGGAATACTAAAACACAAGCAGAGATCTGTAGATAAACTCTCTCCAAAATAATCAGAGAAATACATACAAATAACAGCAATCAAATGATACTTGACATTTTAGCTGCCACATGATGAATAAGCTACTTCATAAATGATACAATTTCAGCTTTCCTGTAGATGAAGATTCCTGACTAAGCCAATCTTCATTGTTTTCAAAGTCAACAACATTCAAATCCGACAATTTTGATGGCTGAAGATGATTAACCATTGAAGACACAACACGTAAGTTCTATAAAAGAAGATGAGGTTTTGAGCTTGAAAGAATAATGTCTTGTAAAATAATCTCAATGAATATGGAAGTGTACTGAAGATTTCTAGAGAAAAGAATTAGAAAAATCTAAAAAAAAAAACATAGGACACCAATACAGTGAACATGGGATAAGAAATAACAAGGTTTAATCAACTAATCAGAATGCATAGGATAAGAGCTTGATCTACAACCATGCGCAAGAAGCCTCATAGCAACAGGTCCACCAAACCTCCTAGGAAACAGAATGTTGCTTGACGTAGAAAGTATATACCATGATGTTGGAAAGTATACCAAGATTGAATGAAAAAAACTCACATGTTTACTCCTTGATGCATGGAATTTCAAGAATTTCAAATTTTTTAAGGCACATCGACACTTTTAAAGAAACTAGCTTCAATGGTATAGACTTGTCGACTAAATATAATCAACGATAATTATTCTCCATAATTTTTATGGAACTTTTAATGCCTACATTATTCAAAATGAAGGATACGCCTTGAAACGATGGAAAAGGATTAATCAACATGGGATGCAATCCTCCATCAGAGCTGGCACATTTCCTCACTTCCTCTTAAAGGTTTCACATAAAGGTAAGAGCCTAGAAGAGGACATTTCACCTTCGTCCATGAAATTAAAAGACCATAAAGGTAAGAGCCTAGAAGAGGACATTTCACCTTCGTCCATGAAATTAAAAGACCATGGCAACTCGAAGGAAGACTATTTTTTAAGACTTCTAACTACAGGTTTAGATCTCCATGATAGTTGACTTAAACTTCTATTATGAAATCATCAAAAGACCTTGCTATCCAACAGAGCAAACAATTTGACTACTTACTCACCTAAATATTCTCTCCTTGATGGAACCAATAATTTGATCCAAGGATCACAATGTTGGTACCAGATTGCACACTTGTGGGTGAACGCACGGTACAATACTGTTAAACAAAAAAAGCCCAATTATTGAGATGGAGGGGTTGTAAGGACCCCAACCAAACCCTTACTGAGCTAAACTGCCTGAAACTGCTCGATTTTGAGCGATTCAGCCCAACAAGGATCGGAACCAATAAGTGATTCGGGCTCCATTTCGTACTGAGACCACGAATCATCTCAATTCATGGTCAGTACGGTAGGATACCATTTGAACTGGGTGGTTAGGTCCAATATCACATACCATGACTTGATCTATAGCCTAGGCTTGTATCATGATGATGCTTGCAGATTTGAAATTGCTTAGCCTAAACAATCAAGCATACTTTGACACCAAATTGATGAAGGCACTTTGATACTCAATTATCAAATATTTTGCTGGGTCTAAAGGATAGAAAACAGAGAAGGGAGCAGGAGAAGCGAGCAGGAGAGAGAAGAACAATATGGTAATAATACAATACGGACAATTTCTGCACATACCCTAAGCTCTATTAAACACCAAAACTTTCAATAGTCAAGTCTACTATCAGAAACTCAACACAAGGTTATATTTAAGAGAGAGGGTGAAGAGTCTAAATTAAACAATTCATTTAAAAGCTTTGGAACTTGCAATTGAAAGCATCTAATGTACACTTGTCCCTAGAAATTAGGTAATTGAAACAAAAACACAACAAATTACACTTTAAATAGTGCAAAATGATACTCCAATTGACAGTTGCACAACCAAGAGAAATGCAGGATGTAACCACAGATGTCTCTTAGATGCTCTTTCCCTATGTCCCATTTTTATTGCACGCATCAAGTTCTATATAAAAAGGAACATAGATTTTCTATCAGATCTGGCCAGTCTGCTCATTTAGAAAGAGAAAAGGTACATTATACCTCAAAAGAAGAAGACTACATTTCTCCAGTTTCACCAACATATGTTACGACAAAAGTATAAAAGAGAAGAATCAAGAAAATCAAATAAGGAAAATAAGAAAAAGTTAGAGAAAAAGAGAAGAAAGGATTCTGTAAGGTTCCATACTTATTTTGATTCTTTTTCACTAATCTTAAGTCTATGCAGTGAACCATATATTTTGTTTTATAATATTTAGCCACACACAAAGCAATACCCAAATTATTTTGCATATAATAATACCAAGAAAATTAAATCTGTCTTCTAGTAACTGTAGTACGTTTGTCCTAATACAACAGACCTTAAGAAGAAAAGAAATAGTAGTTGTAGGTGGTACCCATCTCCATCATAGAACAAGAAGAAATAATCCCATTATACCATGCAATAAAAATAAACTAACTGTGGATGAAACTTCAGAAAGTAACAAACCTGTCTTGTACTTTCTCAAGCCAAACCTCCATCCATGGTGAAACTTGATTTGGAGAATAGACAAGATCATGTGGAAGATTATCAAGTACCTAAAATTGAACAGATAGGCAAAAAATAGAAAGGTGAACACTACATATTTGAATCAAAAAATTGATTTTAAGCTTGTTATTCCCCACAGACCACTTCCATTGTTACCATGGTAATGTATAACAAGACTCAAGGTCTCAATGCCAATACCATACTGGTACCCTTATCCATAGGCAAATTGTTTGAGATAATATCCCATCAATGCCTTATGAGAGTAACACTAAACAAAAGCAGTAGTACCTTTTCACCTTCTATTATAATTATAGCAATATTAGAACAAGTACCTCAAGCATTATAACCCAGCATGGTTGGGGGTCTATGTGCCCTGTATAGCATAGAA
This sequence comes from Phoenix dactylifera, assembly GCF_051530095.1. Classification (NCBI taxonomy): domain Eukaryota; kingdom Viridiplantae; phylum Streptophyta; class Magnoliopsida; order Arecales; family Arecaceae; genus Phoenix; species Phoenix dactylifera. Next base: position 18,742,576 of record NC_143201.1, read on the forward strand.
AAGACAACAATTTTTAGGTCCTAATTTAATGATAAATATTAACTGAAACGTTTCGAGCTATCTCTACCCAAAAAAGGAAACATTTTCAGGTATCAATATTCCAAACACATCAAAAAGCACTATTGCAAATTTCTGCATATGATATGCCAGCAATAATCATGTAACTTAAAAACATAAAGCATATCGATTCATCAGCAAAATGCTACATAGTAAAGACAATTTCCTAGAAATATGTTTAGAGTAGATGTAGATACAATTGCACATGTATTCATGCTGCACCGTGCTAGTCTTAGCAGAACATGACACAGCACAAACACCATGCTAACAAAAGACAAATAAAAGAAAGTTTTGCTTTCAAAACTAATGTTACATATTCACTTTAAGATGCTATTCCAACAAAAATCTGCTAGATCCCAAATTAAGGTTTTTTTTTAAGGAGTAAACTAAATGAAGGTTTAAAAACTCAGTTTCCGTCCGAATTGGGCTTGTACAGTTTCATTTTAAGCAGTGTGGCTGTTTAGCCAGTTCTAGTCTAATATTTGGAAATTCAGTGGGGAAAAAATACATAGAAAGTATAATAGCAATAACCAGATGCCTCTCTAACAAATGAATCGCTGAATGATTTAGACTCCCTCCCAGACCTTGCTATAACAGATATTTCAGTTCCTTCTTCTTTATTCCTTCTTCCCTGCATTGATGTTGCACTTCATCAACCAAAATTCTCCCTGAAATAGTGTAATTTTCTTTTATTGCCTAGATAGCCTAAGTGCAGCATTTGTTTTCTTGATGTTCATAGAATCATAGGCATCACAATTCTTGCAGGTTGCAGGACAAAAGAAAAGAAAAAAATCTAGGACATTTTTTCCTAATTTAAATTAACTGCAACATAAAAAGATACCACGGCATTACATTCAAAGAACGAAATATCAATCAAACAATTGATGTTTTAGTGCTCTATTGCACATTATATGTAGGACTATCACCACTACCTTGCCAATTTCCAAATAATTCTCTTTCTTCTTTGTTCTAATATTATTTGTTGTTTCATTCAACTGCTAGGAAGTGTTTTTACCATGGTATGGAACCGGTACGGAACCGGTACAGGATCGGTACGTATTGGTCCGGGCCGCCACCGGTACGGTGGACCTTGGTTTTTACCGTACCATCTCAGGAAGCACGGGGCAATATCATACAGGCCCAACAAGATACCAATACCGCTACAAGGCTTGATCACCTCCTGAACCAACACATGGTACTTTGTTGTGTTGACTCCAAGAATATAGATTCAGGGATTTATATATTGGTGCACATCAATTTGTACTAGCCGTGCCCGATCATAAAGCTAAGATACCAATATCGATACCCTCCCATATTGGTATCATACTAGCAGCTGGCTTTTGCCTCTCTTCTTTTTTTTTATTTTTACTATCCCAAAACCAAGAGGTACCATGTGCCGGTACTTACTATACCATGTATTGGTATGATACCATACCATAGCAGCAAGGTAACAGCACAAGTACCAGTACCAATACTTTAAACCTTGGCACCATCTGTTTGTTGTTTGCATCACAGCATATTGCACCATACCAGTAAGGTACCGATATGGGACTAATACCGAGACTTAAAATTGTTACTGGCAGAAAAGAAAAATTAATGAAAACACAAGTTGATCATGATAATATGGATACTGCAACTAAAGAAAATGACTCTAAAGAGTGATAATATCAACATATGATCTATTATCCAATCACAAATAGAGTATATGATTTGGAAAGAAACCATGGACATGGACATCAAACTAGTGGGAAACTTATTCTAATTTTATGAAGTAAAAAGGCATTATATAAGTAAACAGATGTATGACAAGAAACAATATATGTGCATAAAATAGGACCAGTCAAGCTAACTGAACAATAACAATAATGCACAAACACTCCAGCTTACCCCATCCACTTCTATCCGTTGCATCACGGCATTGTACTTTATACCTTGACAAATGACTTTGAACTTCTCCAACAGTTTCTAACTGCCTTTCGGCAAGAGATGGACTAATTTCTATAGAGCTATAAAAAGAAGGAGAAACGTACTTTAGCATAAATACTTGAATTTCGAGCAAAGGAAAGGGAAAAATAATTAATCACATAGCTTTTTCTGCTATTTGATAACCAAAATCAAAATACGCTTACAGAGGAAAATATTTGTAACAAAATTTGATGGTTCCTAGCATTCAGCAACATATAGGCATGACTAAAGTAGACAGTAAAAATATTATATTACCAATATAGTGGAGTGTTTTAGTTAAGAAATTAATATATATCAGTTATTAATAGCATCAGGAAGTAAATGAATAGTGTCAACCCCACTTGAGTTTTATTCTTATTCCATATTGCCTCATTTGTACATTGTGACAACTTATTTTTATCCAATATCATCAACATCTGAACCTTTTCCCGTCATAATGGTCAACTATGGAGCAGAGCCTAAAGCTGAGAAGGTTCAAAAAAAAGATGGAAGAAATTCTTAGGACAATAAACAAGAGGGGGACATACAAGGTTCGACAGACTGGTGTCAAGGGTCATACTGGCTGAAAACCGGCTCGACACTGTACTGATCTGAGGCATAGCAAACTAAGGGGAGGGAGAGGAAGAAGGAAAGGAAGAGCGAGAGGGGCTCCCCAAGAGGGGGAGATGGAGAAGGAGAGGGAGGGAGGGGCAAGGGAGAGAGAGGGGGGGAGGGCTTACAGAGATAGGGAGAGGGAGAAGAAGAGGGAGGAAGAGAGAGGGAGGGAGTGGAGAAGAGAGAAAAAGAGGGGTTACCTCGGCGGTGGCGGTGGTGATGGAAGCCCCAAACCTAACCCTAAACATTGATCGGGGCCCAAGATGTTGGCAAGGGCACCCATGGCATAGATCAAGGGTAATGACATCATCTTTGACATTGATCGAGGACAACAACTTTGTCTTCAATATGATACAAGAGTGACGGCATCAGTTGACATCGAAAGGAGAGAGCAGTCTAAGCGACCGAAGGAAGGATCGAGGGGGTTTATAAACTAAACCGATTTCGTGTCAATTCAGTTTGGTACAGGCCAAACTGCCTGGTTCGGGTTAGTTCGGCAAATGTTGGGGGCACACAGTGAAACTAAAATGTTAGTGAATAGGCAATGAAAAACGATCTTATTAGTAAAATTTTGAGCATATGAAAACAAGGAGCATCTGCTTGTTTGAAAAAGTCCTAGGAAAATGACAAATATAAGGATTTGCATTATTTAGGAGTTAGGACACAATAATAAACCAAAAGCAAAAATGAAATGCAATCCAACTTTCAATTTCAAATAAAATTTGAAATCATGTAATTCACCAATACCGATTTTTGTACACGTACCAATACAATGTTGGTACAGTGTCGATGGGGATAAGTTCAACATATCAACACTCGATACATCCTCCGTACTAAGTATCGATTTGTTATTAGTACAATAAAGCAATTCCATTATGGGGTGGTACGCATTGGTATTGCTAACCTTACCATTGAGACAACCTATTAGCAACAAACTTCAAGAATAAATAGTTACATAACTATTAGTGCAATAGTGAAGATCAACTACATATTACTTAGTTTGTCACTGTATAATTCTCATAAGACTCTCAATGACTCTAAGAAGATGAACTCCCTGATCTAATACAGTGAAGCTAGAAAAAAAGGCAAGAATCAAAGTCTCTATATGTACCAAAAAAATTACAATGCCTATTGTGCTAGGAATATATTGGCAAAGTCACACTATTGTATGGTTCATCTATATCTCTATCAACAAGACATAACTTTATATTGATGCATGTCAAAACAAATAAAACGCACCATCTGACAGATTCATCGCTATATGGCCTTCTACCCACTTTCCAAAACTAAACCCATGTCCAACCGCCTACTACATGCTGATTACTATTCAAGACAGCCTGGAACTATTTCCTGCCAATTTAATTTTCCCCTTTTCTTGGAGAGTTTTAAGGCCCAATCTAGAGTTTGGAAAGGTAACGACAACAATTCACCATGCAATATCAAACCAATGGTTAGTAATGCATCCAATCCATAATAATATAAGCTTCTTGCATCATGGATTAATTTGTATATAAGCTTCCCATAGTACATCATTATGTGTGCGATGCCAATAATTTGATGCTAAACATAGTTACTAGCTTACTATTAGTTTATACCAACATATATCTCAAAACTATGTAATGAACATGTTAAACAAGAAGCAGCACAAATATCTAGGATGATTTATAATCCTAGATTTCTATAGATTATATTAAAAGTTTAGAATTGTAGGTTAGCATGTTATGATTTGAACTAATGTGTCTTTCCATGCCTGCAGATGCCAAGTAACAACATATAACACCTATCACAACAATCCCTAAATGACAAAAGCATGATATATAAATATCATGCATGACAATACCACATGAAATTATAATGAAGAATGCGTACAAATATATGTTTTGTAGACATCTATATGTGTGGGTATGTGTGTATATCCATATATATAGATAGGTGCATGTATACATCAATCCTCTCCAACAATTTTCTAGATCCTCTTTAGTTTTTTTTTAATTGTTTTCATTTGAAGTAAATTACGATGATGCCCCAATATCATGTTAGTGAGATACAACTATAATTAAAGAACATCAAAGCAAACTCAACAAAGAGTATGGTCATACGTATATGTCATATTATTGTAAACCTTTGCTGGTGCATTCAACATCATGTAATCCAATATACACTTTGCACATGTTCCAGAGCCACCCCCAATTTCAAATATCTGGATCAATATAAAGCAAATTTCACTTGAATTAGTCAATATCCCCACAAAAAGAAAGGGATTGATTAGTCATGAAGTATTATTGATAATATTAAACACAACAAAAATTCAGACTAGGAGAAACAAAATCTTAGAGAGATTAAACTTCAAAAGCATCAAATAACTGAAAAGGATAATTGGATATCATTACCCTCGCTCACAAACCTTATACCAAATATACAAGACTAGCAAGTCAAAATTACCTGAAATATTAAATATACGAATACCCAAGAAGTAGAACATTGTTACCAAAAGAAAGGCATAACCAATTCTTCTCAAATAATTATTAAAATTTATTTAGATTCGTTTCTTGTGCACAAAGGTAGGTCCAGTACCAGAAATTTTATTCCTAAGCCAAAATTAGTACAGCATACACTCAAAATCTTGATGGAAGAGCATAACAAATTTTCAAGTGTCTGTGTCTCTAAAGAAAGATATGGCTTAAGGGATAAGAATAAGCACCTAAGCCTGGAATTTTTTAAGATTTTGATTCAGTACTAGGTTTTCACCCTTTATTGAGTTTAATTTATATATAGGCCTGCATGAACTTTATAGCTGTGACTACCTTATACACCTCATACCAAAGACATATATTAATACCTCAACTAAGTGTCAACATCTTGATTGTCGAATATAATGAGTCAAAATTGAAATGGTACTTGAATTAGTTCATCTCTCAAGTCTCTCTCTCATCTTTTCTTCCATCCCACCATCCATCAACCTCATTCCATGTTATGAAACTCACCTAGACACCAGCTTGTTCGGCTGGCCAAGTCATAGGTCAAGGATCCAAGCATGGGTCAACCCAATAACTGAACCTTCCTGATCATTCTTCTTCCGCCACCCTCACCTTTCTTCCCTTTCCCACACATGAAGCAGCCCTTTTCTAACAGAATCTCTCTATCAATGTTCCATGCTGGCACTTCACCAATCTTCTTTGTAAAAGGATCTGTAGACTTTTTAGCCTAGATCTAGCCAAAGAAGCTCCAATCCTCCACCCCTGAATCTCACCCAATCTCTCTTCACATTAAAGAGAAGGTGGGGTTTTCTCTGGCAATATTGACCTATATCAAGGTAATGTTACTGGGAAACAAAAAATGAAATAGGGTCTTAGTTGTTATATAGAGGGGAAAGACAGCAAGAAAGCCTCAGATGCCAAGGATCACAAATTGGCTACCATTGAAGACTTTTAGGCAGTTGATTTCCATGTTGTTAACAATGATATTGACAACGATAATGGCAGCAAAGAAGTGGGAGCAGTAGAAGTAACCAAGTAGCGGTTGGGTTTAGCAATCAAAAGCGTAATGCCATAAGGAATGGTGGCTATAGATGGGAAGGAAAAGATGCCATCATAGAGGGTATAGTGGTTGGGAAACAAAGATTAAATAGAGAGCAGATTAAGTGAGATGACTAAGGATTTCTAAGGCCTTAGGAGCAACATAGTGTCCATAAGTTGTAATTACTTGAATTGTAAGTTAGACCTATATGCCTAGATATATGCTAAATGCTTTTGACTAATCAACTCTAGCAACACAAATTGCAATCTGCTCATGGAATCTTACAATATAAAGCACAATAAGTGAGCATTTAATTTGTTTATGTAATTTGTGGGACTCAAAAAATTTTGAGATAAAATTGGTGAAATCACTTCTGATGTTCCACAAGCTTACAAAATCTAGCTAGAAGACTGTCAAATATGATCCTTCCAATTCACTTGATACATTTCACATTCATGTAAAAGAGTTGAAAAAGAAAGGGTGGGCTATGACACAATGGTAAGGTTGCTCCATTGAAACCTGAGTGTCACAGTTTTAAAACATAGAAACAGCCTCTCTGCACATGGGATATGACTGCGTACATCTAACCCTCTTAAAACCCCAAAGTGGTTGGAGCTTCATGCATGGGTTTAAAAGAGTTTAAAAAAGAAATATTATTTACATTATCTTTCACCTCCTCCTAATTTACAACATAATTTCCATCATCTTTTTAACATGTCTAACCATGATCTATAAAAGCGACACATGGGTGGTGTACGGCTAGTATAACATTGATCAAGGTAGATATTGGTGTCTGAAATGGATTAGTTCCAAACCGCTCGCTACATTTTGATAACGGCAATCATAAAAAGCATGTACTATTTATGTCTGCTTTAAGAGTTTATGCATCTATTCTTATATTTTATTGATCAAACCAACAAAACTCAGTGTAATGCAAATTGAATATAGGCATCTATAAATGGCGGTTAAAAAGGTATTATAAATGAGTGCAGGTATATGGAAACAGATAAGTGTGGCCATGAGCAATATCCATTATAAATGGAGGTTGAAAAGACATGCACATCGCGGTTGTAATAGTGGTGCCGGTGGGACAAATAGAAATCATACCTTTAATGGAATTGAAAGGTTAGCTGTACGCATTATTGCTTCTGCAATACCATATGCATACCATGGCTGCAGGGATAGAAAAACAGAAACCAAAATTAACTATTAATGCAGTTAGATTGACTAAGACACAATTTCCAAAACATTGCCGAGTAAAATATAATGACACGCGCTCAGATCAAATAAGACTCACTTTACATAAAACATTCGAATCACAAATCAAATTACTTTGGGCTTCAAGCCCCCAACAAAAGGAAAAAGAAATGCACTTCCATCTCCAAAAATTTAGAAGCTGACAGTCTCTCCTTAATGATTTAAAATGATAACAACCATAATCATTTTGAAGGCCCTCGTAACAACAATCAAATTGCCTATCATTTAAATAATGGTCATTATGCAGTCATTTTATTTCTACAACTGCTACATACTAGGTGGACCTTAAATTAATCTTGATTATTTGGTAACAACTAACACGGGATTTGATGTCCATCTAAAAGAGAGTGGTTTTAGTTATAAATGTTGCTACTTTTATTACAAGAGTAAATTATGGTTCTAAAGGATGTCCATTATTTGGGAATTTTGTCGTTATTAAGACCCTTGTGAAAATGGTGAAGATTGGAATCGAATGATAAGGTTTACATCAAGATCATTCTAAGGTCATTCAAATAAAGATTCAAGTCAATGAATGTGATCCAACCTAGCACATTTACCGGGTAGAGATAGCCTTTGCAACCTGATTGCTTACCTCCATCTGATCCAAGTAAATCTAAAACTTACATTCTTTCCCCTTTACTACTTCGATCCACCAACCATCTTTGTTGCCAAATGGTAAATATATACCCCATTATTAACTAATCAATAAGCAGTATGTGCTTGATTTCCTAATATGTATCAATGCATCAAGGTCACCTTGGCCGTTAAAGCCACCACTATATAAAACCATGGTTGGCAGCATAAAGTGTGAACTCATTAGCACATAGACCAATGTTACTCGGACATGCAGCATTGGTGCCAAAGTTTCCAAGTGCCCAAAAGTATCAGACATGGGGGCACATCTATATATTATATATGTTTGTGTAAATATGCATTAATTATGTCAACATTAGCTAACAAGTTGGACTTTTTGCTCTTTTAGTTCACAAAATTGATAAAAAGTTTGCTAACTAATGTGTTAGACTTAATAACTTTCATGTAGAATTGCCAAAAGTAGATATATGATGATGATGACATTATGATTTAATAGTATGAAGTGTCAAGAAGCAAGATTCGCCGTGTTGGTATCGGAGCCTGTATCGGTCGGCTGGCGACACGCTTTGGTATGCCTTTGTGCCGTTCCATGCCAGGCTCGTACCGACACGGCAGAGAGGGAGGGGAGAATAGGAGAGAGGAAGAGAAAGAGGGGGGAGAGGGAAGAAGGGAGGGAGAGAGAATGGGCACCGAAGGGCCGGAGCAAGGGCTTCTTGCCGACTTCACTTAAAATTTCTAAAATAAAAAAAATGGACCCCAACGGACTTAAAATTTTCAAATAAAAAAATGGACCCTGACGGACGAGAGCAGAGTTACTGCTCGGGCCCTCCGGCACCCCTCCCTCGCTCTCACTCTCCCTGCCTCCCTTGCTCTCTCTCTCTCTCTCTCTTTCTTCCTCTCTTTCCTTCCCTTTCTCCCCTTCCATTGCCTGTTTTTTATTTTGGTTGCCGGAACCATCCCGGTCTGCTGCCGGTACGGCTCGGTGGTACGCCCTAAATCGGATGGTTCGAGATAGTTCCGCAAACCATGCCAAGGAGTGTCATGAAGTGTCCCCAAGTGTCTAAGCGTCCAACACAATAAAAATTCTAAAATTTGGATGTGCGGATAAGAGAGGTGATGTATGTTTTCCAAGAACAAGTATGTCCATTTTCAATTTCCACCAAAGGCGCACATCCTTACCATCTTGCTTGAAATTTCTGAAAGCAAATGACAAATTGTGCCACAAATATGGGTTACATAATGTATTTTCTTTTTTGCAACATAGTGCAAATTTATTATCATCGGGGTAAGATCTCAGTATACCATCAACTTTCGTTCTTCGCCCATCAAATAAACCCTACAATCCATAAACAAGAATAAATAGACAAAAATTGAAATTCCAAGATTCAGGCCTTAGTTCACTTCACCTAACTTCCTAACACTTTTCTAGCTTCCATTCTATTTCACTAGAAGAAAAGATGCAAAGACTTTTTTAACATGCCTAGGAATCACATGCCCACGAGTTGAACATCATAGTTGGTTGAGCCAAGCACTCCTCTAATAAGCTCGATCCTACCCCCATTCCAATGCCCTCCATAAGATCCTCAATTATCTTCCCCCCACTAAGCCCTTGCATGCCATCTATCTGTTGCCTCTTCTGCAATGCCCTGTGTAGCACCGCCCTTCCTCACTATCATCCTATCACTCCATCTCCTCTCTCTCCATCACCCACTTGGCACCATTTTACTCTCCTCCAAATTCTTAACCTATGTGCTTGGCTATTGATTCCACCTTCCCGATCTCCTTCCTCCCCTTCCCCTCCTCTTCCCCCATCACCAACTTTCCCTCCCTTACATGATGGGCACTTGGCAACGACGGTCCTCCATTTCATGAACCACCATTGATCATAGCCTTGCAAAAGAAGGTGGATGGAGAAAAAGGTAATAATGACTGGTTATAACTTTTGAGTTCTTGTTGTCATGGACAATAAGATGGATCATTGATGGGGAACAAAAAGGAACAGAACGAGGTCTTGGAACAACAGATGGTTGTAGTCATATCTTTACTCTTAGCAATGACGGTACATAATGAATTATATCGATAACTTTAAGCTAAAATATAAGTATTGGAAAAATTCAACAAAAGATTTACGAACTATAGCAATTATCTCAATTTATGTGGAGCCTAATAGAGGTATTAGAAATTTCTCACTCTTTTGGAGTCATGAAATTTAAGCGCATGGTTGGTTGCATGTTTGATGCTCATGTACTATTGATTTCCATAAGTCGTATATACTATATTGCGCTTCTATGTAGCCTAACATTATTCCAGTCTTCTGATCTTGAGTAATGCATAAAAGCTACAAAATCAAGTATCTTGCAGCCACCCAAATTCAGCTTAATAATCAAATATTTATCTATGGATTTGAATTTGTATAAAGAACAACTTGTGTATGCTAGAATTTCATCTTTAATCCAAGCAAGCATAGCCTATCCACCACCAAGAACAAAGCTGGAAAAAAATCAACACAATCAAGGAACATCATATAAAATTGTAAGATATCAGAGTAAACCAATCTAGAACTCCGGAATTCCACAATAATGTGCATATACAGTCAATTCTGACAAGCTAAAAATAATATGAAAAACAAGTAAACCTGCTGGTAGTAGTATTTTAGGGCATTGCTATGTATGATCATAGACGATGAAATGGCTAAACAACAACAACAGTAGGATGGCACACATTGAAGAAAACTTGAGAGAATAGAAATGAAACAAAGAATGATTAAAAGAATGGTGGAATGGTTGAAAGAATAGCAAGAAAAAAAGGTGGGGATGAGGGAAGCTGGAAACACTAGAAGATATCCAATCAAGTGGATAGAATGCAACTCCAACCATGAACATTGTCTAGATGAGTGCAAAGATTGAGGTATTAATTTAGCATAACATATCATATAATGCATACATTGGTGATAACTATAAGCAAAGAAGCATAACGCTGAAAATATGCACATGCACATTATTGGTACAAGTCCATCACTTCGTATTCCCTATACATCAAAATTTGAAACATTAGTTTCCATTTTAGCTATTATGAAGTTTTAGTTTTGGCAATTTTTATGATTTTAAAAGTTTCAATCCAAGTTTCAAAGTAGTAATCAAAAAAATAAAGAATATTTTAAAAATAAAAATAAGAAAATAAAATAATCCAAGAAAAGTTATTATATGGCATTTTAAGGTTTTTTATGTTATATAGTTTCTTTATCTGTGTAATTGTCAATAATCTTAAGATGAATTTAACACTATATATAAGTGAAATTGCCAAGTATACTGATACTTTGTACTTTAAAGATATATATTATTTACTCAAGCTTTAATTATTTAAATATCCATAATATTTCCCAATTATGAACCTTTTTTGGTGCCAGGCACATTCTTTTTTTTAATTTTTTAGTAGCAGTCACCAAAATATCGAAGTAAGGCATTTCTTTCTCATATATTTGAGGTTAGGAGGCTGTTTAATCAAATGCATAAAGCTTTAGACTGTTACATTTGTTTTGTATAAGAAATATTTTTCTGTGAAATGCATTATATTAGTTGTTTGCAATAATCTTTTAGAGTGCTATAGTAAGAGTCATTTCAGAGGCTTCCATCAAGGATTAACTTTATTACGCTTCCTCTCTTTGAACTCCAGAAAAGGAAAGAAAAACCACTAAAGTTTGGTATTATATAGACTACATGATTATATAAATAAAAAATGACTATAAATATGATAACAAACAACGCAAAATTTAAAAGAAAACTAGTTTCGGTCAGTTTCCAGTGAAACTAGGGATCAGTTTTGGTTCATTCTATCCCAAAATTGATCAGTTTTACCAAAGCTTGAAACCTTGCAAAAAATGGTATTATACTTTTATATTCCTCTTCCATTTTGTAGCTAACCACCTGCATAGTCTTGTTTCTGTTTAGGATAGTACATAGTTATTTCTATTTTGAAGGCCCAATGCATACATGGAAAGACATGGTACCAAGGTGAACTTCTGACTCTACATATTACCAAAGGTTAAAATTCAAGATGAGCCACGGTATACAAGCCTTATGCTATACCATTACTAATATAGGCTCCTCACAATACTGACAGAACTTGTAGATATTTATGTGACAAGTTAGTGTAAGAATATAATTATGTGACATTTTTTGTCATGAAATTTGAATAAAAAAACTAGTTATTGACGCAATTTTATGCATTACGTTTTGCAGTAGATTGGTTAAAAATGCAACACACATGTCAAAACATGTATGCTTACATCATTAACCAGTATAGAGACATTTAATTGACTATAATTAAAAATATTGAACAAAGTAGCACGTATTAGCATTCTAATTGTAATTATTTTGGCAAACCAGTTTATTTTTCTGAACAAATGCATGTTAAGTGTCAACATCATTCAACATGGAATGCATATCGGTTACCATCTAGCATGCACAGCACACTATGCAAATACTTTAACCCCTATATTTAGAGCAAATGAGGGAGACAAGGTGGAGAGTTCTTTGATCCAAACCATCTAGCACATTGGAGGGGTGAAAGGAACATATGGGAAGAAAAAGAGGAAAAGTAAAGAGTGATGGAGTAAAATCAAAAGAATTGTGATATGATATCTAGCATCCTGAAATCCAAACAATGCACAAACAACTACTTATGGGTTTGAGAAAGCTAATTGCTTTTGATGTTTATATGCAGCACATAAGGCCTTGATTCAGACTTCAACTCTAAACCCAAAAATGGGTTTATGTAGTTCTCGAAGGTGCCTATCAGTCACCATTCACTGCTTCTAGGCATCTTCATGAACAGGACATACTATCAAATAATGAAGTGGATATTGCCATTAGCTGCCTCTCGTAACCTAATGAATTCCTTTTCTTATTATAATAAAATCAGCCTCATCAGATTAACTATCAGACATATTCAGCATTGAAATGTATAACTGACTCTGGAATGAAAACTGCACAATAAATTGATTTGAAACTATCAAAATCTCCTACGTACACATTTGAAGAGCCAACACATACCCAAGGAGACCTTACCTTAAAAAGTTCCACTGGAGTAAACCAAGCAATATCATGCTGCTTGTAAAGGTTATTCAAATGCCGTATATAGGCACTCCTGCCAAGAAGATAAAAACATGCCCATAAGAGAAACTCGAAACAGAGTGTCAAAAGCATAATTAACGTTTGATTTGATGGAAGACATTTGACAGAATAGGAGATTATAAGCACAAACCAATTGCAGTTTTGATTTAAACACTAAGGTCATTATATATCTAAGATGGACCTTGGTTCCAGAAATTGAATCAAAAGGTAAAATAGAAAAATCTCAAATATAATAGGCATGGGAATGCAGGTTATGTAAATCAAAGCTAAGGCAAAATAAAGAAAATAACCAATGGCAGCACGTGGCTTAAGCTAAGATGCAGAAACTGGCTGAGCTTTTGAACAAGCCCCTGATATATTTGCACCACTAAAGTTTCTTGAACTTGGACCAGAATTTTCCAAAGAGCAGAGTTTTTTAGCAAAGATTCTACAATCTTGTATTTATATATCCGTACATAGACTTACATGGCATTCTAGGATTTGGATAGATTCAATGCCAGCAGCCATTAAAATCTTTCACGAAGCCCTAAAGGATAAAAAAAATGAAGCATAAACCACCAATATGGGACCAGTCGAGCGGGCACATATCTGATGTATGGCCAGAATTCTAGCACCAAAGTAAGTCACCTCAATTTAGCACTGGTTGCACATCAAGTTGGATGTGAAGGTACCACTATGGAACCTTTTTCCCTTCCACACGCCCTTAAAGAAGCTCCGCAAAAACTGGAGCCTGCCCCTATCCTGGTATGCCCAGGCCTACTCTTGGATGATTTTGATTCTCCATCACCTGCTCATAGCTTCAAGAACCTGGATTCTATGTGGTTCTCAACTGATTATCTCGTGTAATTTGAATGAAGACTGTCTCACTATGATGAATTTTCCCATGGAATTTATGAAAACTTGCCGTAACCCTAAACCCTTCGTCCCCAAGCTACCCAAGAAATAGACTTGTGAGAAACTATACCGCTTTCTGATTCCAGGATCCTAGGAAGCTAATTGCGAAACGTAATTAAGGAGAAGTATTCCTTCCTGCCCTATATATGGGAAAAGAAGGGAGAGAGAAGTGGCAAAGATAGTTCGAGGGATGTACCTTCGAGCTGATTGAACCGAATGCTTCTATCGAGCACTCCAACCGGCCCGGATCGCTTGGAGAAATATCCGTGGTTCGGATCATACAATGCAGAGCGGATGAAGTCGCGGACCTGAACATCGAATCACGAATGATGAATGGGAGGAGAAAGAAATAAAGAGGAAAAAAATTGAATGTTATGGCTTTGAATAAAGAGCTCAAAAGGAGATCTAACCAGAATGGGCTTCTCACCAACGATGTCCGTCGAGAAGAAAGCCAGACGTATCCTCTGGAACTGCGCCCTACAAAGAACTAAGCAGGGGAAAAGAATTAAAGGAGAACGGACTCAAGAAGAAATGAGAGAGAGAGAGAGAGAGGATGAGAAGGCGAACGTTTGGCTGCTCGGAACGCGAGAGGCGGTGGGGCTCCCCTGGAGCGGCACACCATCATGGAGCTGAAGGTCGCCAACGCCGACTCGGGCCGGGGAAATGGTAGGGGACTCGGCTGGCCCGTGACGCCGGGCTTCCTAAATAGTCGCAATCGCCGCGTGCAATGCATGTGACTGCATCCGGTTTGGCTGGAGCCCAACCCGATCCAAACCCTATCTGCTTACAACGCTCCCAACGAAATTGATCGATTACCCACGGCTGTTGAACGAGAGAAGATGCAGAACGGTCTGGTAGCCAAGGCAACCGAAGATGAGATTGCAGCAGCTCTCTACTCTATGCCATGAGACAAAAATCAAATGGGATTAGCACCGAGAAAGAAAATTTGGGGTGGGCCTTTTTATTGTACCATAGTTTTCTTTGTGCCAATCTTAAAAGAAGAAATCCAAAAGTTAGGAAATTTCTCTTACTAATGGAGTTGCCCAATACACCAAACATGCTATTCATCAGTATACAGTATACGGTTACATGATACATGCTTAGCAAATTAGTCATCTAGCAGTCCAATACATAACTTCAAATGAATTGATACAGAGTTTTCAAAGCATCATGTTCATTAGTATCCACTATATGGCCAAGTGATGCATACTCGTCGATATTCTAATATATACTCGTTGATTTTGTAATATATACTGGAAGCTTTTTTGATACACACCAGCGGCAATCCAATACACACATCGAGGCAAATCGATATATAATTTTCAGAACATGCTTTTTACTAGTACACACTACATAGCCAGGAGATATACACCAAACAAATTAGTTATCTAGCAAGTCATACATACCTATAGGTAGATCGATATATAGTTTTCAGAATACTACGTTCATCAATACTAGTACACAGTATATAATTTTCTGACTTTGTTTAATATAAGAAATTATATACATATTGTCATGCCCCGAACCAACACCCGAGTCGGGACACGTAACACGGCCGCACAAAGGCAAAGTTCTAGAGAATATGCTAAGCCTGAGATGAACAAAATTCACACAACACCAACAATAATAATTAAATATTCCACAAACATTAAATCATCAACTAGTTCAATTACAAATTTTTCAATGTCCATTGGTATCAGTAAAATAAGAGAAATAACTAACTAACTAATGACTAACTATATGAACTCTACTTCCCTCCTATTCAAAACTATACCTCCTGTGACTCTAAAAAAAAATTAAGAAGGTATGAGTATTTCCAGCCCCGTAAGAATTCCAATCCGCTACATTATAAGCAATAAGAAAATAATTAATTAACAATACCAGATAAATGAGTATCGTAGCGATAGTCAAAAAGCTCGTAAATAACATACATATAAGCTTTTATTATCATGTTTTCAAAGAAGCATATATATATATATATATATATATATATATATATATATATATATAATTCAAATATAACCAATTTTTCAATAATAGTTTCTTATGTCATGTCATCAGTTGCTCATTAACTTGATTTTCAAGTTTCTCATTAATTAATATCTAGCTTTAGACAAACCAAGATCATGACTCAGTCCAATACTAATACCGTATTACGTTATATCTCGTGGGGACTCTCTAGCCCACATTATAGCCTGTGAGGGCTCTCCGGCCAATGTTATAGCCCGTGGGGGCTTTTTGGCCCATGTTATAGCCTGTGGGGGCTTTCTAGCCCACATTATAGCCCGTAGGGGCTTCCCACACATAGCTCGTGGAGGCTTCTTATGTATCAACCCATAGACGCTATGACGAGATTAGTCCAAACCATATCTTCTCTGAATGATTTATCTGTTACTGTTGCAAGACTTAATAACCAGATATGCAAGGACCAACTCCCTTTGTTGGATTCTCAGACTTCAAAGGTGCTTCGTAATGGGTTGCTCAAACACTGAAACGCAACACTATCTTTTTGTATTGAGTAATCATGGGGAATGAATGTTTTTGGTTTTATAGATCTTGAACTGAGTTACTGAGATTGCACAAGTGCAAAGATAGGTCATAACAACAAAATGATGCTTTAGTGGAGGCTGTATTACCTGGTCCTTTTTGTTTAACCCAAAGTACCCCGACATGACTTTTAGGTATAATTATGGGTATGACATCTAAGCTTAATTCATTTTACTTAACAGTTAATATATTCCTATAAGCAATAATAACATGGGCTCTTCAACACTTCCATTTGCTTAATAAATAAAACAAGCATCGGGTGGGAACCGACCAGCCTTCTGTTTTATACCTCCCACCTTTCTTCTGTTGGAAGGTCAATGAAGTGGGAAATCCATCGATCTTCTCTAAGTCCCTTCCATTCTTTCTTTGTGGACAAGATGGGTTGATGAATCATGATATTGAAGTTTGGATTTTTTCCCTTATATTATTTTATTTATTTTAGTAGGATTATGTATGGTGATATAATTTGCATCCTGTGTAAGTTTTTTTTGAATAAGTTTTATCTTTACCGTTTTTGAATAGTTTGCATTCTGGACGTTCTCGAATCTTGACTGTTGCGACTTCAGCCTTTTTTTAACTCCATCCATCAGTCCGTGACACTGCTTCTCGCTGTTGAATTTGGCACCGCTTATTGGAACTTGAGTTCGTTTCTCTTGACATGATCAAGTTTTATCATTTTCAACTTTTTTATATTTGGATTTGTTTGTGGTGATTGTCTTAATTGCTTTGTTTGATAATATTATTTTTAGATTTAAATATCTAATAGAAAATATGAATATGAGTATGAAAAAAATTAAAAAAAAAGAAAAATCAAAAAACTGATTCAATCTCAAAAGAGAACTCTAGATAGATTTATTATGACAAACAAACAATTATTTAAAACTAAACGAATTATTTTTAAATAATTTTTTAAAGTATTTTGTACTTATTAAAATTTTTTCATTATTTTTTTATATTTTTTTAAATGAGCTCGTTTTAGGCCGCTAAATGCATTGGGCCGCCATGTAAAGACCTAAAAAAACTTTCTTTTTCTTGGATTTCACGAGTTTTTATAGGCTCACGGTGCGGAAGAGTTGGAATGGGTTTTGCTCATCATTGGCAACTCCCTCTCAAACTTGCCGACGTCGTGTTCCACCGTAAACCGTTCCTTCCTGCCGCATCCTAAACCCAGATGCCTGAGAACAGCCAGGCATCCTCGCTTAGCCTTCGTTTGAGGGTATCTCAGTTCATATGATCGCCACATGATGGGATTTATTAGCCTTCTTCCTCTTGTTCGATGTTTTCTCTAGTCTACGTCACTCGTATGCGAACCAAAGTCCGCAACAAAATCTCTCTTAATTATGATCTTCCGTTCAAAGACGTCCTTGATCATCTTCTAGCAAATATTGAACGGCAGATCCCATCTCCCGCATATAAAATTTCAAAAATAAAGCACAATGTACGGACTCGTCTTGTCTCAATTAAATAGACCCTCTGCTTCTCCGTCGCCACAAACTTCTCTCGCGCCACGCTGACCCTCATCTCCTAATTCCGATGGCGGTGGAAACCTCTCTGCCTCCAGCGTCGCCGTCGGTCGACCCGAGGAGCGGCTTCTGCCACGAGACCAAGACCTTCCATAGCCTCCGCCCGGCGGCGCCTCTTCCAGACGAAAACCTCCCCCTCTCCGCCGTCGCCTACACCCTTTCCTTCCTCCCTTCCCCCCTCCCCTCCAACTCCGCCCTCATCGACGCCGGCACTGGCGCCGCCATCTCGTACCCGGAGTTCGTCTCCCGTGTCCGGACCCTCGCCGCCTCCCTCCGCTCGCGTGCGGGCCTTTCCAAGGGCGACGTCGCCTTCGTCCTCTCCCCCACCCGCCTCGACGTCCCCCTACTCTACTTCGCCCTCCTCTCCCTCGGCGTCGTCGTCTCTCCGGCGAACCCCCTCAGCACCGCCGCCGAGATCTCCCACCAGATCCGCCTCTCCAAGCCCTCAGTCGCCTTCGCCACCGCAGCCACCGCCGACAAGCTCCCCAGCGACTTACCGATCATCCTCCTCGACTCCCCTCGCTTCCGATCCTTCCTCTCCACCGCAGCCCCGGCGGCGGCGCCGCCGCCGGCGGAGGTCTCGCAGTCGGACACGGCGGCGATCCTCTACTCGTCGGGGACGACGGGGCGGGTGAAGGGGGTGGTTCTGACCCACCGAAACTTCGTCGCCCTGATCGCGGGGTTCCATGCCGCCCGGGAGGCGGCGGAGGCGCCGACGGAGGGACCGTCGGTGGCGCTATTCACGATCCCGCTGTTCCACGTGTTCGGTTTCTTCATGGCGCTCCGGACGGTGGCACTGGGGGAGACGACGGTGATGATGGAGCGGTTCGAGTTCGGGGCCATGCTCCGAGCAGTGGAACGGCACCGGGTGACCTACATCCCGGTGTCGCCGCCTCTGGTGGTGGCGATGGCCAAGTCCGACGAGGTCGACCGCTACGACCTCTCCTCGCTCCGCCTTGTGGCGTGCGGTGGCGCGCCGCTTGGCCGGGAGGTGGCGGAGCGTTTCACGGCGCGCTTCCCCAACATCGAGGTCGTCCAGGTAGGGAGAAAGAAGGGTAATTAATAATTCAAATCGCACTAATTACTAACGCGACGTAATTGAAATGGACTGAAGTTAATGTACCAACCGACGATTTTTACTGCTAGGGGTATGGTTTGACGGAGTCGACGGGAGGGGCGTCGGCGACGATGGGGCCGGAAGAGTCACAGAAGTATGGGTCGGCGGGGCGACTAAGCGCATGTTTGGAGGCGAAGATAGTGGACCCCACCACGGGGGAGGCCCTGCCTCCCGGACGGCGAGGGGAGCTCTGGCTCCGAGGGCCTATCATCATGAAAGGTAATTTAATACTTGAAAACGCCTGATATAATCTTCTCATATCTCGTGATTGTCGTTCGTGGTTATAATGAAATATACTAATTAGCATTAGGAAAATGATAGCTGTCCAATAGTTTTTTTTACTAGCTTAGATTAAAAAAATATTTATTTCATTAGAACCGTGTAAGTGTTAAGTAACGGTTGTTATCTCGATATCTAATGTCTGCTATTTAAAACTTCTGCCATTTATATAATAGTTATAATGGTGATTGTAACAATGTAATGGCTGCTATAGCATTGTAAGTGCTATTGTTTTAACCATGGTCAGACTTCAACGAAGGGCTCCTAAACGTCATACATCACTTCGCCTCTTCAATGAATAGCGTACCTTATCGATGGATCTCCTCCTTTTTCTTGGTTGGCGGCCGACTTTCCTGAACTAGTTTTTTCGTCTGTAGGCATTCACTTGGGAAGCAAAAACCAAGTAAAAAACCACTATGCATGACTTTTTCTTCTCGGACAGCATAAGGAAGGCCACCTTGTGGATCGGTCGTGGGCCCAGAACCCACGTCGTGACTATTTAGGACTCTCAGACTCGACTGGTTTGCAGGGGGAAAAAAAAAAAGGCCAACAAAAAAATAAAAAAAAAAATTTGGTTGGAGTTTTTTTTTTTTTTTTTTTTTGAAGAAGAAAGATAGAAAAGTAGCATTTTTATAGAAATAAAATTTTCATCTTTCATAGAAAAGAAAAACAAACCCACGAAGAATATGGAAAACTATTTTTCCACCTGTTGGAAATTGAGATTTTTTTTTTTAAAACTATTTTTAAGCCATCAAAACTCATGAATAAAGTATTTTTTATTAAGAATATAACAAATATTACTCAACCAAATATAAGCTACGTACTTTTTTTTTATAACCAATTAAATATGCCAAAATTATTTTTTTCAAGCATCATATTTTCAGAAATCAACTTTTTAGAAAAAAATATTTTGGTAAAAAAATTCTTCCGAATCAAACGTTTTCTGTCACGTAAGTCCAAAAAAAAGTGCTGTCCAGAATGGTGCCTCGATCACATGGTCCATAGGTGAGTGAAATGGACGCAGCAGCGAAAGGAAAACAAATTTCATATGAAATGCATTAAATTGATGATATATTATATATTTGTGGTCGGGTGGTTGGTGTTTCTGTTTGTTTTGGTCTCGTGGATCAACCATGGCCTGATTTAATAGGTAACTTTGTTTTATAAATGGCCACAGCCCAAAAAGTGGGCACCGTGCACTATAAGTGGGCACCATACACTATTTGCTTTTTTGTCTGCATCATCATCTCTGCCTACAGTTAAATGAGTGGGTCACAACAATAACACATGGGAGAAACATCCCAAATGGGCTATCAACGAACTTGCTTTTTGGATATTGGTGTGACACACGATGGCATTGTGCTTTAATTGGGCCATTCGCACGACATCATGCTGGATAGGGTCACCAGTGGTTACTTGGTTGGACCTCATAGCTTTTTTCTGGTGGATAGCACGTCATCAACGCGTGCGCCACGTAGCACAGTATCGTCCAACAAAATTGTCGGCATGCGCAAGCACGGATCATCTGTTTCTAATCTCAGTTGGTGGTTTAAAATAAGTTATAATCTCATAGTTGTCAAGGCTTTCACTGCATTATATACGCATGAAGTGGGATTTAAAAAATGACTGCAATTTACCAATTACCCTGTTATTGCGCTCTTCATCTTATATTGGAAATTTTGTGAGTTTTCAACTTTTCACTGTTTATCCTACTATGTTATATTTTGGAATTCCAATCTCCATTTGACTAACAGCACTAAAACTGAAAGAATCTAATAACACAGTCGATTTGCTGTTAAGGTGTTTTGTTTTTTAATTTTTTAAGTGTTAAGGATCTGTTTCTGATTATAATTGCTGGTAACAGTTGTTATAACAGTCATTGCTTTATTTCAAGTACATTTAGTAGAAACATTTTACTTGGCAAATAACAGCCTTTATACCCAACATATTAATCTGGATATTGGTATTTATGGAACTAACTGTCAAAATAATCAGCTGACCAGGAGTAGATAGCTGAACTAATGACACCAGAGCAGAATAAAAAAAGAAAACAAAAATAATATTAAGATATGCATTAACTGATGATAGATGTGAGGTAGAGATGTTGGTTTTCATATTTCTTGTGTCCAAAGTTACAAGTGGGACAACTGTGACCTGATAAAAAATTGGTTGGATCATTTGTTTGTCAGCTTAGTTACCATCACATGAAGGCGAGTTATTTCCTTCTTAAAACATCCAGCAAATTGCGGCCCACCTTGTCTGATCTATTTAAGGATTTGACTGTTCCCTGATCTTCATCTTTGACTCAGTGGATTAGTTGGGACAATAGAAGATTTGGTTCCTGTAACTGTGGAAGTGCAGCTTCTCTCCTGACTTGATGCCCTTGAGGAGAGAAAAGCAAGTAGTTGGTGATGGGGTATGCATCTCATTTGAACAAAATGCTGCCAAAGGGATCACACTTAACCCACTTTTAAGTATTATAAAAAGTTAAGTGTGTGTCAGTGGACATGCGACATGTCATGTAAAGATTGATTCTTGTGTTTGGAGCAGCTGCAGAATGCAGATGCACTAGTAATGCCTAATATAAGAGACAAATTTTAGTTGGAGCGTAATTTTACATG
This sequence comes from Phoenix dactylifera, assembly GCF_051530095.1. Classification (NCBI taxonomy): domain Eukaryota; kingdom Viridiplantae; phylum Streptophyta; class Magnoliopsida; order Arecales; family Arecaceae; genus Phoenix; species Phoenix dactylifera. Next base: position 18,764,672 of record NC_143201.1, read on the forward strand.
CATGAAAACCTTCTGAAATATGCATTATACAGGTGTATTTTGTGAATTCTGTAGAGTTCTGGTTGACATCTTTGATGTAATTGGTGCAGGTTACATAGGTGATGCTGAGGCAACTGCATCTACCTTGGATTCAGAAGGTTGGTTAAAGACAGGTGATCTTTGCTACTTTGACCAGGATGGCTTTATCTTTGTCGTGGATAGATTAAAAGAGTTGATTAAGTACAAGGCATACCAGGTGCTTAAAACTAGGTTTTGCAAATTTTATTGTTACGCAACAGTTGTTTAGCTTCATTTTATCTAATTTTGTATGCATTTTCCAGGTCCCCCCTGCTGAATTGGAGCATCTGCTTCAATCCCATCCTGAAATTGCTGATGCTGCTGTAATTCCGTATGCATCTACTGCCTTAATTTTCTACCTTCTGTATAAAACAAGAGAAAAGAGGACAATTCTTAAACTCATCTTTGCATGACTTTCATAATTCACAAGACTTGCACTATGTTTTATCTATGATCTTCTATAAGTATAAGCTTGTATTTTCAAATGACAAGTTTACAAAATCAAAAATTGCATACTTTCAAGACATTAGAACAAAAGTTATAGAACATTTTTGGCAGTTAAGATTTCTATGGATTAAAATATCAGCAACTAAATGATGGTTAAATCGAAAGCTTCGTCTAAGTGCTACTGATTAATGCCATTTTGCTGGTTAAAGCTGAAGCCTTAAGTCAAGATTTTAATTTCGTGATTAACCATCAGAGTGGGTCTATATTTTGTGGATATGCTTGCATAAAATAAGAATGTTACTGGCTGGAAAAAGAACTAGATCCTAGCTTTGGGTGCTATGGGAATTAGTGAGTTTGTCGTCCATAGCCACCAAAAGGTACTCAGGTTAAAGACAGATATAGACCAGTAATGCCCAAACACCTACATAAGGCTTGGAACACAGTGTGCTAAAGAACAGCTAACTCTGATGTAGAGTGAGAAGCTCCGACACCTCAAACGAGAGAAGGTGTAGATCAGTTCAACAATCACAAGTTTTGCAGCTGATTAGATTCCGGGCATCAAATAAATTGAAAATTGATAAAGGAACTAAGTTAGAAGCAACAGTCCATAATTAAAGAACATTTTAGATGTCAACCCAACGCACATGGAGGGAACAAAGCATGAGGATGACAAACCAAATGCAGAAAAGGGAGAGCAAATTTTTGGAAAAATTTGTTTAGGTGTCGTATAATAGCGCTTGACAAAATTTCATAGGAACTATATTGAATAAATTAAAATCCTAGCGCAGTCAACTTAGACATGTATACACTCAGGTTAAGAGTTCCAAGATGTAGAAGAGATGAATTCTTATTTTGTACTTTGTGCATAGGGTTCCCTATAGAACAGTATGCAGGGTTGTAGAAATGCACTATAAGAACCTTACGAAGGTAGATAACAGTAATGCCAGATCTCCTGTTTGGATTGCTTAGATAATAGAGTAGTGAATTAGTGGTGTTATGTGGCAAAACAGTAAAAAATGCAATCAGAAAATCTTAGTTCTGAGGAAGCATCAATAGGGAAGGCTGCCATCACTGGAGTACAGCATGCTATGTGCATGCTTGTGTCTTTTTGTCTGCTTGTTAGCTGAATGCTAGTTATTGCAGTGACGGATTTCTGTATGTTTGCTATCATGACAGGCTCCCAGATGAAGAAGCAGGACAGATACCCATGGCATTCATTGTTAGACAACCTGGAAGCTCTCTCAGTGAGGAACAAGTAATGAATTTTGTTGCAAAACAGGTATTTGTTGTTCCTTCAATGTTATCTCATTGTGTTAGCCCTGAAAAGTATAATTTCAAACTTACCTTGTTATGAGTTAAGGTATCTCCGATTAGATCAAAAAAACTAAAGATCATGCTTTACTCCTATAGAACCAAATTGATGTTTCATCCTTTTTCTAGTGATAGGTTGCTATCTTTAGAAAACTATATTTTACCTTGAAACAAAATGCCTGCCTCCTGAAATGTATATACCTGATGACTTGAGTCTCCATGGGAACTATCTAGGTTCTTTGTGTGGGGTGCTCTACCTTAACAATTGATTTATTTCCAGAACTGAAGTTTTTACATGCAACAGCGCCCCCTTTCCGAAGTCTAGAAAATAATGTAATTTCCCATCCAAGTCTGTCTAATCAGTTCCATCTAATTCTTTCTCAGCACGTAGCATTATGTATCGGTCAACGCTTGGAGATCTTTTAATTAAATTTCTTGAAAATTTTATATCAGCCTTTGATTCTTGTTGCAGGTTGCACCATACAAGAAAGTTCGCCGGGTTGCTTTTGTCAGCTCAATACCAAAATCAGCTGCTGGAAAGATATTGAGAAGGGAGCTCATAAATCATGCTTCGACTATTCCTGCATCTAAGCTATGAATGCCGCATCTTTGCTCTTCAAGGGAAGTAAACACGAATGCTTTTTTAGATGTTATCAGTGACTTCCCCAGCTGCAGGACCAAGGGAAGCTGACCCGGGAGGGCGTGCCTACTGGGGCAACCGGAGTCTAATTTAATGCCATTATTGCCATTACCATGTGGCTGATATTAAAAAAGATTATGACACTAATTCTCTCCAAGTATCGGTTGCTTTTCTCCATGAAATCAGAGGCGTTATATTTATATTGCATGAACGAGATGCGAAGGAAAATAATTAATTCCTGATCACTGTCTGTTAACTTTATGCAAATAGAAATGCTATCAACCAGTCAACCAATTTTATATGGAACCTTGGGGCTTAGACCGACAGAGGTGCTATTTAGCAGAAAAAGATGAAAATCTATGGATCATAAACATTATTGATGGGAGATAGCTAATCCCTTCAATAATTAGATTAACTGTTGAAGATGTTGACCGCTAGACCAACTGGTGGCCTAGATTAGGTTAAGCATAGTAAGGCCCGTTTGGTAGAGATTTTGGAAGGCTAAAAAGTACTTTCTGTCTTTTGTTATTTGGTAAAAATTTCGAAAAATTGTTTTAGTTTTTCTAAAAAGCTAAAAATAGTTTTTTTTGAAAGAAGTTTCATTTTTGAAGCTTTCTAAAAAAAAAGTATTTTTAGGCTCTATCGGAAGGCTTTTTTTTGTCCAAAATATTCATGATAAAATATAATAATTACATAAAATATTTCTTTATAATTCTTAAAATTTGTAGCAGGGTGGAAAATTAATTTACACTAATAATTATAATATTTTTATACTTTTTTATTGTATTGTACTATAAATATAATATAATATAATATAATATTATAATATATTGATATGTTATGTTAATTAATTTAATATTATATTAAATTATTATGCTATATTATATAATATTATATTTTTATATTATAATAATATTATATTATATTATAGTAATTTTATACTATATCATATATTTATGTATTAATACATATTATATTTTATTATGTTCTATTGTATAATACTATGTAATGTTTTTTATGATCATTTTGTCATACCAAAAGTACTTATTCAATTTATTTACCAAACATACGTTAAAATGCTATTTACAAATATAATTACCAACAGCAAACAACTTTTTATAAAAAATATATTTTAGAAAATTCTACTTCCAAAAGTTTTACTTCTAAAAGCCCTACTATCAGCAGCTCTTAAGTCAATGTAACTGATGCTTGCCATTGTCAATGCCGAGTTGCTGGAGAATTTTGTCGCTTGATGATTGATGGAGAGGAGCTGAAACACGTTTATTCGGCGACGGCCTTGCAAGCACAGTGCTCTCCACTTCTATTTCTAGTTGTGATACTCTTGATCAGAGGCGATGCATGGGTGTGGAAAGCGGGGATTCACCCCAAAGTTGCCTTATTATTTTGGAAGATGGTTTGGCACATTTTCTTGTCAAAGCACTCAGGCAAGCAGCGAGTTGAGTTTACCTCCATTCTGTAATATCTGTTCGGAGATGGAGGAGACTCTTTCCTATGTGCTTTTTTCCTTCCCTAGAGTTGCTAAAGGGTGGCATGAACCGGAACTGCTCTAGGATGAATCGGAATGATTGTATATTTGAAGGTAAACATCTGTCGTCTAGATTTATTCTTTTGAAAACACTGATACATGCTTCAGAGATCTTACGGAGGATCTATGGCTATTGGGGACCGACATTAATTACATAATCATAAGGGATGGGAATGAAATATACTAATCAGATCAAATATTATGCATGGTGACTAAGTAAGAGATTGAGGCATAATTATTAAGTACTTGCAAGAATCGACTTTGGTCAAAATTCTGAGCCATTGGTTTTACTAGATTTGTATGAAATACTAAAAATTAAAAATTATATAAATAACATTTTTTATCAAAGCCATCATTATGTTTTAGTTGCAAGTGTAAATAATGATAATCATGAAAGATCTAATTTCAAAAATCTTGTAAGAAAAATTATATAAATGTTGGAATACAAAAAAATTATTAATGTTCTTAAATTCTTTTAACAATGAAGTTCTAAAAATGTCACAAAGAATAATATAAATTATGTTAATTTTTCATTTTTTATCAAAGAGAAAGCATTTTATTTTTTAAAAAATAAATGGTTAAAACACGAAATATTATGATATACATCATTTCTTATGAAAATACCACATTATATATCAAATGATGGTTTAACGATGTGAATAGATTATAAGTAAGTTGAAAGATCACTAGTTCAATTCTGGGTTTAAGATTGTATTTTATAATTTTTTTTACTAGAATTTGAATTTTCATAATTCATATATTTATATAAAAAAATCATATCTAGAGTGATTTTAAAATTTTTCTTCTTGACTTGTCAATAAATCTGCTGCCACTATACAGTAATTTTATTTCATATAATAAATTAATTTATCCTTTTCTTTTGCTATATGAATATGGTTTAATTGAGTTTATGTTTTTATTTTGAACCATAGAATGTCGGTCGATTCTATTTCACGATTTTTGTAGTACTGATTGAGATCATATTGTTTATGGTAAATTATATTGATAATGATCATTTCACCAATTTTTCCATTCATCATCCGTTCTAGAGTTAAGATTTTCCTTTTGCTTTGATTTGGAATCACATGTTCCTTGTATCATACAATAATCAAATATGAATCCAGATCCAAAACCCAATGCGAAAACGTTTTCAGCCCTAGCTGCTGTATAAAACAGGTCTCAAATTCTTTTTCATTATATATATTAGTGGATATTTAATTCAAATATGATTGTGCTAAATTAAACCCAACCTGAAGTTGAGTTAATATTTCTTAAGCTGGAGTTAAACTAAACTGATGTTAGTGGCACGAGGAGAACTCAAAAGGAACTTTGGATTGAGATTTGAGCTGTCCAGGTAGCACACTTATTAAATTAAATATATATCTTGGCAATGCAATGCAAGCAAGTGTGATTGAGAGCAATGATTGAGAGGGATGAAGTGGACAAGCAACTTGCCAGCGAGTCCTTCCCTCCACTTAAAAAAAACGATCACTCCAACCACACTTAAAAAAAAAGCTAAAGCCGTCAAACATTCACGGGAATGAGCCCGAAATGATGATGTCAAAACCACTACGCGTCCTCCATCCTTTCCTCCACTTAAGCTGTCTGTGTCATAACCTAGACAGCCGATAAACAAAGAGGAACCGACCGTTGCGATCCCCTCCACGTCGCGCAGGACCCTTTTCCCTTTCGCGGCCTCCTTTTGTACTACGCTTTGCTTGCAACTCGTCCAACCACCATTCCAGTGCCCAAACCGTCCGCTGGATGTTATCGGCCAATAGGAAGCTGCGACATGGATCGTTGCATGGAGGCGATGCAAGGAAAGGGTGGCAAATTCCATCGGACTCTGCCCTCCAGCTCCCGCCCCTTTTCTGGGCTCCGTCCCAGCTTTAAAAAATTATAAAAAGCATCGGCTCGTCCAAATCCTGGGCTTTGTCTGCTCCCCACTCTCCGATTTCTCCTCTCTCCTCCATGGGCGAGAATTCCGAAACCCCAACGCTAGCAGAGGACCCGCCGCCGCCGCCGCCGCTGCTGCGGCCGCCGTCGCTGCCGCGGCCGCCGTCGCGAGTGCCGCTTCTCGAACCGGACGAGACGCTCCTCGGCCCCGCCCTCTGCCGCCTCGTGTCCTTCCTCGCCGCCCTCGGATTCCACCACCGCTCCTCCCTGATGGCCCTTGTCCTCTCCGGCTTCGCCTTCGCCCTCCTCGGCATCGCCGTCCCCGTCGCCTCGATCTGCCTCTCCCGCTGCTCCGGCGAGAGCTGCGAGGAGTACCAGGTCGAGCGGTTCGAGATCTGCGTCTTTGTGTCCGACTCGTCTCTGGCCGCCATCTCCCTCATTTGTATCTCCAGGAATCTGTTCAAGTATGGGATACGGAGGTTTCTCTTTGTGGATCAGCATCACGGCCAGACCGAGAGGTTCCAGAAGGAGTACTTCCGCAAGATCCAGGTGGGGAGATGCTCATTCTCTTTAAATTCTTCTTCTTCTTCTTAAAATTCTAGTTATGGAGTGGTTTGATTGAGGTGATTTGGGAAATAAATGAGAAAATTAGGCCTAGGTGTTTGAATTGGTAGTAAATTGCATAATTTGGAAAAAATTAACCTGTAAAGATCCGAGTTTTGATTTTTTTTTTTTTTGTGGATTTGATTGAAAAGGTCAATAATCTTTGTCGTGGTTGGAAAATGATCTGCACTCGCAATGTTTCTTTGAAAAAATTGATATTGTTTCTGGTGTATGGAGAATGACTTGATGTTCGAGAAACAAAGCAGAAATATGATTTCTGGTGTTTGCTTTTATGAAGTTATGTCCGTTGGATTAAGAAGAAACTGGAAAAGGTTTGCTGTTCTTAGGAATTTGTTAGTATCCATTGGCTGTGTTGCAGGTTATAACTTTGGTGGATATGTTTCCAGTGCTTGATACACGAAACCAATTAGGATCTGCAAGAAGAAATAAGACAAGTTTTCCTGCTACCTATGTGGGTGTGATTTCAATGACAATCCTTGTTCCAACATGCATTCTCCACCTAAACAAGTTACTGGATGATAGTGGAACAAACTTTTTTCATATACCTCTTTAATAGGCTTTAGGCTAGCACATTTGTTGCTAGTAATCCTACTCCCTTTTCATAGAGTTTACAATCCCTGTCTTCGCACTTGGTGCCCTTACTTGACCAATAAACACCTTAAGACTAGATCATTTCTGTCACATGTTTAGTTATTTATTTGGAAATATCCAAGGTATTTAACCTTTCACAGTAGCAGCAATTGGCTCCATTCGTTCTTTCTATCCTTGTTGTTCTAAGAGTCTGGTGATATTTTAATCTCACTCAATTACACTTGCTTCTTAAAGTTCGGAAGTTTGGCATTAGTTACCTTGAAAAACATATGCAGCTGTAAGATTGCTTATTGCTAATGCATCACCATCTTGTGTCTTAACCTTCTTTTTTTTGGACTTGCAATCTTGTCTCAATTTCTTGCCATGGAACTGTTCTAGCTTTTTGGCCATGTATGGCATCTATTGCTGGTTCAGAACCCAATCGAGGCTTGAAAACTCAGTTTTGGTTTTAGTTTCAGCCATTGGAGTGAGCTTTGCATGGGGGAGTTTTGGCAACTGTTGCCGCTGGAATTTTGGAAATTTTGGTGTTTCAACTTCAATTTCTGCAGAGAATTAATGAGAATGGTTCTTATGTCTTTTAAAATATCTAGATCAAAATCAGTGATTTATATTATGGGTAAGAATGCATTTGAGCATTAACTCTAATTGTATTGGTATAATCTGTTTCTTATTAGTACACTGGAAGTTTGATTTGAGGGGCATTTGCTTTGTGCAATGGTAAAAGGCTTAGGCTAACAAGTGCAATGACACTGTTCGAGTACTGGTTTAGCCACTTTGTGCAAAAAAAATGTTTGCCCTTCTTGGATCACCGTACGATAACTAGGTAATATGATTTTACAAGGTGATGTAGCTCAAATGGTAGAGCGCTCGTTTAGCATGTGAGATGTACGGGGATTGATTCTCCACATCTCCACTTTTTTAGCATTGAGCCTTGGTGCAATGGTTAGGTTGCTAGATTATGAGCCAGGTGTTATGGGTTCAAAACTTGAAAACAACCTCTTCACATATAGGAGTGAGACGATGTGCATCAGACCCTCGCTTGACCCGGTGGTGGTGGGAGCCTCGCCTACTAGGCCATCTTTTTTAACATTAAAGTTTGATAATACATACATACATACCTACCTACATACGTACATACATACTAACAATCAAATACAGATATTTGCATTGTACACTTGCATTATGCATTGTTATCATATTTATCTTGATGGCTCTCTGTTTTTGTCAGGTTTACATAAACACAAGATTATGTGCTTTGAAAGCTGTAAGCATGCTGTGTTGTGATTTTTTCTTTATTTGGAAGTTTCAGATGCACAAATACAGCTTAGATAGTCATTAGATCTGTTTAAAATGTTTGAGGAAAGTGGAAACTAGTTTAACAGAATGTTCTTCAAGTTTTTTTTGGGCAAAATTGCATTCGATAGCCAAGAATTTGTAGTTTACTTTGGTTTTAAGGTAAACTGTTCCAAAATTCAAAATTACCCACCTTTTGTTAGCGATTACTTATGTGGCACGTTCTCTTATATTCTCTACAGTAGTTAAAAGATTTTTACTGATGGAATTACAATGCACGTCTGGATTTTTACAGTTTCATGCTATTAAAATAATACAATTTGTTTTCATTAGATGAATGCAGATTTTATATACTCCCATCTATATTGAAAATTTCACTTATACTTTATGGCAGGATTTCTTTTGTCTGCTCCTTTGGTGGATATTGCCATGCCTTGTTGTGAAGATTACCCGTGAAATCTTTCGCTTTGTATACATCTTCCATGAGTCAATATGGAAATCCATTGTGGTTTTGTTAGCTTCTATTATCTCATGGGCATATTTGATCATAATTTTTTTATCTGCTTGTACTTTGTTCAATTTGGTTTGCAATTTACAAGTTATTCACTTTGAGGACTATAGTAAACTTTTGGAAAGAGATGCGGATGCTTTGGTATATTTGGAAGAACATGTACGCCTTCGTTATAATCTCTCCAAGATCAGCCATAGATTCCGCATATTTCTTCTATTGCTCTTCTTATTTGTCACGGCAAGTCAGTTTGTGATTCTTTTTCAGACCACAGGATATGGTGGGAAAGTGAATTTCACGAATGCTGGGGGATTAGCTGTAAGTTTCTTTTTGTCAATCATACAAGTGACTTATAGATTTCTTTTGTTTTTTTAAATAATATTAGGAGCTACCCTTAAACTTTTTCTTGAAACTGGCAGGTATCTTCAGTTGTTCAAGTTGTTGGTGTAGTCCTTTGTTTGCATGCAGCTGCTAAAATTTCACATAGGGCTCAAGGCGTTGCATCAGTAGCCAGTAGATGGCATGCATTGATAACATGCAGTTCCTGTGATTCTTCTCAAATGAGAACTACAAACAGCTCTGCTAACTTGGAGGTCATTCCGGCAAATTTATTGTTGGCAGATTATTCGGAAAGCGACTTGGAATCATTAGACAGTGCTGCAGTGCAAAGCAATTCTCAATTGGTTTCTTATATGTCCTCGTACCACAAGAGGCAAGCCCTTGGTATGTAAACTTTCCAGACCTAATTTTTTTTTTGATGCTTCTCAGTTTGGATGTTCTTAGTAGTTAGGAAAACCAAGAAAGCTTGTCCAACAAGTTTCACTTAGCTGTGGTCTATTTGATTTTTCCCCTCTTAATATCAGCACAACTGTTCCATAATTGTAGTAGATTGTTGCATTTGGCTTTTAGTTAGTTCTGTTTAACCAAACTTGGCATTAATTCTTTGAGTTTTAACATACTACCAATTTGTGGGAACTTATTCTGACATGAAGCATAGTGCTCTTAATAGACACGAGCTGCCGAGCCCTTATTCTACTAATAGCATAATTTGAATATCGTATTGACTTAAAATGCTCATTGCCTGTTCTTGTGATTACATCACTGCAAGTAAATAATTACATAAAGTCAGAAAGGAACCATTGAAGTTATTTTCCTTCTTTCAGACATTATTTTTTAAGACATTTTCATGATATCATCCTAGCATGTGTCATTTTTTTTTTCTTTTTTATGTTTTAACCTAGGGCCCAATCATAATCTTGATGGTGCAATTAATTTCATGGAATTTAAGTGATGAGCTTCTTAGACATTACTAGATCAAGTGAATCTATATGATATTCTGCACTGACCTTAGCTGTATCAAACTCGTAAATGATTTATTCCTTCTTAATATCATGCTATTTAGGTGATGGAAACTATCTGCTGCAGAGATACTAACAGCCACATGGTATTTGAGATGATGACATGTTCAATTGACCATAACTGTAGTTGTCATCCTCTGCAGTAAATCACAAACTCTTTAAGTGCCCATTAGGTCATTCTCTGCTCATCATGCATCACCAGCCTTAGAGTCATCATTGGAGAAATTGCTTTGCCCTTCTCCCCAACTTCCATTTGGTTGGCTACAAGTCTCATCCTTCAAGAATGCTCTGGAACTTGTATAAGCTTCATCAGTAGAAAAGCAGTTTTTCAACTTTTGCTAATAATTTTTCTAGAGGACATTTCTTAATAAATTATACAAGGCAAAACTGACAATATGAGAATCAATTTATGTTGAACTTGATAAAACAAGTTAATTTGAGCATCTGTGTAGGCTTAACTTGGACTTTTTTAACACTTATGAGCAATGCCTTGATTTTTGTCCTTTGTTGTATAAAATTTTGAAAAACATGATGGAAATTTTAAAAAATACTAGATAATTCTAGTTTAAACATTGCGCAAGTATTATAACATGCTTAAACATTTTAGTGTTTCAGGCAAATGACTGCACAACCTTCATTTCTGAAAAATTTGATGATCCAAATCATGTTAAGAGTTGATATATACGTAAAAAAAAGTTGAATAGTTCATATTACGTAATCAAATCATAATGTTTATTGCTTGAACTAATTTCATGTCTCTAGCAGAAGATTTAATTTTCATTCTTATTTTTCTAAGATATTTATAATTTTGAACATGCTATAGGTTATAATAGATGTGTCTAAACTAATTCATTGTTTAGACTTTAGAGGCAAAAGCTCTATTTTTTAATCTTTATATTTTACAAAATATTTGGGCAATAGGTAATAAAGTTTGTAATATTTATGTTCTAGTCTTTAAAAATTGTAGAGTATAGGTATCCCTGAAAATTGTAGAGCATAGGGGAAACGACTCCAATTTTTCTTTAATTTTGAAGAAAATCTTTAAAAAGTTTATAAATTTTGAGTTAAAGAAATCCAATCTTTCCATTTCTTTATGCTTGTTTGAGAATAATCTAGTGCCAAAATAAGCTCGTCGAAACAATGTAACAAATTGAAGTGAAGTTGGAAGAAGAAGTTATAGAGAAACAGGAGATGTGCATAAATACATGTTGCAATCCTAAGGTGAATCAAGGAATAGGAACTTTTGGCTGCGCAAGGAGTTTGTGCTACACAGGAACAATGCAGCAATATGTACTTGGTTAATGGGATACAATAGTTAAGACAATTTTCTAAAGGCAACACAAATACCCTCTCCCTCCTTTCTTCTCTCTTTATATTAATATTAGGAAAAATTATATGAAAACCCCCTCAACTTAGGGTTATTTTTACCTAGTATTCGTCGAGTTTAAAAGTTTTAATGTGGTTATTGAAGTTAGTTAAGTGGTTCAATGTGACAACTTAGGGTTATTTTTACCTAATATTTTTCGAGTTTAAAAGTTTTAATATGGTTACTGAAGTTAGTTAAGTGGTTCAATGTGACCCAAGCCCCACTTGGTGCCCAATGCCATTAAGATGTCGTGTAAAAGGACATAATTACCGCCCTCTCCAGTCCTTTTCTTTGTTTCTTCCCAAGATACACCCCTTCTCCAAAACTCTTCTCTCTCTTCCCCCTTTTCCGTCACCTCTTGTTGGTAGAGACCATGAGATAAGATCCTATTCCCCATCTCCACTGGGTCCTAAGAGTTGGTGGCATTAAATGCAGTCCAATTGAGCTCGAACCTGTCACGTTCTTTCCATCTGTTGTTGAATTACCATTCCTCTTCCTCCACTTGTCCTTTGCCGCTGACGAAGAGGACCTCCTCTCCTTGTCCCGGGTCCAGAAGCTCTTGGACATCTTTCTCATAAGAAAAGTTCCACATGATCCTCTTCAATAGTAAGGGATCCTCTCTTGTTCCCTGGTCATCGACCTCATATCCGACTTCTTTGAGCATGGTGTCAAAGCCCTCAATAATTGCAATGCTATTAGGGATGGGATTGACTATATCTAGTAGTGGAAGAAGCACCTCGCGGTCTCGTAGCCCTCAATCCTTCCCATAAGACCCTCAATGAGGGCTAGCTCCGCGGCTCCGCCACACCCTCAAGGCCCTCGCTAACCTCACCATTCCCATGCTTAATGAGGAGGCTGGCTGCATCTTTAACCATTGCAACCCACTTGCAGCATTAGATGGAAAGAAAAAGACAATGATGAGGAAGGCATATTTTCCCCAGGTTAGCTTCTAGTTTTCTTTCTCAAGATTGGCTGGCGTTCTCTTGTTCTTCTTCTTGATATTCTGCTTTTGCTGTCTTTCTCCTTGGATTTTTAGGTGTTTTAATGGAGGCTGCCTTGTGATGTTCTCCTTCTCCTCCTCCTCCTTCTTCTCTTCCAAGTGGGAACTATTTTCCTTATTTTGTTGCAGTTTATTGATTCCTTGAATGTCATAGGAAATCTTCTAAGTCTTGAACATCTCAATTATGCAGGGAGTGAGGAAATCAAAACTCCTTTATCCATGGCTTAGGCTGATGGTGTCTTCTTTTTCTTCTTGTTATAACATCATGATTATTCAGTAATAGAAGGAGATATCTCTTCGCAAAAAGGGCTAGTAGCTTGAGTCTTTTTCCTTTTCTTTTTCTTTTCCTTCTAATAGTTTGATTAGGTGAAAATTGAAATGTCTGTTTATGCCTTAGGTAATAGCATTGTTTTTGTAGTTTCAAGTATAAGGGCAGCCAAGCATCAAGCGACTGTTATTCTCGGAAAGTTAGCTTATTCCAAAATCAAAATGTGCTGAAGGGCCATGTCAGAGGGAGCAGAATGGTAGAAAATGCAGTCCTTTCAGCTAATACCTGGTGATAGTTCACATGTATCACCATACTAAGTTTTTGAGAGTGGAGTTCGCAGTCATCTAGAGAACAGGATGCTTCAAGGTCCCTCTCATATCGTTGTAATTTTTATTCTTTTCTTGTGCGTGCAATGGACAAAGGACAGTAACATTAAAATCTAATTTATAGCAACGCATTAAGGGAGTCAAATTCCTTTTTTTTGTTACTTTTCTCCCCTTTCTTTATCATTATACATGCCTTTTGAGTGATTATTTTGCTTTTACATAAGAAGTCTCTAGAAATCTCTGACATCTGGTTCCCCATTTCTTCTATTTAGTTCATTTTTTGTAAAATTATCTATATATGCAATTCACTTGTATGACTGCTAATCAGCTTATGCTTTAGTCTTATTTTTTTTCCCTTCATTCTCTCATTGTTGTATTGCTCCAGCAGTTATGTATTTGCAATCCAACCCTGGCGGAATCACCATTTTTGGATGGACGGTCGACCGTGCATTGATAAATACAATCTTCTTCCTTGAGCTGACGCTGGTTTTATTTGTGCTTGGCATAACCATAGTCTTTCCTTCCAAGTGATGTATGATTATTCAAAAGCTTCGTCATAGTATTGATGCTAGTTATCAATTCACATACACATTTTAAGAAAGAACCATGAGAGAGGATACATCTCATCTTCTGGAGGGGACTTATGTTGCAACATTTTTGCATGTAGTTTATGTGTCACACTAGCACTCCTTGTATAATAGACTAGCAGTGGGGTACGTGTACAACGATAATGCTCGGCACCGGAACAGAGTCCATTTTTGGCAGACAGAGACAGGTAATACAGGCTTCTTCCTCATGTGCATGCATGCAAAAGCTCTGGTCCATGCTGTAAATATATGATTTGTAAACCAATCGACATCCCTTTTTATTTAGTAATAATAAAATCTCCGGGTTGTAAATTCTTGCAAAATTACTCATCATCTTTGCACTAAATATATGATCAACAAACACATGGACATTCTTTTTCCTTGCAATGCCAACAATTCTTTTATTTTCCAGACATCCGTTGAGATCATGTTGGCTAAACACTATTTATTTGTTAACTTTTTTTTTCTTCAGTCATCAAATATATAAGCTTATTTGACAATGCTACAAGGTTGCTTGGCATTCTGGGAGAGGTTAAGGCACCAAACATCTGTTTCGTAAAGTAGATCATGCCAATGGAGCTAGAGTACCTTGGACCCTTGGAAGATCTTCTCTTTTTTGGCAGAATCGGACCATTGAGCAACCATAACATGATTTTTCAGGGGAAATTGACTTAGCAGCAAAAATTTAAAATATATATGTATATATATTCTAATTGGTTGATTCCAGACCCTCCAGTAGAATACCAGAATGCGGATGACCTTTTATTCAGCAAAATTAGCTGAACCAGGATAAGGATGCATGCAATCAATGTTTCTTCAGGAGATGTGGACGAACCGAGCTTAGAGTTCATCGTAATGCTGCACCAGATCAGATTATGCTAGCAGATCTTCTTATGTTACTCATTGTTTCAGAAGAGAAGAGTTACTTGAGGGTTTAATTATTGTTCAAACCACACATTTTGACAACAAGAACAGGTTTGACTGATCTTGATATCTTATAGAATCTGGATGATTATAAAAGGAAGCCATGCAACCTGCGATTTATTTACTTATTTATTTTTTTTAAGTTTGAACACAAGAATAACACATTTAGTTCTAAGTAGGTCAAAACAAAAATAGATCCAGGGAGCTAAAAGAATCATTATTTTCTCACTGGCATTATGAGTTTCAAGGTCATATGCACTACCACCAAAATTTTGTAGACAAAAAAGAATCTTCTATTGTGAGCTCTCAATGTTCTCTTGCAAATAATATATGACTTGCTCTTGCTATTGCTTTCTAATTTTTGCGACTGACTGTTGGTTTTATGTAGCTATGATTCGGACATTAAAATAACAACTTTCGTAGAAATAAAATATCTTTCAAAACCTTCAAGTTTATCCGATTTGCCTATAGATTCTCTCAACTATCAAAATTTCCAATTAAATCCTTTAAGTTACTTGAGCTGTCCAACATGGCCCTGGCATCCATCTCCATTAGTTAGAACTTAAGAGACCGTGTTGTGTGACAAATGTAACTTAAGAGGATCTATTTGTTCTCTGCTCGATAAAATGCTACTCTGACCTCGCTTGTACTTCATCCGCAACGTTCTCTCAAATTTTTTTTGGCTAGATTTGCTCAAGTGGATCTTTACAAAGAAGGTGCGACCTCTAATTTTTATGTTCTTTGCTGCTTTTGCTTGGATGTGCTCGGAGAGAAACGTCCAATTATTCCTTAACAAGAGATGCTCGATCGTCTCTGTAGACGACTGCCCTTGTTCAATGCCTAATCCTACTTCTTTCATCTCTGAGAAGAGACTAAGGACAGCTGCACCATCCCCATGCATCCCAAATTTATTTATCATCACACTCCATGTGTCTGGATCCTTTATCCCTTTGTCTCAAGACACCAAATAATTTTCTTGCAATTAATATGCTCCCACATGTTGCAAACATGTCCATAAGAGAGTTGCTCAAAGACTAGCTTTACCCTACTTTGGAGGTTGCCGGGATCACTTTGGAGCTTGCCTATTCCTCTTAACATCAAATGTTTCTTATGGCTCTTTTGGAAGTAAAAATTGAACACAGGAGAACTAATTGGTAAATACTTGGAAGGAATCTAAGTGGATGCATGATTTGCAATCAAGCTTCGGAGACTATCGACCACTTATTCTCCTCCTCAGTTTGGAAGACTGTCTGCTTAGCTCTGGGTGTACGTACTTCATCCTCAAGCTTCTCTCAAATTCCTGTGGCTAGATTTGCTCAAGAGGAACTTTACAAAGAAGGTGCGACCTCTAATTCTAATTCTTACGTTGTTTGCTGCTTTTTGCTTGGGTGTGCTGGAAGGAGAGAAACGTCCAATTATTCCTTAACAAGAGACGCTCGATCGCCTCTGTGGACTGCACTTGTTCAATGCCTTCTTTCTGAGTTTGGTGGAGTATGGTTAAGAGCTAGAAAGGTAACCTCTAGTCTCCTTGTTGATGATGTATCGGCCATGTGGCTTCTTAAATATATCTCTTTCTTCCGCTTGTTGTCAAAATTTGGCTCCGTAGCTTAACTATAAGATTTTCTTACGAATAAATGATGGGCTCTCTGTCACCTACCTCCCCGTTTCCTCAAAAAAAAAAAAAAAAAAAAAAAAAGGAAAAAAAAACATTTACCCTTTCTCATCATCTCCCTTCTCTACCTCTTCCCCTAATTCTCTCGCCATCGCTGACCATCACCTTTTGTGGCAAGAGTAGCTGGTTAGAGGTGAATGCTTATTGCTTAGTAAATTTCACCCTCGTAGGAAGCTATTTGGCCAGCATAGTTTAAGCAAAATTTGCAAGAGATTCGCAATATCAGACCTGCTTGATAGATGGAACTGTGTGCGACTTACTGTAAATGTTTTGGCCATGCACCTGACGAAGGTTCAGCTAATAGAGTTCGTGGGACTCAAGAAAGAAAAAAATACTCAGGATCAGTCTAAGATGATTCGCCTCGCCAAGCACTTCGCTGCCGTCGCCAAGCACACCATCCTACCCTGCATAGAGCTTCGATCAATCCAAAGATTACTTGGAATATGGAGACGGAGAGGAAACCAGGACGAAGATGGGGAGAAGCCGAGAAGGATTAAGAAAGATCAGTGGGAGGGCATTTTCGTTATTTGCACATAGCCGTTGACAACGTAGGAACAAAAAACATATGGGGCGGGCATCGTAGTAGATCATATACGCCCCAAAAGCCAAATAAAGATAACCTACGCACCAAATCCATCAATTCTATAATTTCAAAAAAAAAAAATATTTACATGCCAATAGAGATCATGATTGGAGAAAAACTATCGCATCTTCTTCCTTTTTCATCAAATAATTTATACACATTGACTTCATGATACATGTTGTAAATTTCTTTGATATACTTCTAGTAGCAACACAATACATACTTTCAGATAAATTGATATATAATTTGCAAAATATGATGTTTACCAGTACAATAGTATATGATTAGTTGATATATACATAGTAATATAGATATCCAACATTCTAATATATATTTACAGATAAATCGATACATAGTTTTTATGATGTGATACTCACCAATACATATTATATAGCCAAGTAATATACACTCGTCGGTTTTCTGATATATATTGTAAGCTTTTCTGATACACACCCAGTAACAATCCAATATATATCTTCAGGTAAATCGATATATAGTTTTTAGAACATAATATTTATTAGATATACTGCATGCTTAGATGATATACATCTAGCAAAATAATTATTCAATATTCCAATTTACATCTGTGGGTAAATCGATGCATAATTTCTAAAAAAAAAAGAAAGAAAGAAACTTGGGAGGAGAAGATCGATCTCGTGAATGAGAGAGACGGCTTGATGAGAAAGAGAATAAAAGGAGAGACTTGATAAGAAAGAAAAATGATGAAGATGGTCTTTCTTGGCCGATGGTCTCTCTCAGCGTGTGTAATTTTTTTTTTTTTTAAAAGTTTGGGACTGGCGGGCTCTGTTAGTAAAAATTCTCTTATTCTTATTTAACTTCTGTTTCAATCGATGCAAAAAAATAAATATATTAAAAAAGTCCCGCCTAATATTTTTTTTGTACGGTGCCGCCTTATATGATTTTTGTTCCCAAAAATAGAGAGAAGGATCAGATTTAAACAAAAAGTAACGTCAAGGGATTGGATTAGAAATTTTTAGAACGGAGGAGCAGTGCGGGCGTGGCAGACGAATAAACTTGAGAAGGTAAAAGGGCAATTTTGTCTACATATTATTTGCACTCCAAAATCTAATAAACACACCTCCTCATTAAAGGACTAGGTAGAGAAGTGCACCAGCCAAATATTGGTGTATACTTATCATCCACATAAATCTACAGTAGAAATTTACGGAGCAGCGTGGAATCCTCCCAGCACCATTTTATTCTCCAATTTTCTCCATCACACCGCCTCTCTCGGCGGCCGTCGCCGCCTCCACCAACGCCACCGCCCGCCGGCCGCTTCAAGGTACTGCCTTTCGACTGCTTCTCTCTGTGGGCCATGGCGGGGATGGCCGCTATAGCTCTCAGGAGATGGATGAACTCTCGTTCGGCTTATCATTGGAGAAGAAAGGGCCGAAGCTTCTCATCCTTTTCATGCACCGTTGACTCTAACAAGGATGGCGGGCGGGAAGTGCTTCATTTTCCGGTGTTGATCGTCGGCGCCGGTCCCGTCGGTCTCTTCCTCTCTATACTTCTCACAAATTTAGGTATGACCCTTTCCCTTAACCCAAACTACTTTTTCTTTTAATATTTTCCTTATATGAATTCTCAACACTGAATACTTTGTACCGATTGATGACTTTTATGATTGAAAAGAATCCAGTAAACTTAGAAATCCCTGAATTTATATCAGATGTGCTTGAATCTTTTAAAAGAAATTGAGATTATTTGACAAAAATGATAACTTTATTACAAGGTTGACTGCTAATGTGCTATGATGATTTGTTACCTACCTTGGCACTTAGGAAATCTTGAATTTTAGGAACAAGCTGTTTATAAAACAGGTATACGTGCATATCTTATGTAAGAAATCTACTCGTATTAACAAGAGGGGCTTATACTTCTCAGGCATGAAGAGAAGTTTCAATTTTCAAAATGTCCCTATAGGCTAAGGCAGAAGGGTTATTTTTCGATGTGAATACAGAACTAGGTAATCTCAATTGATTTGTCTACAAATTTGTGAAAACAGGACTTATATTTTCTGCATTAAATATGGTTGAAAATTTAGATACCAGAAGTAGCTTGGGTTGGTTGTAGGACATATATAATATATATATATATATATATATATATATATATATATATATTATACGTGTATTAAATGTAATGCAGTATCACAGGTATGGTAGAGGTTTGTCTTGCCCTAGGTTTTTTAAACCTGTTATGCTATCTTTATTCCTTGATGTTCAACAAGGGCTTCCTCCCCGCTATTTGTTCAGAAAGGACTGTAGTAAAGCTCAGCTTATAGCCTTATACAAGATGTTGGTTGTACTGCCATGCCTATTGACCAATGTTTTCAGTTTGTGTCTTCCTGGGGTGGTCCATTGTTCATGGAAGAACAAGAAGTAAAATATTGTCTTTCATCTAGTTAAGAATGAATACTGGATGATGCCTCATATTTCTACAGAAATTGCTTGGTTTTAACATCTTCCTTACAGATAAGGTGTTTTCTTCACTGCTCTTGACTGCTTAGCTTATGATGATTAGAGTACAATATAGATATCATATCTAGTAGTTGAATATTCTTGTGAATGGACAGAAACAATAGAATTGACAGTTCTGTTATTACATCCATATATCATGCTTGCTAAGTAAATTATACAGGGATTTTCTCCACCATTTCAAACTCATAGTTTAAGACCTAGTATTTGAACCTTTTAAAGAAGTTTATGTTATATGTCAGAAATGACAATTTTATAATAAGTTTGATTGTGACTGTGTTATGATGGGGTTTTAACTACCTCAGCATGCAGGAAATCTTTGAATCTTGGCAACAAGCAATATTGTGGCTGTTCATCAAATAGGTATACAGGCTATGCTTCTTTTTGAATATCTTGTGTAAGAAATCTATTCGCATTAACAATATGGGTTTGTGCTTCTTAGGAATGAAGAAAAAAGTTTCCAGTTTTTTAAAATCTGGTTATAGGCTAAGGCAGCATAGTTATTTGATGATGTGAATTCAAACCTTGGTGATTTTAATTGATTAGTCTACAAGTTTGTAACAATAGGACATACATTTTCTGCATTAAAACGGACGATAGTTTAGATATCAAAATTTCCTTGGGTTGCTTGTGGGACAAAAATAACTTTTTTATGAAAGATGGTATCAAGATATAGGAGAGGTTTCTCTTGCCTTGGTTTTTTTGAGCCCGTTATGCTATCTTTGCTCATTGATGTTCATTAAGGACTCTCTCCACTGTTTGCTCATAAAGGACTTTCTTAAAAGTTAAGCGTATAGACTTTGCACTAGATGCTGATTGTACTGGCATGCCTATTATCAATGTTCTTAGTTTATATCCTTCCTCGGGCAGTCCATTATTCGTGGAAGTGCAATTTTTAAAGTAAAATATTTCCTTCACTCTAGTTAAGGCTGAATCCTGGATGATGCCTTATATTGCTTCAGAAATTGCTAGGTTTCAACATCTGTACATATAAGGTGTTTCCTTCACTGCCCTTGACTGCTTAGCATATGATGATCAGAGTACAATACAGATCTCATATCTGATAGTTGACTTTTCTCGTGAATGGATGGAAACATGGAAATTGATCGGGACGTTGTCTCCCACTTCTGTATTTATATTTTATTCATCACATTGATATATTATGTTTGCTAAGCGTCTTATACAGGGATTTTTATCAAGCCCAGATCCAACAAAATCTTAGTTGATCCAGTATTAATTTGCCATAATTGTAGAAGTTGCTTCATATATTTTTTGTATGTTTATTTATGGTGCATTGTAAAAAAATTTCTTCAGAAATATATGAGTGATTACGGCATATTAGGATTATTTGCATGTCTGCCCCTTCAGTGAATATATAGTGCCATGCATAGTTACCCACTTCCAACATAAAAATTAAAAAGAAAACAAATCACTGGGTGTCACAATCTTCCAACAGTTTTGTCCATAGAATCAGTAGAACCATAGTCAAAATTTGTCTTTTTTGATGCCTTTGGTAATCTCTTTTTTCTTTTGTTTATTATTCATTGACTATAGGTGGAAATACTGCTGAAGACTGTTTTTTTACGTCGATTTTTTGCAGGGGTCGATTGTGCAGTTTTAGAGAAAAGAACAGTTTTTTCTCAACACCCACAAGCTCACTTTATCAACAATCGATCCATGGAGGTTTTTTTCTTCCCTGCAATATTCATACTTTAATGGTCATGGTAGCTTCAGAATGTGGTTAACTTGTCAATATAGATCATTATATTCTTTTTTAGTACATTTGTTTTACGTGCTGAAAATAGGAGTTCTGCAATTCACATCAGTATTAGGATGATTAGCATTCTCTATAATTGACTGATTTGTTGCTAAATGATAATCCTTCAAAGTAAATGCTTTCAACTGCAAGATTCTATATATTTCATCATTGGCTATGTTGTAATTGAGGGACTTTTACAGCTATTTCGCAAGGTGGATGGTCTGGCGGAGGACATCCAAAAGCTGCAGCCAGCAGTGGACTTGTGGAGGAAGTTCATATATTGCACTTCTCTCTCTGGTTCTATTCTTGGGTCGGTGGATCACATGCAACCTCAAGGTAGTCTTGCCATGTATGTTGCCCATCTCTGTGAAAAGCCTGATTTTTTTTCTTTCAGTTGTAAAATAAAAACTTTAGTTGACTTACTACATGTTTGTTACAGATTTTGACAAGATAGTTAGCCCTGTATCTGTTGCCCACTTCTCACAGTACAAATTGGTAAGGTTGCTGCTTAAGAGGCTAGAAAATCTTGGCTTTCATACTTGTACTCCTGATATGTTGCAAAGCTTGAACCAAGATATGCTATGGGAAAAGAAGATTTTGATGGGTCATGAGTGCATATCCCTCCATCCCACGGATCAAGGTGTCATGGTGGGAGCTTCTTTTCAAAAAGAAGGGAAGATGGAAGAGAGAAAATTCCATTGCAGCATCCTTGTTGCGTCAGATGGTGCCAGAAGTACAGTTCGAAATCTGGTTGGCATAAATATGAAAGGTGAACATGACTTGCAAAAACTTGTTAGTATCCACTTCATGAGCAAAGATCTTGGCCAATACCTGCTACAGCAGAGACCTGGAATGCTCTTCTTTATTTTTAATCCAGAGGCTATTGGTGTTCTTGTTGCACATGATCTCAATCAAGGGGAGTTTGTTCTGCAGGTAACGCAGTTAATGGGTAGCACCACTTCAATTTGAAAATTGCGTTTGAAGAAAGATTATCCATCACCATGATATACACTGACCATTATATGGATCATCTTGTTTCAGCTGGCAACTTAATTATTGCTTCTTTCACAATTGAAGCTCTGACATTTTTTTCTCCTTTTCTTAATTTAGGTACCTTACTATCCACCTCAGCAAAAATTTGAGGATTTCAGCTCCAAGGTAATTCATAATTAGTTCTTTTGTTCATTTGCTTGTATATGTATGTGCTGGGAGATTCTCTAGACTCGGAATGCTTATGCTCCTTTCCTGTTCATATGGAGTTATATTGAACTTAGCGAAAAGATTATTTTTATTATTCATAATTTAGTGGAAGATTTTGTGCCGTTCGAGGTTAATGCTTAACAATGAACAATTATGTGATTTCGGCCTGTCTGTCTTCAGCATTTATTGTAAATTGATGCAGTCTAGTTGTCAGTAGTTTGCTCGAGATATATAAGGCTTACTGAATTTAAATTACTGTCCATACTGTCCCATTTCTTCGATTCTTTGAATGTTTCCATACTCTTGAATGCAGATATCTTTGTTAAAGAGTTGTACTTACCTATGCCCAGTTTGCTTTAGGCTTTATTAGTCAAATATTCACGTTATGGTGTTTAAAATTTGATCCTCAACTTGGTTGCAACTTTAATTTCTAATCTTCCATTGTTTCGTGAGGATACCCTAAGTTCACAGTTCTATTTCCTTTTCACATTACTGTCTCCAATGATGTTAAATTTTTGTATCCACTTTTCTTCATCATGCATTCAGATGTTCCATGAGGAACATTGCTTAACAGTTACTACTTTATAATGTTCGGGGTCTTTTCTTTTCTTTGTTTCTTTAACATATTTCACCTAATGTAGGTATGCAAGCAAATTATTTTCAAGTTGGTTGGGTGGGAGCCTGTGGATGTAGAAGTTGTAGACATAAAACCATGGGCCATGCATGCGGAAGTTGCTGAGAAGTTTGTTTCATGCAATAACCGGGTGATACTTGTGGGTGATGCTGCTCATCGCTTCCCCCCAGCTGGTGGTTTTGGTAAATGACAGACACATATATTGCTTTTAATTAATTATTTTTCTTTGATCTGTGTTTTGGCCTTCATTGAGCTATCTATATCCTGAACTAAAGATATTGAAGAACTTCTGCCTTTTATGCATCACTCGTTTGTTAATTTTTTTAAATCTTAGTCATCCTAGTATTGCTTCCCATCACATTCCTTGATAATTATGTGTACTAGAAAAGCGAAGCACCTCACTCTGATGATGTACTAAATCTGCCAATTGCTTGCAATAGGAAACTCATGCATTTGTCTTTACATACTTGATGCTTGGATAGCCACACATCTTTTTTTGGAGAAACAAGAAATTTGTTGGAGAAATGCGATTCTTGATCCCCCCTCCCCAAAAAAAAACATAAAGCAAGGAATTGTGAAGCAACAAAGTCATGGGTGCAAGCAGTCAAGCATACTTAATGACAGAGAGAAAGCACAACACACCAAAGTGCATGGAACATCAAGAACAAAATTAAGCAATTTTGACCAACATCAAGGGATCCAGTCCAGAATTCTCTCCAATTAGATTATATAAAGAATACCAAATTCAGTTTTTACACGTTGTAACTAGTGTCTGTTTAAGAAAAGAATTGTATCAACATTCTTTCATGCTCTAACTAGGCCCTAGTCAGATTTTATACATCTAAGATTCATAGGAGCATAGTAACAATCATAGTTTAGGGATGAGTTTGATTGATGACTCATTGACATTGCTTGCAATGGTGGAGCGAATATAAAATGGTGAGCCTCTTTCTCGTTCACAGGTGTACTGACTTTGCACCAATACCTATATGTATTATCAAACACTGGCAGGGTGATGAAAGAGTATTTTCTAGTTGAAATAATGCTTCTGAGAGGAGTTGTATTTTCATTTCTAGTGGTTATTTTCTCCCTGCCTGAAACATCTAAATTTGCTAGTTTCAGTCATTGACACTTTAATTGTCGAGCTGTGTAGAACTAAGGTATGAATTAATGCTAGATTTTATTGGCATTCATACTTTTTACCACGAACTTACAATATTTCCAACTAGAAATCCACGATCCATTTATTAGCACGATTAGGTGCAGAAGATTGATCAAACAGAACACGGAGCACTAATGATATGTTAAAAAAGTACCATAGTTTAATAAAATAATCATTGGTATTTTAATTTAACAAACTTTTTTATATGGAGAAACTTTCTTTGGTGTCTGATTGGAACCGAGATGCCATTATATATGATTCATCTTAATTATGGGTTAGATAATTTAAATATATTTCTACTAAGGACTAACATGGGATAATGGAGGTAATTGGGTGAATGGTCTGATCAGTTTTTTAATGATGATCATTTAGAGGAAGTTATGTCACAATTTTCTGAATTCAGGGAGCTTGTTGTAAGACTTTTCCAGATCAGCTACAACTTGTGTTCAAGGGTCATAAGAAATGTGATGAGTTTGATTAACTAATGCTTAATTGGCTTTAAACCTAATAGCCATTTATTTGGAATCCCAATGTTATCGTACATAGCAATCTTGTGAGGTTCTAGGATCAGCCAACTTATTTTGCTCCTTTTGGATGAAAGGGATATTAAGTGATGTTTATGGCCTTGAATTTGAAAGAGAGCTCATTGTGCGAAGTTATAGCTCTGAGGCAGTCCTTGCTAGGCCCATAGCCTAGTATAGGTGCTGGCCCTACCCTTGTCAACCTTGCACAAGAAGACCACCCACTAGTATTTGATTGAAAAGGAATCTTACAGGCAGGCCTCATCTTTTGCTCCTTTGTATATTGTTGAACAACCCAGGGGAGACTCGCCTATTCTCTCTTCTCTCCTTTTGGGAACCTGAGAGAAATCATAGTGAGTTTTTGCATGGCTAACTTTTGTTTGAGCAGGAATATAGCATGAATACAAGCTTTGGAGGATGGGCCTTGTGCAATAGGTGTTTGGCTGTAAAGAGATGTTCCTTAATGGGCAAGATATAACCTTGAAACACTTTATGCATTATTGTTCCTTGTGAGAAAATGCTGCCACATGCATTCAAAAGTCACGTACATAGTACTTTCTGCTTCATATTCTACTGTTGTGCTTTCATGGATGGTTGGTTGGGCCAAAAGGGCTGACTTAAGAAAGGTATCTGCCCCATTCAGGTCTAGTTAGTCTTACACATGTATTTGTTGAAGTGAAAACCTGTAGTTTGACCTAAATATGTTACGTTTTTATTGCTGTCAGCTTTGGTTTCACTCCTTTAAAAAGGAATGCCTGTTGATAAGCACATTTTATGTCCAGGAATGAATACTGGCATTCAAGATGCACATAATTTAGCATGGAAAATAAGCTCCCTACTAAATAATATAGCCTCACCTTCTATCATTCAGACGTATGAAGTGGAGCGTAGGCCGGTATGACTTCTTTCACATACTTTTCTTAGTTTCTTCAGTTATCCTTTTGAAAAGGAAATCTTTTTCCTAATTCTGGAACAATATCTGACATCCATCATTGACTGTTTCAGATAGCCATTTCTAATACAAATTTAAGTGTGCAAAATTTTAAGGCAGCCATGTCAGTTCCAACTGCACTTGGCCTTGACCCAACTATGGCAAACTCAGGTAAAAGATCATCCTTTGTCACAAGTAGAGTTAGCATTTTTGCTTCTAACGCAGTTTTTTACTTAGCATTTGCTTTTGCATCTTGTGAGCAGTTTATATTTGTAAACTTTACCTTTTCTTTCCACTCCTTGTTTTTTGCAGTGCATCAAGTAATAAATAGCAGCATTGGATCAATTCTGCCTTCTAGCATGCAGAAGGCAGTCTTGGAAGGAATTTTTTCCATAGGCCGGTCCCAACTCTCAGAGTTCTTTCTGAATGAGGACAACCCGATTGGGTCTATGAGGCTGGCAAGATTGAGGAGTATTTTTCATGAGGGAAAGAGTCTTCAACTCCAATTTCCTGCTGAGGATCTTGGTTTCTGGTCTGTATAACAATACTATTTAGCCTTAGTTATCTTTTTCATTCCATTAAGAGGACGTAGATGGAGTATCCTCATCCTGGAGTCATGCTCCATTGCCGACCCATTTTGGTTGGAAAAAGGCTAGGATGCTGGCAATACTAGTCTGATTAGATATTTTAGGAAAGAATTTTGTTTAAACTAATTCTTTCCTGATAAGCAGAAGCAACAATTGTTACATTTCTCATATAAAGGCAACATTACATTCCATTAGATGTGATGGAGTCTACTCAGCCTGGAGTTGTGCCCTACCTCTGACCCATTTTGGTGGGAAAAAGGCTAGGATGATGGCAGCATTAAGTTCTTTAGCAGACAAGTCTTGTTAGATATGTTAGGATAGAATTTTGTTTAAACTAAGTTTTTCCTGCTGGGTGATTTAGTATTGATAACCAGCAGAAACACTATATTTCTCCACAGTAGGCAACTTATTGCATGTGTCTGGGCTCAGGTTCATGGCAACCCTTCACTCGATATTACTATAAAATCAAGATCAGATGGTGATATTTTGACCATCCAAAAGTATAACATGACCATAGCACCAAGCCTTGTCCCTCCCAACTATTTGGGTTGGCTTTAAGAATCCTTATTCATCAACTATTCCTGTGTTTAGGGCTAAAGTGATATAATTACATTGCTTTCATACTCTGTACAAAAATATATATCCTTTAGAATTCTTTCACTTGTTCTTGTCTTAATTTGCACAATGCATGTTTTATGTAAGCTAAGCGATATATCTTCAGTTATCTTGAAGGAGCTCTAGTTGCTGATGGTGGGAATAGAACTCTTGAAACAGAAGCAGCTAGTGGTCACAGGAGTGGGCCAAGGGACTACATCCCCTCTGCTAAACCAGGGTCACGGTTACCACATATGCAAGTTAGAGCACTAAATGCATCATTTAGCAAGGTATGCTAACTCCTTTAGCCTTCTTTGCATATATTGGTGTGTGCTTGCAATCATGCCTGCCTGCCTGCTTTTCCTGTTTCCTTGGTAACCTGGTACTCCTAAGCAGGATATCTTCTCCACTTTGGACCTGATACCTGGAGATAAGCTCGAATTCCTTCTCATTATAGCCCCAGTGGAAAAGTCATATGACCTTGCACGTTCTACTCTTAAGGTTGCAGAAGAATTCAAAGTATCTCTTAAGGTATGCATTATTTGGCCCGAAGGTTCATCTGATAAGCAGGAAACTGGCAGTGGAACGAAGTTAGACCCCTGGACAAATCATATAGATGTTGAGGAAATTAAAAGGTCAAGTTCAAAGTCATGGTGGGAGTTGTGTCATATGACAAGCAAGGGGTTCATCTTGGTTCGGCCTGATGAGCACATAGCATGGAGGTCGGACTCTGACACTCTGGACAATATTGTTCCAGAAGTGGAAAGAGTCCTCTCTTTAATATTAGGAGTTGAAAAGAGCTGTGTATAGAAATGTGCCTGTCATGTGTTCTCAGAATCAAATTGGAATGTTGCCAGCTTTACCCACTCAGTCTCTTCTTCGCCTTGTCATAGAAGTGATAGTGTTGCCTTTTTACAATTGTAACTTCATGGTTCACAGAGAGCATTCTGGCAAACTGGTTTTTAGACAAGAATACCTGATGAAGTCACAGGCTGAATGCAGTGTGAGAAGAGATCGGGTTCCTGACGGTTTCTCATTTTCACTCATACAGCATTGTTGAGGAAAGTAAGGGGGTGCTTGCAATCTCACTCCTTTGTGGAAATCATGCTACCATATATCTTTAATATTTTTTTTAAGTTATATTTTTTGCTCTATTTATTTGGTGGGAGGAGTCATGCTCCAAATTGCAGTGATCAAAACAATGGTTCTGACAAGCAATGTTTTTTGCCATAATAGTGTTCTATTGCTATTATGAGCACTATAACTGTTAAAGAGAAAAATGAGCTATAAACTTATGCAAATACCTGTCTGAAGTTTCCCACAGCAGATATTCAAAGTTGTCTACTTCTTCTTCTTTTCTGCATTTACTTATGGTATAAGATATACTGGAAAATAAGTCAGGTGGAAATATTGGTCATATTATATACTATAATTTGGCTGGCACACTGTCCAATCTAGTAATTACTAGTTCTAGTATTCTCATCTTTTGCCAATCATTCCAACATTCCACCTTAATATTTGTTCAAAGACTTGGGAGCCTCACATGAATGGGCCTAGCAATTAATTGACTAGAACAGGTAGGCACTCCACAAAGTTCATGGACATCTTAGCAATAAATAATAATTTTAAAAAATGGTTTTGGCATATGGATAGAGTTGTTGACTTGTTTCTGCAAGGGAGGGCTATAAGATATCGACCTGGCAATATAGAACTTTATTTGATGGATAATCTCCTGAGTTGGATGCTGACAAAAAAACAAAGGCCACAATCATCTTCAATGCTAGAAGTCAGGACATGTGCCTATAAGTTATCAGTAATTAGAGGTCAGAAACTTCTTGCTAATTATGTGAATTATATTGTATAAAAAAGATTTGTTTAGTCAGATGCATTTATTAATTCAGCTACATTTCATCTCTAAATACAATCCTCTCTGTCCTGTAAATATCAAGCGTGGGTGCAAACGGCCAGTATAGGAGAATAACAGTATCTACCCTTCAAGTCTCTCTCTCTCTCTCTCTCTCTCTCATATGCTACGTAGATGCGCACATATTTGATGTTTGTCTCAACGAGCAGTAGAAGCATGCATATTGAAACATCTATTAACAAGAAGAAACAGTACTTAAGCGTATCCAGATCCTAAGATTGTTCAGATTGTTAATTTTTAAGCAGTACGAAGAGGCAAAACAATTGACAAACCACCGGTGACTTTGCTAAACTACAATAATGCACCTTTCAGATTTCAGGGCTGCCAAAATAGAATATAAATGGCCTCTGAAGAACAAGCTCTGTATGGAGCAACGATGTAAGATATGAATGCTACAACCATTCAAACGATTAAAGATCCTTTCGCATGAGATGAGGCAACATCGGTCATTGAAGATGCATGCACTCACAAAAAGAATTGCAGTATCAACGGCACGTATTCTGAGCATAAGCAATCATAACCATGCGGAGTTATGCCCACCATCAAGCAACTTTGTATGAGTTCGATCCACAAATTTCAGCAACTAACTCTAATTGCAGGTTTGGAATATATTTCCTTCACCGTAAGTGATTAGCGGCCCTAGTTGGTGGCCAAGAGTTGTTCTCCTGTGTCAAACTTGACTCCCAGCTTTGTTGATCAAGTGCCCCGTAATAGCTATAAAAACCCCCAACACCGCACCAGCAAAAACCTGAGTAATGTTTAGCAATATGATAGCTGAATTCAGCACTAGTTTCTCCAAACAATGTATCATATTAAAATATCAAGGTCACAATATATGAAATGCTTACTAAACATATCAAACTTCTGACCAGTTTTTTCAAACTTGGGTCATCGTTGAAGGCATGCATCGTAGAATAACCTGAGCTACTTCTCAACAATCTACCCAAAGCAATGCTACCATATCAGAGTTTTTAGGTTATGGTATTCAAAATCCTTGATACACATATTCAAACTTTCTAATTAGTTTTCAAACGCATATGTTATTGAGCAGCCCAAACTCTTTCTACTTTAAAAGGAGAGTTTACCAACAGTCTACCCAATCAACGAGATTCAAACAGTGAGAAGCAACATAAATATGAATTGTTGGGAAAAAACATACAGGCTGCAGAAAAGAAGCCCAAGAATGCAAGTTACTCTTTCAATAAGAAGTTACTTTTAGGCAAACAGTAAATAATGAACAAATGCCAGATGCATGAATCACAGTCCAAGTACTAGCTTTAAATAGCCTCACATTTCTCTCCATGATTCCCATCACATGAGGAACTCATATTCGGAAATTCTCAAGCATTACATTTCCTTAGGCCCAGAACTCTGGGCCAAGATCCAAGAAAAGCCGGACTCAAAAACAGAATCAGGTGCCCAAGAACACCATAATGCTATCCAGTACAGACATGTAAAACTCAGAATGCAAAAGATCTATGCCAACATTTTATCCTAGATGAAGCACAACACTTGCACTTCCACCAAAATCCCTATTTCATTATTTATACAAACTGCTTAGAATAATAATCTAGAAATTGATTTATTATATCTAGCAGCGGAAAAAAAAGGATTGCAACTTATATATGCAAGAATGCTTGGGAATGGGATAGACACTTCGGTACCTAAACATATCATCACTTGCTAGCACTCCTGCTTATGTTTAGCGAGTATCATGCCTATGCTAGGCTATGTGACACTTGTGTGCCTATGATGGCACTTTAACCATAAAAAAGTTACAAAAAGATTAATCTGATGCATGATTCAAAGAATGCCCTCAAGACCAGTACCTTGACAACAATTTCATAATGACTAATGATGAAGGCATCTGGTTTCGACTTGGTAAGACTATGGAGACTATAGAATGCTCCTTGGTACCTTTGATTCTGATAGTGTATAAAAACATACTGCAAGCACTATGAAATCATATGATTTGTTTGATTGGATCAAATTCCGGGTGGGCGAGTGAGTGATACAATCTATTTTGTGGAGGTTAGAATATCTCATTTCCTTGGATTAAGTTCAGATTCTCTTGATTTTGTATCGAATCTTTGTTATTGGTTCAGCTTAATCTCTTTGACAATTGCTGGCTCATGGGGCCCCTGGTACCATATTAAAACATAATCTATACACTAGGTAAGAGACAGGCATTTTGAATTTTGAAATTATTTTGTCAAACTTTCCTTCGAAAAGTGCCCTTAGACTTTTGCCAAACTTATCAATCTTTCTCCCATCAAATCTTAGCAAAGACAGAAAGCTAGCCAATTGGAAAACTCAGATTTTCTGTCTACATACACTGATTTTTAAATAGATGTGTCAATATTTTCGGGCCAGAGAAAGAAGAAAATGACCAAAGAGGAATATTACTTACAAAATTTGTGTGCTTAATTCTGTCACAATGCACTCCTAGTCTCAAAAAAAAAAGCGTGCATGTATCGATGTCTGTGCAAATGTGAACTAGATATGAGCCTATGGTGCATCATTAGATAATCTTCAGAAAGAAAGCTTAAGGCATAAGATCAAACCTGAGGAGGGGTATGGCCTAGAAGTTCCCGCAATGGTCTGGTGTCAGCAAGAGGATGTTCAGCTGGAAGTTCATATACAATTTGATTCAGCACCTGAAACTACTAGGGTGAGGATGATGGCCATGGAGTAAAGAACCAGCATACTTGGCACTCACTGGAAACTGCCATTATAATTGACTTACAAAACTTTCATAGTATAGAAACAGAAGTAAAATATAAGAAGCTGAAGCCAAAAAGGTCTGGTTGTTGGAGCATCACTCAAAAATTTATAAGTAGAAATCTTAGTTAGTTGTTCCATGGTTATCCTACTTGTTATATATTAATCACTTAATGAAGAACAGCAGACATGTCTTTAATCTAATAAAATCACGTTTTTCCTACTGAAATTATGAGGATTCATTAAAAATCACAACCCTCCACTAAATAGCTGAAACATAAATTAAAATATTGAGAAATTATTTCCTTATTTGTCATGTTGCCTCATTTGTATTTTCCTTACAAATGTTTCATAAAACGTAGCTGCCTATTATTTGTATATTATATGTTGCCACTATTCTAGGGAAACTTTGTCTTTTGATGATGTTCAACCAATAGAATCTAAAAAATTGGCATGAAAAGGCCAACCAAGAGTTGGTTTATGCCTTTTACAAGTTAACATGCAAGAGGAATCATCATTAAACCCTATGTGGAAACATTATCTGGGATAAAAAGGTATTAGTATTTGATTGCCATTGAAATTCATCATAACTTTTCTAGTATTCACATACTTTACAGCTCAGTTTTGCCCTTGTCATTTTCCAAACTGGATGTGACAGATGGTTAGCGCAATCAATCAACTTATATTAAGCTATGACTGTTATGATGACAATTAATTTATAAGAGCGATGTGTCTTTCCAATAATGGTCAAATTCATGAAAGACTACCGAAGGTGAGATGCAAAAAGCAAACCTCTGCCTGCCTTCCAGCATGTAATCTAACACCCAAAGCATCGTACATCACCTGCCAAAGAGTGTTCTGTTAGAAATCTTTATTGTGGAAATGTGTTACTAGCAAGACAGCAAGTAACCAAATATAATCATGATATAATACTTTTAGCATCACATGAACAATATAAAATTTCAGAGCACAAATGCCAAGATATCAGATAATCATCTTTGCATCCTCATCCTTCTATCCTTTTGGCTGAGGCAGGGAGATGGTGACAGTTCACTCTTTTGCAGAAGGCTGGACTGTACGGCATGGAGAAGCAGGGAACAAAAAGGAAAGAGGAGGAAAAGAATGATAAAAGAGAAGGAAAGACTTAAAGAAGGATCAGCCAACCATGCCCGCCAACCCCTTCCTACATCCTAATTGACCAAAGAGTTATCACGTTTTTAATTATTTATCTTATCCAGTTGGATTTTTATGAATATGTTCGATGACTGTAGAATTAGTTTTTGAATCTTATCATGTTATAGAATAAGAAAATGCAAGGTGCAAAATGAGATTTTGTTGAAATTGCACGGAAGTTTCTAAGTTTTCTACCCTTCTTCCTTCTCCCACTACTGGAATATTTGGCAATCTTTGTTGACCCAGGGTTCATTTTTCCAGATCACCGCGGCATTCCCAATTGCTAGAATTTCAAGCAAACAGATGAGAATTTTCAGCCATTTATAAAGAAACTCGTATCTGTCTTAAATATTCAGACGTATGGGTTCCATGTAAAATCCAACAAAGAGCTCTACCACATCAAAAAATGGCACTATGATCTACCTGAATATGAAATATGAGATAACTTAACTAAAAATACCAAGTAAAGAAAACAAGAGCATGAACAACAAATGCTCACTAACTGATTTTCTGCAAATAAACTGAATTTAGAAGAACCTATGAATGTTAGCTTATGATAAGACAAATTAGCAATCACTGCTAATAACTTGTGCCACACCCTTGTGAATTTCAAATGCCATCAATGGCATCTACTATCAATGAAAACGATCGAAACATTGGACTGCAAATAGTCCCAGGGAACCAAATCCTCAGAACCTGTAGAGGTTGCTAGCAGTCCATTACACCAAATGCCAAACATACACTGTAGAATGCATTCTACACAGGTCCAGGCTGCCAAATAGGTTGTGTCAACCAAAGATTGCCCCAATCTAGATCAACACAATTTTGCTGAGTTAATATATGAATCATTGCATGCCTATGATACATTTCTTTACTTCTATCAACCCTAAAATTAGATACGTCTTAATTAATCACTTGATTTCAGCTTCTAGTTTTTGCCCTCAAAAAAAAAAATCAGCTTCTAGTTTCAAATCTAAACCTATTATTGAATATTCTCACTATTTTCTACCAGACCCTTATTCGAATGATCTCTTCCTTACCTAAAAGAACATCATATATGTTTTTTCCATTAGAAACTTCCATGTCCCACTAGCTCCTCCTCCCTCAAAAGTTGCTAATTCTCTACCCTCCCAATTCCCTTCAAAATTTTAATTATTTAACCTTGATCAATTACTTGCCTAGTAATAGGTGGCCTGACTTATACCAATCAATGACAAAATTACTTTGTACAAGCAAATTATAAGTTTATGACTACAATTTCCTTAATATCATGCAAACCTGTTATTTTAAGAATAGGTCGATAAAAGCAAAGTAAAAGCAAGGGATGAGGTTTCTTAAAGATTCCAATAATATCATGCCAAAAGCATGCCATACCCACTGAGTTAGGAAACAAATGGCATGCCACTGTCTGTTATCTATGCTGCTGTATGAAAAAAAGCAGTCATATATCTTACCAACTCTCCAACTCCAACTTACAGAGTGTGCTTTCACCTTGTCCTTTCTCTTTCCTCTACCACATCCATCAGATGTTCCCTTTTAGTTAGACACGTTGCATGTCATGGAATCATGGCAACCAATAAAATCATCCATGAGCCTTGCACATGCCTAACTCTCAAATTAATCAACATGTTTACTATCGATAGATGCTCATGATGAGCTTCAGAATCAGAATTAGGAAAGAGAATAGGCTGCTAGTAAAAAGCTGCATAGGTGATCGTGAAGATTTGAGACACAAATAAGAAGAAGTAAGTGGCTTACAACACCCGCTAATATCATGGCAGTTGCAAATGTAGAAGCACCAAAGCCCTCTTGGAAACCAATAGCGGCAGCAAGTGCGGTGACTGTGGCTGAATGGGAAGATGGCATCCCACCGGATCCAACGAGTTGCTTAGCATCCCATCGGTTTTCCTTGTACCTGCAGATTTAAGACAAAATAAATTGTTAGCACAGTTGGCTTATCATCAATATGCAATTGGCGACACCTAGAAAACCCAAACCCTCATCTCAAGATGCACACAGAGAGAGAGAGAGAGGAGAAAAACGTACTATCATCTCCCAATGATGCAACAAGTTGAGCTATCTGCTTTAATATTCAAGTTTCAGAAGGAAGACGGAAAGCAAACAATGCCCAAGAGAAATTTGTTTACCATTTTATTGTACCATATTTTTGTTCTTTGCTCTCTCTGTGCACAAAGGCTATGATCAAAGACAATTAAGAATTGAAGCATGTATAAATATACTAGGTGTAAACAGCGAAGAAGCAAACTGCACGAAAACAGGAGCATCCTTAATCCTGTAGGTAGCAGCAAGCTAAAGAACACCACAAACCTCCACATTTTTTCCTTTAAATATCTTTTGTTTTACTTCAGAATACTTGGAATTCTTGAATGTCTTCATTTGCCAACAATTTTTAAGCTTAATTGCACGAATTCTTGAATGTCTTTCACTTGCCAATGATTTTTAAGCTAATTCAAGATTCCAGTTCCCATAATTAGTTTAGATTGCTTGAGATAATTATGGGATTCTAGATCCCGTGACTAGTTCCGATGGGATTTGTTCTACTTAAGTTAGGGATGGCAACGAGTCAGATAGGCCATTACCTATACCCATCTTGTACTTGCCTCGGGGCGGGGCGGTGTAGGTTGAACATATCGGGTTGGGTATAGCTTAAAAATCATTTTCTTTTTTGCATGTGTGTGTATATATATATATATATATATATATATATATATATATATATATATATATATATATATATATATATATATATATATATATATATTTGCCTTGGAGAGGGATTTTTTGTGAAGAGTTATATATATCCATGTCGGGTTTGGGCGGGGGTTGTACTATTACCCGCACCTGCCTACAAATCTGCTGTGGGATGGGTATAACCCACCTCACTAGGGTCGGTCAAGTCGTAATTAGTGGAGACTATTTGAGCAAACTACAGAATTTGGGACCTCTTTATATAATGACTCCCGGTTTTAATCAATCACCCCAGTTAGCTCATACCTTGCTCACAGAGAAGCAAATAGGAAGACTGGAAAATTTATGAGGGAATTGTCCCCAACAAAAATTCAGGGTAGAAAAATTCCAACAAAGAAAATGAGTCCAACTGAATAGCGTTCATTAAGATGTCAGAGGGTTCATATCCACGATGAGAATAATTACAAGAAAACAAAACAATGTTCTAAAAAAAAATAAAATGATTCCCATCAAAAAAATAACAAGCAGCCCAAAGATTCAATTTTTCTTTCAAGAATCATTACTTCGGTACGAGATATGCAAGCAAGCCAAAGGTCAAAAAAGATTTTTTTCATTCGCTTTCTATGTTTCTCTTCTTCAAATAAACAAATACGTGATCGACATGTCGTGACTAAAAAAAAATCGAATATGGATGCAAGGTTTCTCAACAAAAACAAATCCGCAAGTAGTGCCACAACAAAATATGAACAAAGATTCAAACTTTACGTTCGGATCAAACAAAATTCGGAGATCTTGGGCCAATTCCGACGATTTCTAAAAGGCATTACAAAAAAGAGAAAATTTTCTCATGGACATGGGGGAGTGAAGGGAAGGGAAGGGGTACCAGGTGGTAAGGAGCTTGGCGGACTGAGCGACAGCGAAGGCGACGACAGCCGAGACAAGAGGATAATTGTGGAAGGCGGAATAGAAGGAGAAGGTGGGAGAAGAGGAGGCGGCGTCCGAGGTGGAAGCCCTGGCGGCGTCCATCCCCTTCTGCTCTTCTCTTCCGATCCTCTCTCTCACTCTCGCTCTCCAATCTCTCTCCCCACCTCCCTTCCTCCCCTGTTCTTCCTCTGTCTCTCTCGCTCTCTCCTCTGCTTTGTTTTCCCTACAAAATCTTAATCAAGATCGAGAGAGAGGGAGTGAGGGAGAGAAGGGGCGGGAGGGGACTCATTCTTCAACGAAATGGCCAAACTTTCGGCGCTTGGCTAAACGGTATCATACTGGTCAACGGGAATATTTATCACTTCTTGTCGGGATCTATTTTGTCACTCCTAAGTTATTTTGCTTACGAGCGGTAATAGGATCGGATTGAATTGGATACAGGTGAAATTAAAAATTCATCAATCAACGCTCGACCTATTTATTAAATATACTAAAAATTTATATCTAAATTTGATCTATTTATTAAATAAAATATTATTTATTTATTAAATAGATCAAATCAGGCTATTAAACATGTTAGTTGAATTTTAAACTAATTAAATGGATTTAAATGAGTTAAACAGATTAAATAGATCCAATTAAATAGAACGAAATAGATTATACAGGTTTTAAATAAGTTAAATAGATCTTAAATGAGTTAAATAGGCCAGATCATAATTCGATCTAATTATTAACTAGATTAAAATAAATTAAATAGGTCAAATATCTAAACTAAAATTTAATAAATATGTTTAAATAACTTAACTTGTTTATAATCTAAATTCATTTATATCAAATTCAAACTTACATAAAATGAATCATTTGCGAGTTCGGTTGACAAATCGAGTTATAAATTACCACTTTTAATTTTCAGTAAAAATTTAAATTATAATTTAAAATAATGACCATTATAACATTATAATGTTATCATAATAGTAGGGCAGAAGAAGCCATTGAAATTACTTATTTAGTATTACAGATACAATATAGTTGTTATTGATATTTACATTGCTGGTTCAATAACATATTTTCAAAATTTAAAAGTTTTCAAAATTTTTCTTTTAATTTTTTTGGTACCATCCAAAAATAATTCTCTATGAAGCAAACAGTGTTTGGACAGTAGCTCTACAATTGCTCATTATATTCTACTAGAAAACAGTATAATGGTGATTAACTCCATCTCATGCACACATTGCTAGAAGTTTCTTGATCATCAAAATGCTTAAAATTAGTAGGTAAATAACCTTCTAATCTTCTAACATTTCTTGTAGAACTATCCAATCTTCAAAACAGAAGAATTTAAATGGATTGTAATTAAATACAATTATAATATTTGACCAACTATTTTTGTAAAATATACATCATCTAGTCTATTTGAGTATAATATAACCATGCACACTGAGGATGATAGTGTTATTTTGATGATTAACAAGTAATTATCAAGAGTATGTTATAAGTTAAATTGATACTTCATTTATAAGTTCATTACTCTCAGTATATTTGTGTGATTGATAATAGATACATGCTTTGTTCATTTGAATGAATTTAACCTTGAGAATGCAGCAAAGTGTGGATTGAGTCGACCCAAAGATTGTTTGAGTCGACCCCGGCACATCAAGAAATCATTTGGCACACTCCTGCAAATATGGCACAGATGAACAGTTGGTTGGGTCGACCCAAGGTAAGCATGAGTCGACCCAAACTTCAAGAACCTCAAAACATGAAGGAAATATGTTCTCTGGATTTACTGAGAGGGTCGACCCAAACAGTGGTTGAGTCGACCCAAGCTTGAGTCGACCCAAACTCTGAGAGGGTCGACCCAAAGGCAAGACAGAAAGACAGACAGAAAATGGTTCTCTGAAATTACTGAGAGGGTCGACCCAAGAAGAAGTTGAGTCGACCCAAGTGAACTTTGAGTCGACCCAAAGAAAGGATGGGTCGACCCAAGTGAAGGAAGGCTGAAATCAAAGTTTCTGTGTTCTCTGAGAGGGTCGACCCAAGGAATGTTTGAGTCGACCCAAGGCAAAGTTGGGTCGACCCAAGGACAGGTTGAGCCGACCCAAACACGGGCTGAACAGTAACGGCTAGTTCTGCAGATGTACTTTTTGTCCTTCCCAAGGTCAGTAACGGCTAGTTTTTGAATTCTAACCATTGGGGCTTGACCAAAGAAGGTGGGAAGCTATTTAAAGGGGCACTATTCATC
Organism: Phoenix dactylifera; assembly: GCF_051530095.1. Classification (NCBI taxonomy): domain Eukaryota; kingdom Viridiplantae; phylum Streptophyta; class Magnoliopsida; order Arecales; family Arecaceae; genus Phoenix; species Phoenix dactylifera. The sequence goes on from NC_143201.1 coordinate 18,803,248, forward strand.
AGAGAGAACAACTTTTGAAAGATATATCAAAGAGTACTCAAGAACAAAAAAAGTGCCCTAATCTTCTTCATCAAGAGCTTCATTCAAGAATCAAAGAAAGGGATTGAGCAGATTCAAAGAGGCATCAAGAGCTTCATCCCCCCTTGAAGAGTGAAGCATCCTTGACAAAGAAGAGCAAAGCCACTTCAAAGCGATAAATACTTTCTAACTCTTCTTTGTAGTTTATATTGTTTCATATGCTCATTTAGGAGTTTGAATCTTTTCTTTTTGTTTGTCAAACACTTTGTAAAGGTTCGTTGGTTAGCCCGCAAAACCAACAAAGGTTTTTGGTGAACCCGGAAAACTAAAGTGTAAAGGTTCGTTGGTGAGCCCGCAAAACCAACAAAGGTTTTTGGTGAACCCGGAAAACCAAAGTGTATAGGTTCGTTGGTGAGCCCGTAAAACCAACAAAGGTTTTTGGATTGTGAGCCCGGAAAACAATCCAACTGTAATCCGCGGAATTATAGTGAATTCCCAAGGGGACGCTTGGGGAGTGGACGTAGGTGCTAAGGAGAGCACCGAACCACTATATATTGTTGTGTTTGTGTTGTGCTTGTGCTTACGTTTATTCTTGCATCATCTTCTATCTTTGCACTAGTTTAAATCATTCAAATAGTTTAAGGAAGCATCCACCGCACTTAATTAAGAAAACGTTTAAAGCACCAAAATTTAGAAGAAACCAATTCACCCCCCCCCTCTTGGCTTGTCACCTTGGGCAACAAGTGGTATCAGAGCAAGGTGCTCTAATGGTACTCATTGATCTCACAATCAAGAGTTAAAGATCATGACAACCCAAGTGGGATGTGCAATGAGTGAGGGGCAATCCACAAATAGACCACCTCTATTTAATGGCACAAACTACACATATTGGAAAGCTAGAATGAGGATATTCATTCAAGCTTCGGACTATGAACTGTGGCAAATCATCACTAGAGGACCTCACACACCCACACTTAACATAGAGGGCACTATCATACCCAAACCAGAAATGGATTGGAATGAAAATGATAGAAGATTAGCACAGTTAAATGCAAAAGCTGTAAATATACTTTACTGCTCTTTAGATGTAAATGAATTTAATAGAATATCCACTTGCACCACTGCCAAAGAAATTTGGGATAGACTTGAGGTCACACATGAAGGGACCAATCAAGTTAAGGAGTCTAAGATAAACATATTAGTACACAAGTATGAACTGTTTAAAATGGAATCTACTGAGTCAATAACTGATATGTTTACTCGTTTCACTGACATTATAAATGGGCTTAAGAGTTTAGGAAAGTCTTATTCTAATTCTGATTTGGTGCGAAAAATTCTCAGGTCTCTACCAAGGAATTGGAAGGCCAAGGTAACCGCTATTCAAGAAGCAAAGGACCTCAACACACTGCAGTTAGAGGAGCTTCTAGGATCTCTCATGACCCATGAGTTGACAATGAGGCAAAACTCAGAAGATGAGGTCAAAAGAAGAAAGCCCATTGCCCTAAAGACTACTACCCCTAAACAACTAACTGAATCGGAAGATTCAGATGATGATGAAGAAATCGATGAAGAAGGGATGGCTGTGCTTGGGAGAAGATTCAGAAAATTCATGAGAGGTAAGAATAGGTTCCATAAAAAGAAACCCTTTCTTAAAGGTAATTCAAGCAAAGAAAAGGGTAAGGACAAGGAAAAGGAAAAAGAGACTCCCATTTGCTATGAGTGTAACAAACCCGGGCATTATAAGATAGATTGCCCAGATTTGAAATGGATGGCAAGAAAGTTGAAAAAGAAGAATTTCATGGCCGATTGGAGTGAAAGTGAGGAATCAAGTTCGGAGGAGGAAGATCATCAAGAGACGGCCCAAATGTGTCATATGGCCAATGACGATGAGGTAGATTCTGAACTTGACTGTGATTTTACTGTGGATGAATTACATGATGCATTCTTAGAACTCATGGAAGAACATAAGAAAGTAATTAATAAAAATAAAGCTCTAAAAGAAGAAAATCAATCTCTCATTAAAGATAAGTTAAAATTGTCTCATAACTGTGAAACATTAAGTAGGAAACTTGCAAATGAAACCAAGAATCTAATTGCTGAAAATATCAAGCTAAAAAAAGATGCTGAAAAATATAAAACTTTGGTAGATAAATTTACTCTTAGTTCTACCAAATTAAATTTGATTCTTGATAGCCAAAAAGCTGTATATGATAAGGCCGGTTTAGGATATAGAACAAATAGGAAACAAAAATTATTAAAGAATATTTTTGTAAAAGCTAAAAGTGAAAATATTACTTGTTATTGTTGCAATAAGTTAGGACATAGAGCATATGAATGTAACTTTAGAAAATCTAATCAAAACAAATTAAGTAATAATCAAAAGATTAAATTCAAGAAAGTTTGGGTTCCAAAAGGAACATGGAGCACTAACCCTAAAGGACCCAACTTAGTTTGGGTACCTAAAGTTTCTTCTTGATCTTGATTGCAGGTGTGTCTTGCAGCTGATAAAATGGAAAAACGATGGTATCTAGATAGCGGCTGTTCAAGACACATGACCGGTGACGAAGATCAATTTGTCACCTTGGAACCAAAGAAAGGTGGAGTAGTAACCTATGGAGACAATGGTAAAGGATATATCATTGGAAAGGGCAAAATTTTCATTGCTCCATCTATTTTTATAGAAAATGTCTTATTAGTTAAGGGTTTGAAACATAACCTTCTTAGCATAAGTCAATTTTGTGATAAAGGGTTTAAAGTTACATTTGAAGCATCTGTATGCATAATCACTAATCCTAAAGATAATAGTATTGTACTTGTAGGACAAAGGCAAAGAAATATTTACTTAGTAGATCTTCATGAGTTAGGCAAGAAAAATGGTTTATGCTTAGTTACTAATGAAGAAAAGAAAATTGAAACTAGTTGGCTTTGGCATCGAAGATTAGGACATGCTAGTATGGAATTAATATCAAAACTAGTTAAGAAGGAATTAATAAAGGATGTGCCAAAACTGATCTTTGAAAAGGACAAAATATGTGGACCATGTTCACTGGAAAAACAAACTAAGTCATCTTTCAAATCAAAGAATGTAGTATCAACAACTAGACCATTTGAACTCATACACATGGATTTATTTGGACCTACTAGAACTACAAGTCTAGGAGGAAAGAAATATGAACTAGTTATTGTTGATGACTTTTCGAGGTATACATGGGTTTCATTTTTGGCACATAAGAATGAAGCATTTTCAGAATTTTTGAAACTATATAATAATATCATAAATGAAAAGAAACTCACCTTAGTAGCAATTCGAAGTGATCATGGTACGGAATTTGAAAATCAACACTTTGAAGAATTTTGCACTAAAAATGGAATATCACATCAATTTTCAGCACCTAGAACGCCTCAACAAAATGGGGTTGTTGAAAGGAAAAATAGGACATTGGCAGAAATGGCACGCACAATGTTGTGTGAGTCAAGTCTTCCAAAGTACTTTTGGGCTGAAGCTATAAACACCTCTTGCCATATTCTGAATCGAGTTTTAATACGACCAATAACTAAGAAAACTCCTTATGAACTTTGGAAGAATAAGAAACCAACTGCTAAATATCTTAAAATTTTTGGATGTAGATGTTTTATCTTAAACAATGGCAAGGAGGATCTAAGTATATTTGATGCCAAGTCAGATGAAGGTATCTTCTTAGGATACTCCACATCTAGCAAGGCATACAGAGTATTCAATAAAAGAACCTTAGTAGTGGAAGAGTCAGTCAATATTATATTTGATGAGTCTGATAGTGAGTCTACTAGGAAAGAAAATTTTGTTGATGATGATACAGGAATTATCGAATTTGAAAAGTTGAATATTGATGACGTGCCAAATCAAGATAAGGGAGATGATTGCGTGCCACCACAACCCCAAGACGTGCCAAAAGAATGGAGGTATGCACATGGACATCCTAAAGACTTAATCATTGGTGATCCATCTCAAGGGGTAAGAACTCGATCATCTCTTAGAAATTTAAATGATTATCTTTCTTTTGTTTCACAATTAGAACCTAAGACTTATGAAGAAGCTGAAAAAGATACTAATTGGATAAATGCCATGCAAGAAGAATTAAATCAATTCAAAAGAAGTAATGTATGGACATTAACTGAAAGACCGAAGCATAATTCAGTAATTGGAACAAAATGGATATTTAGAAATAAATTAGATGAAAATGGATTAGTTATAAGAAATAAGGCTAGACTTGTAGCTAAGGGATACAATCAAGAAGAAGGAATAGATTTTGATGAAACATTTGCTCCCGTAGCTAGATTAGAGGCTATTAGATTACTTCTAGCATTTGCATGTTTCATGGATTTCAAATTATATCAAATGGATGTGAAGAGTGCATTCTTAAATGGTATTATTGAGGAGGAAGTATATGTAGAACAACCTCCAGGATTTGAGAATCATGAATTGCCAAATCATGTGTTTAAACTGCATAAGGCATTATATGGATTAAAGCAAGTACCTAGGGCTTGGTATGATCGTTTAAGTAAATTTCTGCTTGATAATGACTTTAGTAGAGGAAATGTAGATAAAACTCTATTTCTCAAAAGAAAGGACAAGAATCTGTTAGTGGTACAAATATATGTAGATGACATAATCTTTGGTGCCACTAATGATACTCTGTGCAAAGAATTTGCTGATTTAATGCATGGAGAATTTGAAATGAGTCTAATGGGAGAACTAAGCTTCTTTCTAGGTTTACAAATCAAACAAACTAAAGAAGGCATTTTCATTCATCAAACTAAGTATACAAAGGAAATACTAAAGAAGTTTGGGAATGAAAATCATAAGGGAGTAGGTACTCCAATGAATCCTACTAGTAAGCTAGACAAAGATGAAAAAGGGAAGAGCATTGATATTAAGCTCTATAGAGGACTAATTGGATCTTTGCTCTACCTTACTGCTAGTAGACCCGACATCGTATTTAGTGTAGGGATATGTGCTAGATACCAATCGGATCCTAAGGAGTCACATTTAAGTGCTGTTAAGAGAATCCTTAGATATTTAAGAGGAACTACCACTATTGGATTATGGTACTCGAGAGACTCCTGTCTAGATTTGCTTGCATATTCAGATGCTGATTTTGCCGGATGCAAATTAGATAGGAAGAACACAAGTGGCACATGTCAATTCTTAGGAAATAACTTAGTATCATGGTTTAGTAAAAAGCAGAATTCAGTGGCACTGTCCACAGCTGAAGCTGAATATATAGCTGCTGGTAGTTGTTGTGCTCAAGTATTATGGCTTAAACAACAACTAGAGGACTATGGAGTTAAACTAGATAATATTCCTATTAAGTGTGATAATACTAGTGCTATCAATCTTACTAAAAATCCAGTTCAGCACTCTAAAGCCAAACACATAGAAATAAGGTACCATTTTATTAGGGATCATGTGCAAAATGGAAATGTATGTATTGAGCATATATGCACTGAAAAACAATTAGCCGACATATTTACAAAACCATTGAGTGAAGATAGATTCTGCATGCTAAGGAGGGAATTAGGCATATGTGATCCTTTTTATTGAAGAGATATAAAAGGGAGCTAGTAGTCTCATGATACATTCCTCTAATTTCAAAAATCCCATGAAACATGAGTCAAATTTGTTATCTATAGATTCCCTACTCATGTATCATTGTCCCAGAGAGAATTTATAAGGATTGGAAGCAAGAAAAATTTTTAGAAGCAAAAAGGAAGAGAAAAGAAAATTTCTGCACTTGGGTCGACCCAACCCAGAACATGGGTCGACCCAACGTTGAGTCGACCCAAGAAAAATCTTGAGTCGACCCAACGTCGGGACCCCACTGTTATAAGGGGGCCCGAGAGCATTTCTAGGGCACTATTTGGCCTTTGTCTTCTTCTGAAAAACCTACCCCCCACTCTCCAATCTCCACTAAACTCCTCCAAACAGTAGATTTCCTAAAGATCTTGGAGAAATGGGACCCAAACGAGCCGTGGCCAAGAGATCCGAAAGAGTGACTTGGATCCAACGGGAGGAAAGGCAACCTACCGAGCCATCTCCCGTGTCTCCACGACGTGAGGCACGTGCGGAGGCCCCTCCTCCTTCTTCCCCCTCAGTGATTCTTGCTAGATTTGCGGGGAGGCCGGTTACAACGGGGAGAAGGATCCATTCCGAGTTTTTCAATCAAGAAGGGTTTCGGATTTGGGAATGGATCCAAAGACAAGGTTGGGAGTATCTTTGCTCCCTAGATGTGGTAATCTACCCCGGTTTGGTACAAGAGTTCTATGCCTTCCTCAAGACTGGTTTGGGAGGGCTTGTTTCAGAAGTTCGAGGGGTTCGAATCCGAGTATCCGAGGAGAGCTTGAGTGAGCTACTTCATCTACCCTGCATAGGAGCCACTCCGGAAAGGCCAGAAAACAAAATGAGAGCTCTACAATTGATCATGGAAAATGAGAACTTCGATTTCTCCACGAAGGTAATAGCTAGTTCTCTTTCCGCTGAAATGAGATTACTGCTCAATATGATCAATAGGATTTTGTTTCCAAAGACCGGGAGATTCGATCTCATCACTGAGCGAGATCTAGCAGTGATGGAGTGTATGATTCGAGGGACTCCCCTAAATCTTCCGGCTATGATATTGAGACAGATGAGGAAGGTAATGTGCAGCAACAGGGTATCACTACCTTATGGTATGATACTCACTTTGATATTTAGACAGCACGGTTTACCTCTCGAGGAGGAGGCATCCAAGAGTCTGCATCACACTGACACGTACACTGCACGGACACTTATACGCATGGGATATGAGAAAGTGAACGGGCAGTGGATTCACACAGGTGCAGGCATTCAGGGTGAGGCACCAGAGGGAGATGCACCAGAGGATGAGGATGAGGAGCATATGGATCATCCTACTGCACCCTCCGAGGCTGGACCATCGTCATCCGTTCCTCCGACAGATATGGATGACTTCTGGAGCAGGATGACTGAGCTCATGTCAGCTCAGGCGAGGACTATCACTGACGGGCTGACGAGCCGATTGGACGCCCGGTTGGATGTCATGTCTGCTGAGATCAGTGATCTGAGGCAGCAGATTGGAGCACTCCGGAGAGAGAGAGAGACACATGGACCATCTGTGCCACAGGCTGCTGAGTCAGAGATATCGGCACAGAGTCATCCAGCTCGTCGTGCTCCACGCCAGACACAGTCTCACCAGGCTCGACCTCCCCTCGCCACGTATACTAGGAGGATGAGGACTAGATCCCAGCCATTGGATTCTCCCTAGGTTGATCTTAGCATCTATGTTTAGAGCCTAGGCTAGATATCTAGTTCTCACATGTATCTTGCTTTCTCTCATGTATCTTTAAATCTTGATTAAGGAATATTGTATCTGTTTTTGTTTTTAATGTATGAAAATGTTCCTATTTTGATCAATGAAGATTGAAGTTTATGGTATATTGCATCTTTCCCATGTATCTTTTTGATGATAACAAAAAGGGGGAGAAGAAAAGAAAGAGTATTTAATTTGAGAAGTAAAGAAAGAGTATTAATTTTGGGAGAAGTAAAGATATTGTTTAGAGAGTAAACAAAGTAACAAAAAGGGGAGAAGTAAAGATGTCTTAAGAGTAAGTAAAGCAAGCTAAAGAAAGGATTATGTAAAGAAAGAGAAATAAGAACTTATGCAAGAAAAGAGAAATAAATGGGCAAACAAATTGAAAATCATATAAGAAAGCTTATACATCTAAGGGGGAGCAATTTGTAATAATGAAATTGATTAAATCAAAAATTTCTATCAAATTTCAGAATTTGGCACATATAAATTCAGAATTTGGCACGCACCTCTCGCACCCCGATACATAAGCTGAAACTCATATTTTATCTCAAATTTTTAAAGTTTCATCACTAATGAATTATAAATGAAAGGGGGAGCAATTCAAAGAGTCAAATTGGCAACATTTAAATGATATAGGGGGAGATTTCACTCTTATATATGAAAAGCTGAAATTCAGCAATTTAATCCCTTTTATAAACTGATTTTAAAGACAAGTATCAATAGGCTTATACTCTTTATTTTGTAATCATCAAAAAGGGGGAGATTGAGGATGATAGTGTTATTTTGATGATTAACAAGTAATTATCAAGAGTATGTTATAAGTTAAATTGATACTTCATTTATAAGTTCATTACTCTCAGTATATTTGTGTGATTGATAATAGATACATGCTTTGTTCATTTGAATGAATCTAACCTTGAGAATGCAGCAAAGTGTGGATTGAGTCGACCCAAAGATTGTTTGAGTCGACCCCGGCACATCAAGAAATCATTTGGCACACTCCTGCAAATATGGCACAGATGAACAGTTGGTTGGGTTGACCCAAGGTAAGCATGAGTCGACCCAAACTTCAAGAACCTCAAAACATGAAGAAAATATGTTCTCTGGATTTACTGAGAGGGTCGACCCAAACAGTGGTTGAGTCGACCCAAGCTTGAGTCGACCCAAACTCTGAGAGGGTCGACCCAAAGGCAAGACAGAAAGACAGACAGAAAATGGTTCTCTGAAATTACTGAGAGGGTCGATCCAAGAAGAAGTTGAGTCGACCCAAGTGAACTTTGAGTCGACCCAAAGAAAGGATGGGTCGACCCAAGTGAAGGAAGGCTGAAATCAAAGTTTCTGTGTTCTCTGAGAGGGTCGACCCAAGGAATGTTTGAGTCGACCCAAGGCAAAGTTGGGTCGACCCAAGGACAGGTTGAGCCGACCCAAACACGGGCTGAACAGTAACGGCTAGTTCTGCAGATGTACTTTTTGTCCTTCCCAAGGTCAGTAACGGCTAGTTTTTGAATTCTAACCATTGGGGCTTGACCAAAGAAGGTGAGAAGCTATTTAAAGGGGCACTATTCATCAGAGAGAACAACTTTTGAAAGATATATCAAAGAGTACTCAAGAACAAAAAAAGTGCCCTAATCTTCTTCATCAAGAGCTTCATTCAAGAATCAAAGAAAGGGATTGAGCAGATTCAAAGAGGCATCAAGAGCTCCATCCCCCCTTGAAGAGTGAAGCATCCTTGACAAAGAAGAGCAAAGCCACTTCAAAGCGATAAATACTTTCTAACTCTTCTTTGTAGTTTATATTGTTTCATATGCTCATTTAGGAGTTTGAATCTTTTCTTTTTGTTTGTCAAACACTTTGTAAAGGTTCGTTGGTTAGCCCGCAAAACCAACAAAGGTTTTTGGTGAACCCGGAAAACCAAAGTGTAAAGGTTCGTTGGTGAGCCCGCAAAACCAACAAAGGTTTTTGGTGAACCCGGAAAACCAAAGTGTATAGGTTCGTTGGTGAGCCCGTAAAACCAACAAAGATTTTTGGATTGTGAGCCCGGAAAACAATCCAACTGTAATCCGCGGGATTATAGTGAATTCCCAAGGGGACGCTTGGGAAGTGGACGTAGGTGCTAAGGAGAGCACCGAACCACTATATATTGTTGTGTTTGTGTTGTGCTTGTGCTTACGTTTATTCTTGCATCATCTTCTATCTTTGCACTAGTTTAAATCATTCAAATAGTTTAAGGAAGCATCCACCGCACTTAATTAAGAAAACGTTTAAAGCACCAAAATTTAGAAGAAACCAATTCACCCCCCCCTCTTGGCTTGTCACCTTGGGCAACACACACCCAACACAAGCGACTTACTTCTTCATCTGCAATTTATGAACTTTATGAACTATCATTCATTAATCGCTTTTTTTTTGCCTTTGAGAAAACTAATGCTATTTATGACATTGGAAGAAGGAGTGTGTTGTTGGCGCTAATTAGAATTAGATCCCAAAAGAATTATTATGAAAAGATATGATAGTTATTCTTATTTCATGTAGTAGTGCTGCATTTCTTTTGTTTTCTCATTTATAACTATACATGTGAAAAAATTAATAAAGGGTGGGATTATTCTTTGCCCACCATACGTCAATCATATGGATTACCATATATCTAACACTAAATATAGTTAACATGACTTAACCACGATGTTAATAACCTTCACTACTTCATAAAAGCTAGTTTAGTAAATATTCAAAATTTTGCAGACTGGCTTGCTTTCTTTGCGGCTCATCATATTGGAGATTTCTCTTAGATAGACTATGGGGCTGTGCCTATGCTTTTTGCATAGTATTTTGTTTTCTGATTTTGTTGGCTGTATCCATACCTGTCCAGTGTGAGCCACCGATGTACCAAAAAAAAAAAAAACTATTTGCCACCTCTGTGCAAGATTGAACGCCCATCGGGGATATCGTTGCTGGCCTCGGGATGTGCTACGTTGGGTTTGTTTTTGTAATACCCATGAAAAAAAAAGAAAAAAAAAAAAGAAAGAGAGACGGGCCGGCCCGAAAAGACCGGGCCCATCCCTCTTTTTACGATCGTGCCCTAGGCACGATCGTGGGAGGAGGCCGTTTGAGGGGTGGGGGCGGCGGCGTTGGAGAGGGCTCGCTGGAGGGCTTTGAGCGCCGGGGAGAGGCGACCAAGAGCTGGCCGGCCATGGAGAAAGCCGGAAAAGCCTTCCTCCTTCAAGAAGATCCCCACAAATCGGTGAAGAGATCTTGGACCCGTGCTTGTTTGCTCACGGATTTCCTCCTCCGATTTCTCGTCAGAAAGGTCGCCGGAACACCCATCGGACCGAGGTAAGCATGGCTCGCCCCTTTGCGCTGCATTTGCTAGATTTCTTGGGTCATGTGGGTGAGGTTTTGGCCGGTGAATCGTCGGAGAAGAGTCCGAAACAGGGTACCCCTGTTTCGGCCTCTTCTTTCCGGAGCTTGCCGCCGTCGGCCGCCGGGTTGGCCGGGACCTATGGTTTTGAGAGTGGATCGGGTCTGTGTGAGGGTCGTAGAGGGATTTCTGGGTTGATTGGTGATGGGGAGTAGTGGATCCGAGGTCTTCATCCTCGTGATCCCATTTCCTTCTCTTCGGTTGGCCGCCGGCCGGCAACGACGGTGAGATCGGAGCCATTGTGACTGCCGTCGAGTGGGGGGGCCGAGCCACCATCAAGGTGGTCCTCGGTGATGATGGTGAGGGGGAGGGATCCGGGTCTTAGGGAAGAAGAAGAAGACAGAGGGCCTGTCTTCTAACCTCTGTCGACTTTTCTTCCCTCCCTCTCTTGGCCGGCCACCATCGCCGGCGACTGCAACAGTGGCGGCCGGGGATGGTTCGGCCAGTGGTGTTGTCGAGTTGGGGAAGGAGAGGGCACAGCCACCACGGTTGTTGCCCTTGGATCAAAAAGAATTTGAGGAAGGGAGATGTATTCCCAACCATGAAGAAAGAGGAATCATCCATTCTTTTGGTCTCTTCAATGGGACCGATCATCGTCGCGGCGTGGCTGCGGCCACAGCTGGCGACGACGTAGGCTGGTGGTACGGAGTGGGAGTCGGGCCACCTCGACTGCCCTAGATCTGGAGGGATTGAGATGTTTGGGGACCTGGTGATGGACCCCATAGTAGATGTGAATTATGGTTTAGAATATTTAAATATTAAATAATTTAGTTGTGATTTATAATTGATGTTGTAGAGGAAGAGTCGGCGGTGCCAGGAGATTTTGATCAGGGGACTCATCACCCCAGCACGTAGGTTGTGATTTGGACCGTGTTTGAGTCAGTCTACAATTTCTGTAAGAATCCCAACATCTGAGCACTTCTATGCATATTTTGATTTATCGTTGGATTTATTTTACGGTTTTGTTGTTATTGCTTGTGAGTTGATATGACACATATGAGATGAATTTTTATCAACATATTTTCATTATTATGTTATTGTTTATGAGTTGATGCGGCACCTATGAGGCGTGCATGTTGTTTATAATGAAAATATTGAGATAAATTCATTTGGAAAGAAATAACATATTTTGAAAATTTATGAAAATATGAGATGTGATGGGAATGTGATTGAACATGTAAAACTAGACATGTAATATGGGTTGGACTAACCTTGTCATGAGATAGCCTCTACGAGCTTATGCGTAGGATAGCTGCCACGAGCTGATGCGTGGGATAGCCTCCACGGGCTTACGCGTGGGATAGCCTCTACGGGCTTATGCGTGGGATAGCCTCCACGGGCTTACGCGTGGGATAGCCTCTACGAGCTTATGCGTAGGATAGCCTCCACGGGCTTACGCGTGGGATAGCTGCCACGAGCTTATGCGTGGGATTTGTGCAGTCTTGGACTGGGACATGATCTTGGTTAGTCCAACGCCAGAAATGAAAAGTCTGAAAACTTGAGAATCAGAGTAATACGTGAATGGATCACATGATGTGAAAAAGGATTTGTGTATATGTACTGATTACATATATTTGTTGTTTGTTGAGCTTTTGAAATGATGAAATGATATATATATTTTGATACTTGATTATTTTATGATTTTATTGTGTGTGGCTGTTGGAATTCTTACTGGGCTGGAAAAGCTCATACTACACTTCCATTTTTTTTCAGAGGCACTGGATTCGTAGAATCTGTTGGATGGGACAAGAAGTGAGCTCGAACTGGAGTCAGATTGCTAGATAGTTAGAAGTCAATTTATCTTTTATTTATGGACATTTGAATTTATGTAATCATTCAGTACATTTTGGTTGGATTTGATTGAATTACATTAATCATTGATTTTGGTATTTATGGAAATATTGGAATTATTGGAATTGTTGTACCTTTTAGGCCTTGCATGATCTTTAGGGCACTGCTCTAGGGCTCATGCGGCCGGTCGCGTGCCAGACCCGGGTGATGGGTTCGGAGCGTGACAGAGTGGTATCAGAGCTTAAGGTTAAGGTATCCTAGGGTTTATGTTCAGGTGAGTATCAGTGGAGAATTATGATAGAAAAACTATCAGAGATTTGGTTTATAATCACTTGAGATTGTAACAAGAATGATATTATAATCTAAGGTTTAAGACCACTAGGCACTGTGGCCTTAGTGGCATTAAAGTTTGAGGTTTAAGATTATTGAAAAATGTGACCAGTTGGAATCTAAGCATATGTTTAAGATCACTAGGGATCGTGACAGAAATATATCATAGCTTAAGGCTATGATCACTTTGGACATGACAATTAAATTCAGTGCTTAAGCTGTAAGATCACTTGGCATTGTGATAAAATGTATGCATCGGTTTGGTTTTCGATGCATACGGAAGGAAAGTATAAATTGTCTTTGATCATGATAAGAGAGGTTTGACCTAAGATAAGTGTAGGTCAACAATGGCATATCGAGTATACCATGTTCAGATATTATTTAAATGATTTGAAAGTTCAAATTTGATGTGGGTTTTGATATGATCATACTTTTGGTTTTGCTGCTAATTATTAGAGTGGGATTTGTACGTTGATTTAGTATTGGAGTAAGCTAAGGAGATTTCATAATATTGAAAGGAACGTTCTTCGAAGTTGAAAATGTATGTGGATTATATCTGGTGTTGGCATGTTGGATATTGCAAATAGGTCTATTTCCTATGGATGTATTTGATTATTTTGAGGCCATAGAGTATGCATATTGATGGGAGAATTCTAATTATTTGAATTCTCATGTTTGGATTGGGCTACTGGATTTTACTTATAATTGTAGAAGACTATTTGATGTGTTAATTTAAAACTCAAGCCTAGGTTTAAGATTTGAGCAGGGATCTTTTGTCGTTGTTGATGAAGTCACTAATAAATGTCATATTGAGTAGCGACTTCGGTCATGAGATGCTTACATGAATTATCATATATAGCATTACTAATGGATGTTAAGAATCTTGGTGAAGGAAGATCTGGAGATCGATCTAGTTAAATTCTAGTGTATTGGCTCAATGACTCCTAAACCATTGAATTTGAAGTAAATCTTTTGGAAAGAAGATCAACGTAGATTGTTTAATCGAATTGCTGAGGAAATCCATGGTTAACTTATTTTAAATTAAACCTAGATATTTTGGATTCTAAGAAGGTTGTGGAGATCATGTAGTGACCTTAAACTTGACTAAAGGATTGGGGGTTAGTTATGGTAAGTATACTCTATATAAATCGAGAACAAAAAGATCTAGAGGTTTTGCTCTAGTTCTACTTGAAAATTTAAAATTTGGATTTTCTTAGTCTCGATGCAAAGTGATACTTTGGACAGAAATCATTTTGTGACTTTAGAGAATTTGATGAGTTAGATCAGAGTGCGCAGCGGAAGTGTAGTGGTTTGAGTTATTTTGAAACCGATTAGAAAAAAAAAATGATAATACCTTGATCTGAAGGGTATTATTATGGAAGACTTGAGTTAGTTTTCTAGTAGAGGAGAATGTGGTTGATTCTTTGCCTACTGGAAGTAGTTATGGGCTCTCCTATTTTTGATAATTCTAAGAAGAATTTTGGGGCATCTCAAATTTAGCGTTAACGGATTGATAGCTCTGTGATTAAGCTTGGGCCTGGAATGATTTAACATAGTTCTTCAACTTCTAGCTCTGACATTGTTAATATACCTATTTGACCAGGTTTGCGGTTTTCCTAGGATAAAGGTTGATCATTTAATCACAGGCAAAGTTAAGAAAAGAAAAATGATTATAAAACATTAAGAGCATTTGATACTAAAGATTTCTCCTATTTCTGTCAAGCCAATTATGATCTCTGGGTAGAATTAAGAGAAATTAATTTCTTTGGGATATAATTATGGCATTTTAATCCAAGGTTGGGAGTTTGGAATTCTTTTGAAGGAGATCAAAAGAACTTACTACGTGTGGTAAATAGAAAGGGTCAAGTTTTGAGATGCTGTGATTTTTGTATGTCAAAATCTTGTGAGTAGTTACTTCGAGAGGGAGACTATTTAAGATCTCAGGGATGATATGATGGATGCATATTTTTAAAGTTTGAGGCTTCAAGTAAGGTAATTTCGAGGACGAAATTTTTTAAGGGGGAGAGTATGTAATACCCATGAAAAAAAAAGAAGAAAAAAAAAAGAAAGAGAGACGGGCCGGCCCGAAAAGACCGGGCCCATCCCTCTTTTTACGATTGTGCCCTAGGCACGATCGTGGGAGGAGGTCGTTTGAGGGGTGGGGGCGGCGGCGTTGGAGAGGGCTCGCTGGAGGGCTGTTGCCCAGTAGATACAACCCAAGAGGGGGGGTGAATTGGGTCTTTCAAAACTTTTATGCTACTTCTAAAACTTTTTGATTAACTATGCTAAGTTGTATAGATGCACAGTGAAAGTTAAACTTAGCAAGGGTTTGATGTATAGACTTCGACTTGATTAAATATGCTTGCAACTAAAGGATGTGCGGATAAGAATTAAGCAAGCAATTTATCTAAGTAAGTAAGTGTGTTAGTTAGACAATAACTAGAGGCATTACAAACACAAAGGACATATAGTGGTTCGGTGCACCCCAGCACCTACATCCACTCCCCAAGACCTCTTGGGAATCTCACTATAATCCTCAAGATTACAGTCGGTTGTTTTACAAGCTCACAACCCAACTTGTTGTTTTACACCGGGCTAACAACGAACCCTACAATCCGGTAGTTTTTCGAGTGAACTACCCAACTCGTTGTTTTACCCCGGGCTAACAACGAACCCTACAATCCCCCAATTTTAACTTAGGCTTGGGACCCCTATCCCTTGTTCCAAGTCCCTTGACTGAAACAAGCTCAATATTCAAACGTTTTACAAAAGATTTGAAAGCTCTTAAGAAGCAAATATAACAATGAGAAACAATAAAATCGGAAGAACCCTTTTTGCCGTTGGAAGCGTGGGAGATGTTGATTCTTCCGATGTGGGACGCGTATGGTTGGGTGTGAGCTTTGAATCCCGAGCACACGAGAGTGGTTGAGCTTGAAATCGCTTGGGAGACTTGAAAGCACTTGATTTCCTTTCTTGAATGCACTCACTCCCTTGAGCTTTTCTTTCTAACTTCCCTCTTGAATGATTTTGCTTTTGGTTGGTGAAGAGTTGTTGAGAAGCACTTAAGACCTCCCTTTTATAGCCCAAAAAGCAAATATAGCCGTTAGAGATAAAGTAGAGAAGATTTGAAATTCAAATCAAACCTGAAAAGCTGTCAGTCGCGTCCCAGGCGCTCCGGGGACGTCTCCGCTACGGCGAGAGACGTCTCACCTACAGGATTTTACTTTTTACTTTATCTGGGGTCGACTCGGCACTTTACGGGGACGTCTCGCCTTGTCTGTGCTTTTTGAGTGGGGACGACTCCGCTTCTTTGGGGACGACTCCGCTTCTTTGTCTCCGAAAAACTTGCCCTCTGGAATTCCCTGAGAGAGTCGTCTCCGCTCTTTCAGGGGACGTCTCCGCTTGTGTCCACTTTATGCGTGGGGATGACTCCGCTTTTTCAGGGGACGTCTCCGCTGCCTTATCTCCGAAAAAATCATTCTCTGGAAAACCCTGAGAGAGCCGTCTCCGCTATCTAGGGGACGACTCCGCTGGTCTGCTTTTTATTTGCGGGGACGACTCCGCAGGTACCGGGGACGTCTCCAGACGTGCCAGTTCTTCCTATTTGTGCCAGAGACGTCTCTGAGACAACCCGGAGACGTCTCGGCTGTCCCTGATCTGTTTTCTTCAACTCAAAAATTCTTCAATAAATTCATAAAAATTATGGAAACTTGCCTAGACATTTCTTAACAATATTCTTAATTAAACACATGAAATCCTCAATTAAATTGTTAAGATAAATGAAATTATACTCTCGTGTTTTGTATTCATCAAAATCCATTAGGTGGTCAACAATCTTCCCCTTTTTGATGATGACAAAACACTGAGTATATGCAAAATTTAAGATTTAAACATATACACAGTATTTGAGTATGTGCAATATAAAATATATTGTGTTCTAGAACTAATGCATAGCTAAGTTGCATGAAGTAGAAGGCATATATATTTAAAACATACTTCATGATAATGCTTTAGATTTAATCAGCTTAACACATTTCAATTTCAGCTGATTTGTATTCAATTCAAAAACACAAAGCATTATGAGCATATACTTAAATATTTCTCCCCCTTTTTGACAACATCAAAAAGATAGTGAAACATTAAGCACAAAGATAAGAATACTCAAATATTTCTTATTGTACTCTGATTTGCATGTCAAATTATTGCAAGGATATGAATCATATAACTCAAGGCAATAATATTAGAATCAGATTAATGAGCATAGATCAGAGCCAATTAAGATAATTTCAGAGCAGAACACAGATAGTTTTCTAATCAAGTGTAGGTGGAATCTTCCTTAAGTTAATTCAAGAAGTACCACAAATGATATTCAAGAAAAGCACGAATGGAAATCTAACCTCTCTTCAATAATAAGTATGAAAGCTTGTGCATTTAAGATCTTTTGCCCAATATATTAAGTATTTTATCAACATGAGAGCAATTTAACTAATTTTCAGAGTATAAGAGCAGTATATTAAGTATGATTGCAAAGTTCTTTTATGGTGTAAAAATATTGTGGCATAAATGCCAAAAACATGAATTCATGCAGTTTATGATATATCTTAGAGCATACATAAAATTCAAAGTTTTGAAGGTTCTTATAAAGACTTTAATCCTTTAAAAAGGAAACACATTTTGGTACATATAATAATGAATTGGCATAAAAATTGAAGTTCTAGAGACAAGCCAATAAGAATTCTGGGTTGATTGGTGATGGGGAGCAGTGGATCCGAGGTCTTCATCCTCGTGATCCCATTTCCTTCTCTTCGGTTGGTCGCCGGCCGGCGACGACGGTGAGATCGGAGCCATTGTGACTGCCGTCGAGTGGGGGGGCCGAGCCACCATCAAGGTGGTCCTCGGTGATGATGGTGAGGGGGAGGGATCCGGGTCTTAGGGAAGAAGAAGAAGACAGAGGGCCTGTCTTCTAACCTCTGTCGACTTTTCTTCCCTCCCTCTCTTGGCCGGCCACCATCTCCGGCGACTGCAACAGTGGCGGCCGGCAATGGTTCGGCCAGTGGTG
Organism: Phoenix dactylifera; assembly: GCF_051530095.1. NCBI lineage: Eukaryota > Viridiplantae > Streptophyta > Magnoliopsida > Arecales > Arecaceae > Phoenix > Phoenix dactylifera. The sequence goes on from NC_143201.1 coordinate 18,821,207, forward strand.
TTGTCGAGTTGGGGAAGGAGAGGGCACAGCCACCACGGTTGTTGCCCTTGGATCAAAAAGAATTTGAGGAAGGGAGATGTATTCCCAACCATGAAGAAAGAGGAATTATCCATTCTTTTGGTCTCTTCAATGGGACCGATCATCGTCGCGGCGTGGCTACGGCCACGGCTGGCGACGACGTAGGCTGGTGGTACGGAGTGGGAGTCGGGCCACCCCGACTGCCCTAGATCTGGAGGGATTGAGATGTTTGGGGACCTGGTGATGGACCCCATAGTAGATGTGAATTATGGTTTAGAATATTTAAATATTAAATAATTTAGTTGTGATTTATAATTGATGTTGTAGAGGAAGAGTCGGCGGTGCCAGGAGATTTTGATCAGGGGACTCATCACCCCAGCACGTAGGTTGTGATTCGGACCGTGTTTGAGTCAGTCTACAATTTCTGTAAGAATCCCTACATCTGAGTACTTCTATGCATATATTGATTTATCGTTGGATTTATTTTACGGTTTTGTTGTTATTGCTTGTGAGTTGATATGACACATATGAGATGAATTTTTATCAACATATTTTCATTATTATGTTATTGTTTATGAGTTGATGCGGCACCTATGAGCCGTGCATGTTGTTTATAATGAAAATATTGAGATAAATTCATTTGGGAAGAAATAACATATTTTGAAAATTTATGAAAATATGAGATGTGATGGGAATGTGATTGAACATGTAAAACTAGACATGTAATATGGGTTGGACCAACCTTGTCATGAGATAGCCTCTACGAGCTTATGCGTAGGATAGCTGCCACGAGCTGATGCGTGGGATAGCCTCCACGGGCTTACGCGTGGGATAGCCTCTACGAGCTTATGCATAGGATAGCCTCCACGGGCTTACGCGTGGGATAGCCTCTACGAGCTTATGCGTAGGATAGCCTCCACGGGCTTACGCGTGGGATAGCTGCCACGAGCTTATGCGTGGGATTTGTGCAGTCTTGGACTGGGACATGATCTTGGTTAGTCCAACGCCAGAAATGAAAAGTCTGAAAACTTGAGAATTAGAGTAATACGTGAATGGATCACATAATGTGAAAAAGGATTTGTGTATATGTACTGATTACATATATTTGTTGTTTGTTGAGCTTTTGTAATGATGAAATGATATATATATTTTGATACTTGATTATTTTATAATTTTATTGTGTGTGGCTGTTGAGATTCTTACTGGGCTGGAAAAGCTCATACTGCACTTCCATTTTTTTTCCGAGGTACTGGATTCGTAGAATCTGTCGGATGGGACAAGAAGTGAGCTCGAACTGGAGTCAGACTGCTAGATAGTTAGAAGTCAATTTATCTTTTATTTATAAACATTTGAATTTATGTAATCATTCAGTACATTTTGGTTGGATTTGATTGAATTACATTAATCATTGATTTTGGTATTTATGGAAATATTGGAATTATTGGAATTATTGTACCTTTTAGGCCTTGCATGATCTTTAGGGCACTGCTCTAGGGCTCATGCGGCCGGTCGCGTGCCGGATCCGGGTGATGGGTTCGGGGTGTGACAGTTTTCGTGCAAGCCTTCGGGATGGAGGGGTTTCGACTGGATGAAACGGATTGGAATGCTTGAAGCGATATAACAGGACGCATGATACAATTTGTTTATGTTTTTTATTTCATAGGTATTCTATTCAAATGGAAAATATGGGTTGACGTGTTGAGCTGCTATAGGCCCATTTTATAGCTGAGCTATTAAATCGGGTCTAGTTAATAATTTCTCCTTCTCCACCATTCCTCCTCCACGGCCGCCACCGCCTCCCTATCCGTCACTACCTCCTTTGACATTTGTGATCATGGACGACCCTCATGCCCCAGATTGAGGCCGAGCTTGATGCCACTCTCTCTGTTTGCTACCTCGAGCAGATATTCGAGACGACACGCTGCTCTACTTTTTTCCTGCAGCCACAAGCATGCGATGTGCATCGCCACCTGCAAGTGGTGAACGTCGTAAACTTGGTTGCCAGCAATTTCGATCACCATGATCCGAATCCGGTAGCCACCATGCTTGGTGTGGATAACCTTGGAGGTGTCACAAAGCTTATCTAGATTATAATCGACATAGATGTTAATATAATTTTAAAGATCACGTAACAATCTGCATCGCTCATAAAATTTTTTTTATTAGCATGATTCTATATCAATATATACTATTTTTCTTTGTTAGCATAATTTTGTTAGAGTGATTTTAAAGATCACATAACAATTTATATTAGTCAGTAATATATCAGCCTATATTATTTTTCTTATATAGAATCGTACACGAGTATATATAATCTTGTGAGATGTACCGAATATGATGAAATAGAGAAATACAAGCACTTTTCTCTTCTTTATTTTTCCTCTCTCTCTTTGTTTCTTTTCCTGCAAATATTTTAACAGTGGATGAGATCCTGTTGGTGGAACTAGATAGCCCAGGAAGGTTCTTGGCAGGGTAGATGAAGGAGATGGAGAGCCAGCGGAGGGTGGTGAAGGAGAGCTTGACAGCGGGAGGAGGTCAAGGGAGAAGAGGACGAACCATGGCGGCTTGGTTAACTGCGTGCTACCTGACATACCCCAATGTTTCCTTCTTCCTACTTGGGTGATTCAAAAGGTTGACCATGTTCACGAATCCTTCTTTTGGAAAAGATCCTCATCACCCATGGAAGGTCGCTGCCTCATTAACAGGAGGATTAAAGATCCGCGACGAATGAACATGGCTCTACTTGAAAAATTGGTGGCGGCGAATGTTACCACCTCAAAAAGTATTGCTCTCGAAGACACTTCTCGCTACCACCACAAATATTAACGTCGCATTGAAGTTTTGGGACGACCCACTAATAAACTTCGCTATTCGCCAGTTAGCCCCTCCAAAACATTCTGCGAACAAGGGCTTTTGCGCCTGGAACGCTACCATCTTCTAGCTGGAGCACCTCACCAAAAAGCTAAATGAGAGAGAGAGAGAGAGAGAGCAAGTAGGAAGTCTCCTGTCGGCAAACTACAGCCCAGATCAAAACACCACCTTTCAATGGAGGGGGACCCATCACAACCATTTCACCGTCAAATCCTACAGCAACCTCCTCGATACAGGCGGTCATGCTTCTGGGCGGGCCAAGCTGCTTTGGAGACTACGATTCCCATCCAAAGTCGTGGTTGGCCATTCAAGGCAGGCTCTTAAGAGGAGATGACTTGGCATAAAAGAGAGTGGCCTGGACCAGCTTTCTGATGGTCTGCAATACTTCCAAAGAAGGCTGTGAGCACTTGTTCCTCGCTTGCCTCCTCACCTCACAGATCTGAAATGCCGTCAACCACGAAGTAAGCATCGTGCACATCCCTTCTTTTGCTCCCTTCCTGGTCCGCATGCCATGGACTTCTGATACGGTTGGACAGACGTTAGCATTCACTGCATTCTAACCTCGCTTGTTCCGCATGCGCTCTTTGCGGTCATGGCGTAGAATCTGTTGACCAGGCTATATGTTCCTTACTTGGAGTTTTTGTCACGACCATCTAAAAAAATTACCTGAAAGGTACCATTTAGTTTTTTTTTGGACATATATAAAAACTCCAAATCCATCAGCTGAAATCCAGCAAATTATGAGTTTAGAATGTAACTTGTTATAATGTGATAGTCTTGAGTCATGGGTTTATCTTTGTCAAAAATATCCTAGTTTTGGTATGAGCGTAAGAAGAGAACCAAACTATAAAAATGGAAAACTCGGTGAACTGTAAATTTAAGAACAGAAACTGGCGAATGGCAGAAAGATTACAAAAGAAATAAATTAAATTAAAAGAGTAGCTCAAACTACAAGTGAACAATAAAAGCAGAAAGAGAAACCAAAAATGGCAGGAACCCCTACAAACCTCTGATTCGCTCTTGTGTAACTTATAGAAACAAAAAAAAACAGATAAATTTACATGACCACATCATCGTTTATACAAATAAATCTGAATGGAGTGTATAGATTTCCCTGCAAAAGTATAGATCTCTACAAGTAAAAGAGCAGCTGTCTGGTGGTTGTCATGAGCATATGCTGTGAATGGAACTTGAGCCCCCTACATTATGGTACAGCTACACTTTGATTCCAACCCTGGAGGTTTTATGCTGTTGGCTTGGATTGTAACCTCAGAATGGATGGGCGTGGACTCTTCGATATTTGCATTGTTTTCCAAATCCAAAGATGGGGCCAATGTATTAACCTTCATCCTTTTCTCTTTCGCTTTATGTGATTTTGGAGTACATCTTCTAAAAATCTTTTGCAAGTCCTTTTGGTCACGAACACATTTTCCAAGTAAAGTAACTGTAGGGCGGGAGGCCTCGCTAAGCATCAACTCATTTTCTATCCCGATGGTCACAGCTTTATAGGCCAGATCATGAACAATAGAACTGCAGAAGAGTATGGTATCAGTTGCTTCTTCCAGAGTCATACTTCCTGACATTTGTCCCCTTTGGTTCTCATGCTTGATTAAAGTCGATTCTTCTATATGTTCTCTTTGATCCTCTACTGTCCACACATCTGATTTTTCTGTCAAATGCAAGTGCAGATGCAATTAGACCCAACAACATTAAAGATACAAATTCTGGTAAGAATATAGTACTGGTTTCAAGCACTGGTTGGTCCCCGTACTTGTAATCAACTGGTATGTACTGTACTGTGTGTCAATATGATACACTCCCTTGGTACCAACACTTGGCACAATAGGTGTACCTAGTCCTGTCCCTGTACATACGGTATGATATGATGCACCTGGTATGTTCTGATACACAAACCATGCGATAAATAATTTCTAGGACAAGAAGGCTCTAGCCAATGTCTTGTGGAATATCATTCAATGTCCAAAATATTAGAATTAAGCTAACATAAACCAAAACTCTGCAATGCAAAGTGTAATAGTACTCTCAATGAAGAAGCATAATAGTGCATTCTCTTCCACTATTTTCAATCCTTTTGAAGGAAATCCAAATAATAATGATGATATAGTGTCTACAAAATGGACCAAAATGCTCCTTAAATGAAACCAAACTTGAGAAATGATTGGTCAGATTCTAGCTGAATGGATCCTCTTCTACTTGATACTCCACCAAAGAAACATCATTCCCAACAAATTTAAAGTTGATTTGAACCTACACCATAAAGTTCTTATTGTTGCTATATCAAATTTTTACTATAACTCTGATGTTGGGCAGAATTGAACCTAAGTCTACTAAATATGTACTTGATGACCCAAAATATGCATTTCTTTTGAGAAAAACTATTTTGGGAATTAGTTGAACACGGTAGGATAACTTGTCTCCCAATATATGTCCATGTCCCTATCTATTCTGAAATAATAGTGATTCATTTTGATGATGAATCCTTTCAAGAGGGTTATAAATAAGAGGAAGATCCTATTGAAGAAGAGGATTAGTTTGAATAGTATCCATCTAAGCATTTTTATGGCTCAATTTCATTTGGAATGTGTTATGGACCACCAGTAGGCATCTCCTCATCATTAACATTTTAACTTCCTTTAGAGAGGACCTGAAGTGAAAAGGAATACTGTTGTGCTTCCTAATGGAAAGACCCATTATACAGGAGTTTGCCTTATGTTAGCTTACTTTTTGCGCTCCACGCACTAAACAAGATCACACAAGGCTGCAATAGAGGCTTATTATGCTGGATATTATTGATCATGACAACATTAATGATATTTATGTTAATCACCATAAGTAACTATTATCTTTGATGTGCGGGTAGTAACTACATTGTTTTGTTCTTGAATGGCAATTTAATTGGTGGTATTTATTAATTGAACTTGTGATACATTCTATACTTCATTGTCAAGATAAAATATATTGCTGTGATCGCTAAGAAAAAAACTTACATGCAAATGAAATATTACCACATTTCATACTTGTATTAAATTTCTATAGAATACTATTATTCTTTTGGAATTTGTTGTTTTAATGATTCATGAGTAACGGAGAAATTGATTAGACTAAAAACTATATGAAATTTACTTAGAATCTTGAAAGATATCAAGATCGATACTGAAATTGAAAACGGCAACTTAAAATTAAGGAGAAATGACAGAAGCCCAATAATTAATCACTCAAGAAATGATGACCAAGCTTACCAATTAGGAATACCAATACAAATGTTCAATGGGTAACATGCGGTTTATTTAAATATGATTAGGGAAGCATTAAAACAGCTTAGATATACTTACTCCTCAATCATTCTTGATAAAGTGCTTGCCAAAGCAATTGTAAGAGAGATCTTTAGCCCTAAATGACCTCATAGCCAATTGAGGAAGATGTCTATCTGTTGCTGGTGGTCCAAACCGAGAACGATTGGCACAGCGGTGTGAACGGGATTCCGTCTGAGCTGCCTTGGTCGATGTTGATTGTGCTCCACCTTCCACCGGAAAACCTGCAAGCAAGCCTCGCACCACCACTGGGGTAGCGGGGGCCCTCCGACGATCAAGTCAGAGGAGATTGGAGGAGGAGGAGAAATGATAATAGCAAGCAAGAGAGTGCTCTGGAAGATATTGCTTACCCCCCCTTCTCCCCCCAGCCGCATATATACCTGGCTGGGGGGTCTCTCAGGGGGGTTTGTCATCGTGGGGCGCGATGGAGTGGCCATTGACATGGCCGTTACAGGGCGTCGTGGAGCAGCGCTGGGTACGGCCATGACAGGGCGTAGTGGAGTTCCGCTTTGTACGGCTGATACAGGAGATCGTGGAACAGCATCGGATACAGCCGTTGCAGGGAGTAGTGGAGCAGGAGGCCTCGGCGTGCCTCTGGGAAGCAGCCTGTCGTTATCAAGAGATCTCCGACTCGGGGTCGGAGTGCTGGATCAGGGGGCAGCCGACTCGGGGTCGGGCTGCGGTGCTGAGGATATCCGACTTGGGGTCGGATTGCTAGATTAAGGGGCAGCCGACTCGGGGTCGGGCTGCGAAGCCGAAGATGTCCGACTCGGGGCCGGACTGCTGGATCGAAGGGCAGCCGACTCGAGGTCGGGCTGTGGAGCCGAAGATGTCCGACTCGGGGTCGGATTGCTGGATCAAAGGACAGCCGTAGTCTTCATGGGCGCGCGTGCCGGTCACGTGGAGCATGGCGGCTTAGTTCCCCCGTAACAGTAGCCCCCCACTTCCGAGCCTGGAACCAGAAGGGGAACGGGTGAAGGGAGTGATGCTTCGAGATTGCCGCCATCCCTCGGAGAGGCGCGCGCGCTTCGAGCTCCCCGCCTTCTTTATGGCGTATGGCGGTTGTTGCTGACCTGGCAGTCTGAGGATTTCGGCGGACATCCTTCCTTAATGGTGTCGATTCGCCTTTGGGGCGCGAGCGACCCTTCGGCGGCCAGGCGTCCTCTGGCGTCATCGAGGCATCACCCGCCTTTCCGCCTATTTAACCGGGGGCCCTCCCCCGCCCGTCTTCCTCTTTACAGACATTTTCGAGTTTCCCCTTTGCGCTGCCGTTGTTGCCGTCGGACTGTTCGCTTGCTTCTCCTTTGACGCTCTCGGAGCCGTTCTTCCTTCTCTTCCGGTGAGTTACCCCATTCTTCTACTTAGGGCTCTCCATACTTTCTCCTTTTGTACTAGTGTACCCCAGTCGTCCCGGTCTTTCCCCCCTTCTTGTCCCCGTCCTGACCGTAGGTTTATTGGCCATTAGGAATGGGCGAAGTGAGAGCAGACCACATTAAGTCGGAGCTGGTCGCCGAAGACTTAGACAAACTCGTGGCTCGGTACCACCTTCCCGAGGCCTGCAACGTTACGCTCCCGGGGCCTGAGGAGAGGATGTCCCATCCTCCTCCAGGGAAGATCGCCATCAATGAGGGCATTCTCCAGGCCGGGTTCCGCTTTCCCCCTTCGGACTTAGTCGTGCAGGTACTCCGGGGTTTAAGAGTTGCGCCGACGCAACTGGTGCCGAACTCGTGGCGTGCCCTGACGGTCTTCCAGGTTCTCTGCCGCATGCACGAGATTCCCGCCACTCTGAATGTTTTTTGGGAGTTCTACAGCCTGAGTGGCCACCCCCAGGACAAAGGGTGGTGGTGCTTTGCGGCGCGGCGAGGGTGCGGCCTCGTCAAAGAGGCTCCTTCCTCCATTCACGGCTGGAAGGAGCGTTTCTTCTTCATCGATGTAGATCCCTCTTGGAAAATTAGGGCGACCTGGGAGACGCCGATGAAGTCCCCGATCGGCCTATCGAGACTGTCGAGGGAGGAATCCGATGGCTTGGCCGCCTTGAAGGGGTTGGTTGCCGAGGGCCAGCTCCCCCCGGTGGCCCGCCTTATTTCCGAGGATACCTTGGTGAATGTCGGTCTGAGCTCGGTCCCCACCGACCGTGAGCCCGCCACCATTTCTTTTTTGACTCTTTTCTCCTCTTTCGTCTCGTTCTTTCCTTCGGTTTCTCAGCCCGACCATCTCGTTCTTGTTGCAGAGATTGACGACGTCATGCGGTCGGACAAGGGACCGGCTGTTGGTAGGTCGTCCCTACTGGAAGCGGTCCGGAGGAGGAAACGAGCTCCTCCGAGCGGGGCCCCGCCGGCGAAGAAGTCCCGCAAGGAGGTGCCTCCGACGCCGACCGACGAGTCCGGGCCCACCGATCAGGGAGACGCCGTGGGCACGGACCGGCAGCTGACGCTGTATCAGCCCTCCGGTGGTGAGACTGCCGCTATTCCGGAGGTATCATCCGAGCCCGCTCGAGACGGACGGGTCGGACGTGATCGGTCCCCGGCCCGGCCTTCGACTCAGCCGGCTCCTGATGATTCGAGGAGGGACGCGCCGAGGCCCCGGCCGAGCGGGGCCCTATCAATTTCTGGAGTGACCCCCGCCCCGAGCACAATCAGCAGGACTCTTCCCCAGGCGATGGATAAGGGTAAGGCTGCAGAACCACCATCCGGCTCCGGGGAGAAATCGGGGTCGGCCTTCACTACCGATGGCGCCCGAAACCTCATCGAAACAGTGCTGCTGGAGAAGGACCGTCGGCGGGTCCGGGAGTTGGGGGTCTCTGACGTCGGGGCTGCCAGCTGCGTCTGTCTCATGTCGGTGAGTGTTCTTCTGGCCGCTTTTCACCATTTATTAGCTCTGTTGTTCTCCGCCTGACGCCCTCACTTTTCCTATCTCTTAGCTCGCCCAGTACATGATCCGTCTAGAGGAGTGCTACAAGGAACAGGCAGGGCTTCTGGCGAAGGCCGAGGACCGACTGAAAGCAGTGGAAGAGGGAGGCCAGGCTGTGGCGGGCAGGACGACCGGGGACCTCGAGGCGAGGCTCCGGGAGGCCGAAGAGCGGGCACTCGGCTTCGCCGCCCTCGAGAAGCAACTGTTGGAAGCTCGGGAGCAACTCAAAGTCGCCTCGGGCCTCGAAAGCAGGGTTAAGAAGGCGGAGGAACGAGCTGAAAAGCAGTCCCGGAAGGTCGCGGACTATCGAGAGAGGTGGGAGAAGGCTCAGCGGTCTGCCGACAGCGCCCGCAACCGAACCCGGTCTCTTGAAGCCAAACTGGGCGAATTGGAGTCAGCCTTGGAGAGGTCCCGCGCGAACGACCAAGAGCTCCGTTCGCGCCTGGAGGAAGCTGAGGCCGCTCGCACTGCTGCCGAGGCGAAGCATAAGGAGGCTCAGGCTAATCTGCTGAGGGTCTCCTCCGAGGCTGAAGACCGGATTGTGGCGAAGGTCTTGGAGGATAAGGCTCAGATTACGGAGGAGCAGAGGCGGGCGCTGGCCGAGAAGAGTGCGGAGATCGGGCGCCAGGCGGTACAGGCTTATCGTCAGTCCGCCGAGTTCACCCGTGATATGTCGGAGGCGGTACGGGCCTATCGTCAGTCTGACGAGTTCGTCCGTGACGCGTCGGACGCGGGGTCCGAATCCTTCATCTTAGGCTTCGAGGAGGGCCTGGCAAGGGTGTCGGCTAAGTACCCCGAAGTTGACCTGAGTGGGATTTCCCTTCTCGACTCCTCTCCGGCGCCATCGCCTGCTGATTCTCCTACCGCCTCCCTACCCCCTGCGGACGAGCCCGACGCTCCCGACCCGGGGGTTCCTCCAAGCTGACCTCTTGTACCTTTCGTTGTCCTCTTTTTTTTGTATGTCGGCGTTTTGCCAAATTGTATGGGCCTTGGCCCTGAAACAATGAAAATTAATACAAGTCGAATGTTTCTTCATCTCGCTTTCGTCCTCCTCTTTTTTTTTCTTTTTAACTCTTGGCAGCGTCTTGCCGACTCCTGACTCTCGAAGTTCTTCCGGCCCTAAGCCAGGCATCCGAGGGTTAGGCCTCAGGAAATTCTTCCGGCACTAAGCCAGGCGTCCGAGGGTTAGGCCTCAGGAAATTCTTCCGGCGCTAAGCCAGGCGTCCGAGGGTTAGGCCTCAGGAAATTCTTCCGGCACTAAGCCAGGCATCCGAGGGTTGGGCCTCAGAAAATTCTTCCGGCGCTAAGCCAGGCATCCGAGGGTTAGGCTTCAGGAAATTCTTCCGGCACTAAGCCAGGCATCCGAGGGTTAGGCCTCAGAAAATTCTTCCGGCACTAAGCCAGGCATCCGAGGGTTAGGCCTCAGGAAATTCTTCCGGCATTAAGCCAGGCATCCGAGGGTTAGGCCTCAGAAAATTCTTCCGGCACTAAGCCAGGCATCCGAGGGTTAGGCCTCAGGAAATTTCGCTCGTCGGTCGGCCAAGGCTGGCGCAAGCCGAGGCGACCGGTCGGGGCTTCAGGCTAGTCTGGTCCCGGGATGGTCATCGGGTTAGCCTGGCATCCGAGGGCCGAGCCTCGGGAGATTCCGCTCGTTGGTCGGCCAAGGCTGGCGCAAGCCAAGGCGGCCGGTCGGGGCTTCAGGCTAGTCTGCTCCCGGGATGATCATCGGGTTAGCCTGGCATCCGAGGACCGAGCCTCGGGAGATTCCGCTCGTTGGTCGGCCAAGGCTGGCGCAAGCCAAGGCGACCGGTCGGGGCTTCAGGCTAGTCTGCTCCCGGGATGATCATCGGGTTAGCCTGGCATCCGAGGGGCGAGCCTCGGGAGATTCCGCTCGTTGGTCGGCCAAGGCTGGCGCAAGCCAAGGCGACCGGTCGGGGCTTCAGGCTAGTCTGGTCCTGGGATGATCATCGGGTTAGCCTGGCATCCGAGGGTCGAGCCTCGGGAGATTCCGCTCGTTGGTCGGCCAAGGCTGGCGCAAGCCAAGGCGACCGGTCGGGGCTTCAGGCTAGTCTGCTCCCGGGATGGTCATCGGGTTAGCCTGGCATCCGAGGGCCGAGCCTCGGGAGATTCCGCTCGTTGGTCGGCCAAGGCTGGCGCAAGCCAAGGCGACCGGTCGGGGCTTCAGGCTAGTCTGCTCCCGGGATGATCATCGGGTTAGCCTGGCATCCGAGGGCCGTGCCTCGGGAAATTCCGCTCGTTGGCCATGCGCCTGTCGCTTGCAGCCCGACGGGGTTTCTCCGTGGTCAGCTGCGATCGTGTTTCTCCTCTTCTCCAAGCGTTGCCTGGGGAACACCAGAAGGGCATTAAACGCTAATTGATGCGTTACCTGGGAAATCGGATCGCCAGTTGCTGCTTGCGAGGAGTGTCAGTTAAGCGGCCGCGATGCGCGCGTTCTTCGAGGCGGACGCGACCTGGGCGCGAGCGGAGATATGTGGACCTAGGGGTACGTGCCACCCGGAGTGTCCTGCACAAAGAATGCGATTAAGGAGCAGCGCGAAGGCGATCTTTTTCGCCTTCGTATACCGCGTCTCGGCATCCCGTAGGACCCGGCTGATGTAGTACACAGGCTTCTGGAGCTTTGCCTCTTCCCGAACCAGTACTGTGCTGACTGCGGTTGGGGAGACCGCCAGATAGAGGTAGAGCATCTCCCCCTCTTGCGGCTTGGACAGCAGGGGAGGAGACGCCAAGTACTCCTTGAGTTGGTCGAATGCCACTTGACATTCGGCCGTCCAAAGGAAGTCTTTCGGGCGCTTCAACACCTTGAAGAACGGTTGGCAGCGTTCGGCCGACTTTGCCACAAATCGTCCGAGCGCGGCGACCCTCCCAGCGAGCTCCTGAACTTCCTTCACTTTGGTCGGAGGGGACATATCTTGGATGGCTTTGATTTTGTCAGGGTTGGCTTCGATCCCCCGCTGGTTGACAATGAAACCGAGGAACCTCCCGGCCGAAGCGCCAAAGGCGCACTTCGCTGGGTTCAGCTTCATGCGAAACTTCCGCAGGGTGGCAAAAGTCTCCTCCAGATCCGCGATGTGCTGGTCTGCATGGCGGCTCTTCACCAGCATATCGTCCACGTACACCTCCATGTTCCGGCCGATTTGCTCTTTGAAGATTTTGTTGACGAGGCGCTGGTAAGTGGCGCCAGCATTCTTCAGACCGAAGGGCATTACCTTGTAACAGTACAGCCCCCGGTCTGTTATAAAGGCAGTTTTCTCCTCGTCCTGTGGAGCCATCATTATTTGGTTGTAGCCGGAGAAGGCGTCCATGAAAGACAGCAGCTGATATCCGGAAGTCGCGTCGACCAGTTGGTCTATCCGCGGAAGCGGAAAGCTATCCTTGGGGCATGCCTTGTTCAGGTCGGTGTAGTCGACGCACATCCTCCACTTTCCGCTCGCCTTCCGGACAAGTACGACATTTGCCAGCCATTCGGGGTAGCTGACTTCCCTTATGAATCCTGCCTCCAAGAGCTTATCTACCTCCTGGTCGACCACTCGGATCCGATCCGGGGCACAGTGTCTCTTCTTCTGCTTTACTGGTCGGTGGGTTGAGTCGACGTTGAGGGCGTGAGAAATGACCTCCGGGTCGATCCCAGGTACATCGGCCGCCGACCAGGCAAATACATCGGCGTTGGCTCGGAGGAATTCCACCAACCGAGCCCGAGCTCCCGGGTCGAGATTGGTGCCGACCCGGACCGTCCGGTCCGGGCGACCTTCCTCGAGGGGAACTTCGATCACACCTTCCGCCGGCCCCCCGTGCCGCAAGGCCACCTCGTCTCTGGCGTCGAGGGATTCGACGCTTAAGGCTTCTACGGGCTTCTTCCCTTTGAGAGTTGCTAAGAAACATTGCCTTGCGGTCGATTGGTCACCTCGGACCTCTCCAATCCCGGCCGCCGTGGGGAACCGCATGAGCAAGTGGTACGTTGAGACCACCGCGCGAAGGGCGTTCAGTCCGGGTCGTCCGAGGATAGCGTTGTAGGCCGAGGGAACACGGACGACCAAGAACCCGAGCCGCACCGTGGCTTCTGCGGGTGCAACGCCCGCAGTCACAGGCAGCTCAACGACACCTTCGGCCGAGACAGCGTCTCCAGTGAATCCTATGAGGGGGGTGGATGTTTTGTGCAACAATTGTCTGGACAAGCTCATCTTTTGGAAGGCCTCGTAAAACAAAATATCAGCTGAGCTTCCACTATCCACAAGAACACGCCTTACATCATAGTTTGCCATAGTGAGGGAGATCACCATGGCGTCGTCGTGGGGGGTCTGAACCCCCTTTACATCTTCATCACAAAAAGTGATTACATTACCGACCCTCTGCCTCTTTGCGACGGCTGCCCTTGATGCTTCAGTCGAGCCCCCCGCGTTCCTCTCGGGCCGGGGGCAGCCCCCAGTGATAGTATGGATCACGCCCGCGACGGGTCGATTCTGCTCCCGAGGCTCCGGAGGGGCCGGGTCGGCCGGACGCGGGTCTGCGGGGGGACGTCGGTCGTTTACATATCGACCGAGACGCCCTCGGCGGATGAGAGCCTCGATCTCGTCCCGAAGCTGGAAGCAGTCTTCGGTGTCGTGGCCGTGGTCTCGGTGGTACTCACAGTACGCCCGAGAGGGCCTCCTCCCAGGGATTTTCTTCATCTGCCTCGGGACCGGGAGGTTCTCCCGCCCCTTGACCTCCATAAGGATCTGGGCCCGGGGGGCCAGGAGTGGGGTGTACCGGTTGAAGCGTCGGTGCGGAGAACGAGGGCGTGGGGCGCCGTGGTTCCTCGCCGGTGACGGGCTTCTGCGCCGATGTTGAGGCGTCGGGCTCCTCCTCTGGGGTGCCTCTTTTCGCCTTTTCTTCCCGAGCTTTAGAGGGGCCTCGGCGGCCTCCTTGTTCCGGTGGGCGGCTGCCTCCTCGGCGTCTGCATACTGGTTCGCCCGAGACAACAGCTCCGGAAAGCTCCGCGGCAGGCGTTTGTCCAGGGAGAAGGTGAGTCTGCCCTTCCGGAAGCCACGCTTCAGGGCTGAGAGAGCCACCTCCTGGCTCAGGTTCCGGACCTCCAATGTAGCCTTGTTGAAGCGGGTAAGGTAATCCCGCAGGCTTTCTCCCTCGTTTTGCCGGACATCAAAGAGGGAGTCGGAAACCAATCGCCGCCGGCTACTGACGGCGAAATGGCTGATGAAGAGGCGAGTGAACTGGTCAAAGGACTGGATAGAGTCAGCCTCCAGGCCGGCGAACCACGCCCTGGCTGGGCCACGGAGGGTCGCCGGGAAGGCCTTGCAGAGGAGGGGATCTGATGCTCCATGGAGGAGCATAAGAGTCCTGAAACTCTCCACGTGATCCCGCGGGTCCGCCGCCCCGTCATAGGGCTCGATCGCCGGCATTTTGAATCCCGGCGGATTTGGGGTCCGCAGGATCCTCGAGGCAAGCGCCGATTGGGAGGAGATCTCCAAGTCGGCGAAGAGATCTTTGGAGTGGTCCTTCAGGACCTGGAGTTGTCTGTGGAGATCGTCCACCCGCCGGTCCAGGGAGCGCGACCGGTGGGTGGGAGACAAGGAGCGGCGCGAGGGGGACCGACTGGAGTGCGGGCCCCTTGAGGACTGGGGGGTCGGAGAACGCGCCCGGGTCCGCCTCTCGTACCCCGCGCAGCTTCGATGAGAAGGTCCTGGCAGAATGGACCGTGCTCGAGAACTTTCCTCGCGCCGGCGCTCCTCCCCATGGGAGAGGAAGGAGCGCGGGTTGAGGAAGACAGGTGAGCGCTCGGGGGGCAGCGGCTCCTGGGCCCGCTGTGGCGCTCGAGACATCACACCCTGCAGGTTCTGCACTGCCTCCGCGAGGGTGCGAACCTGCTGGGCTAACTGGTCGAACTGAGCGGCTTCGACCATCTGAATGGGGGGTGGAATGGTGGAGTGTTGCTGAGAATGTGTTGGAGACGCAGCGGCCTCCCGGCCGGAGGCGCGAGAGGCCCCGCGACCGGAGGCATTGGAAGCTCCACGACCACCTCGCCGTGCCATTACGATCGCTCTGAGATCAGACCCCTCCTTCTAGCGCCAACTGTTGCTGGTGGTCCAAACCGAGAACGATTGGCACAGCGGTGTGAACGGGATTCCGTCTGAGCTGCCTTGATCGATGTTGATTGTGCTCCACCTTCCACTGGGAAACCTGCAAGCAAGCCTCGCACCACCACTGGGGTAGCGGGGGCCCTCCGACGATCAAGTCAGAGGAGATTGGAGGAGGAGGAGAAATGATAATAGCAAGCAAGAGAGTGCTCTGAAAGATATTGCTTACCCCCCCTTCTCCCCCCAGCCGCATATATACCTGGCTGGGGGGTCTCTCAGGGGGGTTTGTCATCGTGGGGCGCGATGGAGTGGCCACTGACATGGCCGTTACAGGGCGTCGTGGAGCAGCGCTGGGTACGGCCATGACAGGGCGTAGTGGAGTTCCGCTTTGTACGGCTGATACAGGAGATCGTGGAACAGCATCGGATACAGCCGTTGCAGGGAGTAGTGGAGCAGGAGGCCTCGGCGTGCCTCTGGGAAGCAGCCTGTCGTTATCAAGAGATCTCCGACTCGGGGTCGGAGTGCTGGATCAGGGGGCAGCCGACTCGGGGTCGGGCTGCGGTGCTGAGGATATCCGACTTGGGGTCGGATTGCTAGATTAAGGGGCAGCCGACTCGGGGTCGGGCTGCGAAGCCGAAGATGTCCGACTCGGGGCCGGACTGCTGGATCGAAGGGCAGCCGACTCGAGGTCGGGCTGTGGAGCCGAAGATGTCCGACTCGGGGTCGGATTGCTGGATCAAAGGACAGCCGTAGTCTTCATGGGCGCGCGTGCCGGTCACGTGGAGCATGGCGGCTTAGTTCCCCCGTAACACTATCCATTGCATGATACCCTGAAAAACTCATATGTGTGGTTATGAGACTGCAGCCTATGAGTTTAGACTATTTCTAGAGCGGCGAGGAATGCTAGTCAGAATGAATTTGATGAATTTTTTATTGTATAATATGGGAAGTCTGTGCATGCAAATGGAGATTGGAATAAGGCAAGATGAAAACCAAGTTAATTAGATAAATAACTGATCTTAGAGGATCTGAATGCATCACATCCAACAAGCTGACCTCTGATACAATGTTAGCTAAACACTTGAACTCAAAAGCATTAGATGTTAGTGAATGAGCCAACAATGTATATCAACCTTTGCAGTCGGCAATTGTTGGATTTAATAGTTTATAATTTCTAATTTTAATTTTATGGTGATTCAAAATTACATATTCATTTTATATTGTTTTGCATAAATTTTTGTTAGGGTGCTTAGACACATCTTTTTTAGATTTTGTGGTTATCCAAAGGACACCATATCAAGAGATGCATCCTTAGAGGTGTGCATCTTCTTACGCTTCTCTTTATGAAGGGATACCTTGCTAAAAATAATAGTGCACGGAAGAATGCTTCTAAGGCATCCTATCTTTTGGTTTGCACCTTTTTGAATTCTGTAAATAGGAGTTGTATAGTGGCTTATAGATAGAAAAAGAGACTAAAGAAGCATATGGAAATACCTGCTTGGAAGAAGAGAAATTTCCTCACTTTCATCCCTGAATTTTAGAGTTTTCTTTGTATTATTTTCTTCAGCATTTGGGCTTAAGCTAGTTCAAATTGCACTTGATTGGTCTTACTAGAATGCACCTTATGACTCACAAACCTACGCATTGTATCTTGGAGGAGATCAAAAGTAACTATTTCCACCAAGGCAAGGTGAAATCTACTCTAAAAAGAGCATTGACCATAGCATGCTTCGGACAACATTATATACCTCAAACTTATTTCTTATATGTACAGAACAACAAAACATATGTTCAGTTAACTGCATCATTTTGGAGATAGCAAAATGTTTTCCCAACACCTTCATTCATGCCATTCTAATGGAGGTAGGGTATGATAAAAGATCTGCTTTTTGACAATACATGTTAAAGAGCATAATGAACAGTCTCTACAATACCCACTTGTGCCATGAAACATAGCAGTCACAAAAAAGGAGAGAGACAAACATACATGATAACATCATGGTGCTTTCTCAATTTAGGTAGTAGTACTCAATTCAAGTAGCATTTTTGTCCCAATTTCATCTGAAGAATAGTCCATTCACAAGAATTAGGCAAGTTTAATGCTACGGATATCCAAGTCACCACAATGGATAGAAAGAACCCTTACATAAAATGTAAATTAATATTTGCTTTACTAGAGTGATTTTTTTTCATGGTCAAAGCTTTATATGATGAATTCCTCACTTAAACAGGGGTTAAAGACTCGTTCTCTTAGTACAATCTTAGTCTAGATGCTTTCCAAGTCCAAGGGTCCACAAAGTTCTTGCTTTTTTTTTTAACTAAGTGATATATTTGTGAGATCACCTTGCATACACCAACTGAGTTCAGAAACTTATCTCATACTAATAGTGTCAAAGCTTCTACCAAATAGAAATGAAGATGGATTTTGAAATGGAGAATTCATCAAGCAACACAGATGACAGTGTCTGCTGTAATACATGAAAAGGGGAAAAAATCTTCTACAGAAGGATCTTACTTGTGAGGGCTAAATGCAGATTTGCACAAGTAACCTTGAGGAAATATTAACAGATCAAAGACATGGAGAATAACCCCTCAGCAAAAGCATATACTCCATATCATATTTATGTCAAGGTCCAGATTATCATCTAATTATTATTTTTAGAGAAATTGGATGTTATAACAAAAGATATATTAGCATCCATAGTGTAAAATAAAGATCAGCTGTAGAAAACTATGAAATGGATCCAAATTTGATCCTTGGGAATGTTAGGGCATCTCCTATTCCTTAGAATAACATCAGCCCTAAATAGGAATACTCGGTGAATGACAATCCATAAAGTCAATCCCAAATAGTTGGGAATGTGGATGGTTATGGTTATGGTGATAGCAAAATTGAATAACTAGATGAATGACGATACTATGTTAGGATAGATTTAACTATCACAAACTTCCAACATGCTCACTTGGCATCGAGAGAAACAATTGCAGAATCATATATATTTTGCAACATAAAAGGTAGAAAATTTAGTCAAGAGAAAATAATAACAAGATTTGAGGAAAAAGGTCAAGAAGCAAATATAATATAAGAATAACAAAATTAGGAAGGAAATACATACCATAGACACCATGAGCATGATCGATAATGCTAGAATCTGGTGCCAAAGCCAACACATCCTTCTCTGATGTTGTGGAAACAGTATATTCACAAGAAGCCTCTAACACCCTTGTATTACAAGAGTCTGTACGCTCTATTTGTGAAGTTTGTAAGCAGTCATGATCATTATCAAGGCTCATGTTCATGTTGCAAGAGCTATGTCTGGGAGCATCATTATGGTCAAGTTTACAGAAATTACTCATTCTATATTCTTCCTCGATTATAGAGGATTCTGAAATATCAGCTGATTTTTCTTTATCTGTTATTCTCCTATGATTCTCGTGGATGATTTCATCACTCACACATGAAACACAGTCCTCATCATTTGAATAATCTGCAGTTGGAATACCATGCAAATAGTTACTTTGTGGGTGACTCAAAAGTTTAGAAGCAGAAGCATCTACATCCTTGCAGCAATCAGCATGAACAAAGATGCCCCTGTCATGAAGAAATTGCGTAAAAGATGGGGATCGGTTTACAGGTAATTCTGCAGTTTCCAAAGAATCATTATGATTTTCAGTGACTAACATTGTTTCTCCTAAGGCCTCACATTCCAGATTTCCAGCAGAGCTGCTAAAATTTTCTTTAGCTTTATTGTTGGTGTGAACCAGAGCTTCATGGGAATTTAATTTAACACTTGGAAGTGATAGACCAGTGTTTAGAGCTTTTGCATCATAACTGCTTCTCAAATTTTCTCTCTCTCCTTTCCGGCTGTTGAACTGCTGTTGATCATAAACCTCCATTTGTCCAGATGATCGCAGATCAACAGAAGAAGCTGAAGAACTATCCCTTTCATTGCTGCATATCATGGCACTTGTATTATCACTCACAAAAGAAGGCTTGGAACAAAATATATTTCTAGCAGAAAATGACCTCCCTCGCATACCATTCAACCTACTGCTGTTTGACCTTTGCAATAGAAGTACAGATGCACCTGTTCCATCAAGACTATCAATCATTAGGCTTTGGTGGGGACTATCTTGTGATCTATTGAATTTGCTATCTTGACACCTGGTAGCATTTTCTTCTAGCTGATCATCTGACTTCTGTTCAGCAGGTACTTTCTTCCTTTCATCCAGCACAAACTGAAGAGGCAAACTATCTGGAATGCAATCAGGACCCTGCTCATCGTCTGTTTCCTGTTGATCAAGCACAGCCTGACCACTATTCTTCTCAGACAATTCAGTCATCCCCTTTTTAAGCTGCAGCTTGCTACACAGTTGATCTGTCCCAAGAGGCATTTCAGATTGAAGTGCTTTATTCAGAGTCATGAGTGCAGTAGTTTCAGCTAATCCTGTAGAAATTTTTCGAGCACATTCTTTACAAACATCAGTTTTCCCATCAACTTCCACAATAGAGAAGTTTTTCCCACGTCTAGAGCAAATTATCATTCCATGACAATGACCTTCAGAATGGCCACCAGCAATATATGAAGATTCAAAAGCAGGCTTAATGCTCACTGCATCTCCAAGGTTACTAGTTGATTTTTCAAACTCCTCTGAATTGAGTTTAGCTGGCAAACATCCATCAAGATTTTCATATCTATTTTGAGGTTTTTTAGCACAGAGTTCGTGCCCAAGGCCATCAACCATCTCATGCACCTTATCCGAGATAAAAGCTTCTTCTTGGCAGTCAAGATCTTGCATTTTTCTCCAACCACTGGCCAGATAATTCTGGTCATAGTTGTTGCTAACAATATCATGAGCAATACTGGTAGTTTGCTTGGAACTTGCATTTTTGCTAGTTATGAGTGAAGAATTCTTGGTGATCATAGCACGGTGTAGATTATTGGCTTCCCCAACATAGGACTTTGCCGCTGGCGCACTTGATAGAAGTGGCCTGAACATGTTCTGGGGAATTTTGTGATTTTCCTAAAAACCATAAATTAAGAAGAAACTTTGTGAGAATAGAACATATAGCAAGAAAACAAAAACATGTGATATCACCAAAGCCCAAGAATAAGCTGATGGTCTTTCAAGAAGAGCCAGAATGTCCATGATCTTTTGAAAGGAGATTGAATCCTGAAATTTGCGACAGACCATGTTGTGAACACAACCCTTTTGTGTTGGAAACATCGCAAAGAATTTCTCAGGGAACTGTTCCACAAGAAATATGAAAATAAAGAACTAAAACTTAAAAGTGATCAAGCAAAAACTAAGGGCCTGTTTGGTATTGCTGCTGTTGATGTGTTTTTGTTTATCCACAAATTAGTGGAATACCAGTAACAAATGTGACTAGTTAGGTGAATTTCAAGTCTAAGCCAGCGCACATTAAGGTCAGCCTTTTCAGAGACGCATAAGGATAGACATGAATGACAAAGACGTCTAAAAAATTACAATGCCCCCTTTTCTATGTTCAAACACAGCATTCTGAGTCAAAGTGAGATAAGCAAAGGATCATACAAAGCAAAGTAACCCTGACAGAAACATTTTTAGCCCAAATGAGAAAAATATAGTTCGGTGTTTAGGTTTTGTTAATATGGATAATTTGTGACAAACAGTAATCAGAATAAAAATACATATAAAATATTTACCATCTGTTGAAGTGCAGAATCAAAGGATCTTGTATGGGCAGAGCTTGCAGAAAGTGTTCTTAATGGTTTCTTTGAAAATGCCATAGCTCTGCTATTACCTACAACTCCATATTTTTTTGCAGTCGGGCTGACAGAAATACCAACAGCAACTGACTGCAGAGAGTCAAAAACATCATCACCTGAAGATGCTACAGAGCCCCTACCGTGGGAACTCAACTGATCTCTTTCTTGGCAGTGTGACAAACTGGCACTTCTACATGCTGTTGGTGACATCGATTGCCTTCGAGAATTTGATGATGAATTTCTGGATGCTGGCGGCAAACCTCTTCTATGTGATGCTGGGTGATGTGATAGAGAAGTTCGAAGGTTTGGAGGCGCATCAGAAGAGAAACCGAGAAGGTTCAGTTGCCATCCTCGTAATTCTGGAGAAGCTGAATTTCCGCGACTTGTCCTTACGGGAGATGCTCCCCTTTTTCCTGAAGAAGATGACAGCCAGCTTGAACCAGAGTTTGACCTCTGCAACATGGGAGTTGAAGACCTTGGAGTATGTGACGAGGGTTTTTTTGGAGGAGTAGAGGGTCTTCGTGTAGGCGTGATTGGTCGCAAAACTGGAGACTGGCTAGAACGAGGAGCAGAAGATGACCTTCCTTTTGACTGACTTACACTATGACTAGATCGTGGAGATGGACTTCGTCGATGCGTACTGGCACTGCTTCTACTTGTCTTGTGCATCTTGTCAGCCTGCAGTCAAAGATAAGATATGAACGATGCTCGCAAAAGAAATAGCAGTGAAAAAGGTGAACTGCTTGTTCCAGGAATAACAAGAAGCTCGATAAGGTGCTAGTCAGCTACCATGGATGATCTTGAAATGGGAACGGGTTGAGCTCTCGGCCTTCCCCTCTGAGAAAGTTTGGCTAGTTGAGGTTCATCATCATCATCCAAGGATGGGAAAAGAGGAGTGTCAGGTGGAGTTAATAGCCTGTTCCATCAGAGGATCACCCCATTGTAACCATACTAGAGAAAAAACTAATGGAAAGTTAAATTTCTACTCAATACTCATGTAAGAATAGTGGGTATGGAATGCAAGAAAAATGCGATAAAGAAAATTACAGCGTATTTACCGTCTAATGTTTCTTTTACTGAGTCGCTTCAATTCTATGTATACTTCAAAAAGTCAAATAGCTATTGTCTGAGCTCAATGCAGATCAAAGAATGCAAGCAAGTTCTCCACAGTTACACAGAAGACTAAGATGCAATCACAAATATTTAATGGTCTGAGTATCGAATACGACTTACCAGTCATAGTCATTTTTACCAGCATCAGCATTCAGCAGGTCACTGCTCTCTCTTCGAACTGGAATGGTGGTTATGCCAAAGTTGAAATCCGAAGAGTCTCTTAATTTTGCTGAAAGGAAATAAATTTCATCTTATTGTGAAGACATAAATTTAGCTTACTAAGAATTGTTGTCATACGAATTATCTAGAGAACAGAGGGAATTACAAATAGAGTCTTCGAAATCATAAGAAGTATGGAGCAAGAAATTATCCCTTTCCCTGTTCTGCATGTTCTTAAACAGGGCAAGATCATCATCTTTGTTTTTGAGAGGAAATCCGCTCTCAAAACTGCGGCCCCTCTTGTGAGCCTTCTCCATTCGACGCTCCCTCCCAGGAGAGAACCGCAGCACTGGCGAAGGTGGCATCTTTCACAGCCGTGCCGCTTTCTCTCAGAAAGACTCCATCCTTCCCATTTCCTCGTGCACCAAACTGATGCTATCCATTACCCAAAAGCTTGCGGCACGTTCCACCACCATAACCTGTGACAGATAACCATACTACGATTGATCACTCGGATTCTGGAGATAGAGAAGAATAAGAACATCATAAAAGCCAGGAATTCTGTCTTAAAGGGAAAAAAAAAACTACAGTATATGATTAAAAAATAAACTTCAGTTTTACTATGTGCCATTGTAATATTCCATTTTGATCTTCTAAGAAGCACAGATGGTTGTCTGAGTTTTAAATCGACAAGAAAAAAGAGGAAGCTAATGCGACCTGCCAATCGAGCTCTAGAACCTTTATTGAACTAGAAATCACCGAAAGGATTAAAAGAAGCATAATGAATGCTAAAGTTTCGAACTTTTCATCAAAACCAGGAAACAGTGCAGTTCATCAAAACTGGGCAAAGAATAAGAGGAAAACAACAAAGAAAAACTAGAATTACTGCTCTCGATTGTTCAAATTCGATCACGTGACACTTCCAACTCTCTCACAGAACTCCAAAATCGTTTCGTCGAACGATTCCCTTGCCCGGCAGCCTCCAATCCTTCCATTCCCCGCCGGTCAGGCTAGGTTCCTTTGTTTCGAACAAAATTACCACAACGAAATTCCGTTCGAGCGATCCGCTGTGTGGAAGTACGGGTCGGTAAGTGCCAGAAATCGCACTGCGGAAGTCCTAATTCACCAGGAATTCGAATGTTGGAGGACTTTGGGACGAAAAAGGGATTAAAATAAGAGAGATTAGAAGGTGGGAGACGAAGAGCCCAACCGACCTTGTTAGGGTTTTTTTTTTTATTATTATTTCATCCTAACGAACAAGAAGAAGTTTTCCTCAGGAGCAAGCTTTCGCTGTCAGTGTTTACAGGTTCTCTGGATTCTGGAAGGCTTTTTCTTTTTCTTTTAGCTTTTTATTTTGTGTGATTTTCCTCTCTCTCTCTCTCTCTCACCCTTGATCTCTTCATCGGAAGAGCTTAATTTACTGTAGAGACACCTGTTACCGCAAAGGCGCAGAGGGGAGGGTGGGAAAGCAGGACATGCCGCTGATGGGAGAGAAAAGGTGGAATTGGATAAGGGGAAACGGATTGGGCATTTATGAATCCGACCCGTTTGCAATCCAATTTATAGCCAACTAACATTGAGGTTATG
Source organism: Phoenix dactylifera (assembly GCF_051530095.1). Classification (NCBI taxonomy): domain Eukaryota; kingdom Viridiplantae; phylum Streptophyta; class Magnoliopsida; order Arecales; family Arecaceae; genus Phoenix; species Phoenix dactylifera. The sequence goes on from NC_143201.1 coordinate 18,845,036, forward strand.
GTTGGAGCTTTGATGTCTAAAATTCATTAATTTGAATTTTTTAGATTTTAAAAGTTGAATTTTTTGACCGCATGCCGGATTGTTAAAGAGAAGAATCAAAAATAGATTAACTCGAATATAAAAAAAAATAATACAAAACGTTTAAAGTTTTCTGATTGTATAAATTTTTTGAAATTTCTATTCCAACGATCAGATGCACTATATTACAAAATTATGACTAGTAATTTTTGAAAAAATATAACATATCATGAATGCAATTTAGCTCGATGGAGTGAATCTCTAACTAAATTAAAAACTGTCTGATGGGGCTCGTCGCATAATTTCAAAATAAAATTAAGAAAAAAAAAAAACTAAGCTCATGTCTCACTATTTACATGCATTGATCAACAAGTTAATCAACAAGTTAAGAACAGATGGCAGGGCTCACCCGAATTATATTTCCTGCCCTATCTAATAACCTGTTGTTGATCAATGTGCATATATAGAGGGTGATCAAATTGGACTCCAATATCCACTTGCACAGTTGCACTGGAATGCAGCACGCCACTGGTCCCAACCAAATGATAGTAGCTTTTTTTTTATTTTCCTTTTTTTTTTGAAAGAAAAAAAGAAATCAAATGGTAGTTCTTTATGGTAGCAGGAAAGCCTTTGTTGCTTGCAAAAATAGACCCCACGCTTAAGAAGGACTGGCTGGTAATAGAGCCTAGTCCACTGACAGCGGATAACTAGGTTTTTGGGATGTGACAAAAACAAAAAGGTCTCGTTTAGGATCATTGCCAGGCTTGTGCTAGCTACTCTGATAGAGATGGCTTGGAGACACTCATATCATATACTACGGTGAGAATAAAAAGCATGCGGATGGTGGTACTGTAACATAATACTTACGTACTTAAAAAAACAGCTATTATTTTATTAAAACAGCTGTCATTTAGTCATTTCATCACTGTTTAGAGAAGGAAATCTTGTTTTATAGTACTTTATAATACAAAAATGCATAGTCCATAACATTATATCGCAAAGGAGAAAAGTGATTTCCATCAATTATTTAGTTATTAGACTTCATTTGGAGTTAGGTCCAAATTCTAGGCTCGTATTTGATTCGATGTCAATAATATATGGTGAAATGACCTGCTAATTGGATCAGGTTGGATAGGTTGTAGCATTGGATGGACATTCTTATGCTTGTTTCATTCGAGCTTACTTTAGGGCTCAAATTTTCGGACCCAAACATGAACCCTGGGTTTATCAATTCTATGATGGTTTTCGTTTAGGTCGGTCGATCAATTTACTGCCATAATGAGACATCCATCAAGGGCTACTTTACCGGCACTCTAGCTTCCATGCAAATTGGTCTCAGTTTTGAATTATGTTGTGAATTCAATGGATGTGGCTGGTTCACTATATAAGGTGCAAAAGAATGTGTGACAAGAATATCGAAGGACAGGCAACTCGATTAATGGAAAAAAGTTGCGGTAAGCATAATTGTTGTGGAGCCTGACTTTCATGAAATGGTGACTAGTGCAAGTATTGCCAAATCAAAGATTACTTAAGGATTGAGAATTCTCTATTAAATTGTGAACACAAGTGAGTTTGATATACTGAGAAGATAACTAGCTTCAAATTAAATTATTCTCATCGATTTCAATTTGGGCTAAGATTCATTTTCGAATATCCAATAACTATAAAACATATGCCTAACTATTGCTTGTATCAGGTTACTTATAGAATTCTAGAGATCTACCTAGTGTGCTGCTTTCCGCATGACTGGACCTTCAATTTCATAGCCTGTTCTTTCAAACAATATATTTTTGCTTAATAGTAACCAATGACGATGACCAATCATTAGAATATCTAATTAAGTCGATGGCTCACTTTTATAATAACTAGACATGCCAAAAGTAAATATAAAGAGTATCTGTCAACAAATTAAATCTTAATTGACACATAAAACATTTATATATATGCATACAAATTGTATTCAAACCAAATCCAACAACCTAATTATTTTATCATTTACAGATTATATTTCACAACCCTACTCATCTGAAAACATGTGTACTTGGTTGCTAAAGAAGCAAGAGAAAGGAAATAAATATGGTTAAATTGGGGGGATAAGTGAAGATTAGCTTGTTTAGGCACAATATTTCTTTTTCTCAGCATTGAAATATAGTTCAATAGCCGGAGTCACAATATGCTGAAGTTGTCAACAAATCAGCTTACTTCGGCTCTTTCTTACAGGAAACACCAAATGGCACTGCATGCAAAATGAAACTAGAGAACACTTGATTTTACTGGAGTCCATAATTATGCCAGTTAAGTTTGGAAAATAAATTATCTCCACTAGCTAGCAAGAATGCGAAGTTTCCAGTAGCTCAGATGTACCTCATCCAGTCATCAGTGTGATGTTGGCTTCTTTCAATTATAAGCTAGTAGAAGTAGCATTATTGTGAGGACCCGTGCGGGCATGTGTTTAGTTCCACATTAGTTATTCGTTGGGTAGATTTTAGGTACTTATACAAGATCAAGGAACCCAAATAATATCTTCCGGCTAGCCATTTTGAATGAGGTACTGGGCTATTACAATTAAGTTTCAGGAAAATCCAATTATCCCAAAGGATGGACAATAACAACTTACATACCTGCCTGTGAATGGAGCTATCTTGCTTCCTTGGTCTTGGTGAACTTTACTAGGAATGGTGCATGTAACGTTCCAGCGCTGTTTTATATGTGAGGTTGGACCAACAGCTGATCCACTCGGCCTTCGGAAGAAGCTTCGACCAGGAGCATGAGAGGCAAACAAAACCAAATTGGGTTTAAGCAGTCAAAAGGAATGAATATTTGGGTAAGAACAAAAAGACTTGCCTTTAGTTCAAACCACAAGTAACATTAATCAGCAAAAGGTCCGAAGGAATGCATTGAACTCCAATTGACTTCTTTTAAGAAACCTTAAACAATGCGGGCTAATTTGCCATGTCAACAACCCTGGCCAAACATATTATTCCCTTATCATTTTTATTCCAGCAGCAGCATGATTAGGATTATAATACTATTAGATATGTACCTTAAGAAAATTGATGTAGGGATGACACTAAATTAAAACCATACTGATGCTCTGACACCTGGATTGAAAATAATCCTATGCTTCGTCATCCTTGATTCTTTCATTAGTATGTCGCCGCTTATTATTAAGGAACCGATTAGGATGCTCTGCGCTCCAAATTATTAGTAAACATATGATGCATTCTTGATTGGTTTGGACTTAAAAAGTACAGGTGTTTAGACTCCCAATCACTGTATTAGAGTCACAAGGTAAGAATGGGCTGTGATTTTGTTAGAAGAAAATATTTTAAAAGCCAGCCAAAAGCATTAGTTCCTCCTAGACGAGCCTTCTGCTTAACTAGATTTCCAACTTCCCAAAACACTGGTGGCAAATCTATTGGATCATGTCATGCTGTTAGGCTAAGGGACAAGCTATAGGTAGCATTATTGGCAAACTACCCAACTCTAACTTGCCTTGACCTGACCTGGAATATGATCTTCTGAAGGCTTGACGATATTTCCAGCTGACTTCCTAATAACTTGTCCGGTTACAACTTACAAGTCAATTTAGACCAGGTTAGCTCAGGTTGAGTTCAACAAAATCATTTGGGGAAAAATCACAATATTTTTGAGAGAAAAAGGAGACTTGAAAGAGTTGAGAAGAAGTTCCAATCGAACTCAGCTTTCTCTTGTGCCATACCATGCATGGCTCAGCAAGCCGATAATCCACCAAGAAGTAATTCCATAAGCGCAAGCCCTACTTGTTTCAAGAATCCATAGCAGACTAATTTAAAGTGAGGAAAAGAGAGATTAAGTTTTCAAAGTTACATATACACACAAATATATAAATACGTACATCCTGTGGCGATCTGGGCTGCATACGTTGCCTGATTGCTAGGAACACCTAAATATTTGGGGAGAGGAGTCTATCGTCGAGAATTGTTCTGGAGAGGGCTAGACTGCATGCTGATGAGAACATCCAGGCTACTCATCTTGGTGAGCCTATGATAGCTTTGGCACATGAGACTTCTTCTCTGCTCTTGTAGCGTCTCAATTGGTGTTCATCATCTGGGATGAGCTTCCTCGAGGTCAACTTTAATAGGTATATGTTGAATAGTGGTAGAAGGGGTAGTGCGGGCTTTGTAATCAAAAGCTCGAACTCCAAAGTGAAAGCAGCAGTTGAGAGTCTGATCTTCAACATCTCGGTTTCTAGAGTGAAGGTGAGAGCAGCATGCTAAGCTGTTGTGTTTTGAAAGTTGACGCCATTTAGTTGGAAGGCGATTCGGCTACAGTTGTTAGTTGGCTACAAGAGTGGGCGAGGGAGATTCGGATCCATCCCCTGCTTCAAGAGATCTGGAGCTTAGCAAGAGGTTGCATCTCTTTTGGGATCAGACATATCTATAGGGAGACGAATGGTGCCGCTAACTGGATGGCTTTCTTGGTGGCAGACAAGTTTGATGGATTCTGAAGCGCTTTGTGCACCAAACTAAACCTATAAAAATTCCCATGGATTCAATATGTAAAGGCCTTACTACTTCCTGGCATCCAGCAGCAACCTATGCAATGCCCCATGATTCGACTTAAGCGCTGCTGCAAGTCTATCGACCAACCTGTGATGCCCTTAAAAGGCTGATTCTTTCTTCAAAGATTCATAGGAGACTCCATTTACAGGCATCAATTCTGCCATCCCCTCCATTTTCTTCTGCGATCTGAGAATATCATATTACACCAAGTCAGCTAACCAGGCAGCTTTGCGAGCTCATCATCTCTAAATTTATAGTGCTTACCAACAATCCATAGGCATGGTTTTCATGAGCTTTGTGGCTTCCTGCCTAATTGGTCAGCTCTGGTGAGTTTTGCAACTGCGGCCACACTGCAAAAAAATTGCCAGTGGAGAAGAAGACAGCTTTTCAACAGCTCATGGCAGTGGCTACGCTCCTGCCCAGCTGCTGCAGCCAGGTGTCTTCCTGGCCCCCTTCTCCTTCATGGTGTGCCGAATCTCCGCAGCCTCTACCGGTCGACCAGCAGCTGCATAAATGCTGCTAAGAAGAATGTAGTATCCACCTTCATTCGGCTTCAGCTCCATCAGCTTCTCCACGGCCCGTTCCCCCATCTCCACATCCCCATGGATCCTGCAGGCACCCAGCAATGCTCCCCAGACCATGTCGTTGCTCGGAATTGGCATGCTTTCGATCAGGCGATATGCCTCCTCCAGCAGCCCTGCCCGGCCCAGCAAGTCCACCATGCATCCGTAGTGCTCCACCCCGGCCTCCACCCCGGCGTAATCCCCCTGTCTCAGCGCCTCGAACACCCTGCGCCCCTCCTCCACCCAGCCCTTGTGAGCGCATGCACTCAGCACTGACAGGACCGTCACGCTGTCGGGTCTCACTCCCTCACCACACTCCACCATTTGGTTGAACAGTGCGGTGGCACTGTCGGCGTCCCCGTGGGCAGAGTAGGCCGAGATCATGGAATTCCAGGAGATCAGGCTCTTCGTACTCGTTTCGTCGAATAGATGGCGTGCCTTGTGGAGGCAGCCGCACTTGGAGTACATGTCGACGAGGGCGTTCCGGAGGGAGACCATCCACCCGAACCCGCGCTCCTCGATGTAGCAGTGGACGCGCTCGCCGGCCTCCAGGTCCCCGAGGGCCGCGCAAGCCGAGATCACGCTAATCATGGTCACCTCGTCGGGAGCCACGGGCATCGCCCGGAAGAGCTCCAGCGCGCCTCGGGGCCGCCGCGCCTGCGCGTACCCGGAGATCATGGCCGTCCAGGAGACCACGTCGCGGCGCGGCATCGCGTCGAACACGCGCCGCGCCGCGTCGGAGTCGCGCGCCCGGAGGTAGGCGGTTAGCAGGCCGGACCAGGAGACGACGTCCGGGGAGGGCATTTCGTCGAAGACCTGGCGGGACGCGTCAGGGGCGGCGCGGGAGGCGTAGAGGTGGATGAGGGCGTTGTGGACGTGGACGTGGGCCGGGTGGGAGCCCAGGCACCCAAATTTGAGCGCCTGACCGTGGATTTCATCGGCGGCGGCGGCGGTGGAGGAGGAGGAGCGGCAGCGGGCGCGGCCTTTGAGGAGGAAGGTGAAGGAGAAGGGGTCGGGGGGGACGGAGAGGCGGCGCATGGAGATGAAGAGGGAGAGGGAGAGGGAGGGGGAGCGGGAGTTGGCGTAGCCGCGGATAAGGGTGTTGTAGAAGAAGGCGCCGGCGGTGAGGTGGCGGAGGTGGTTGGAGAAGAGAAGGGAAGCGTAGCGGAGATTGCCGGAGGGGGAGATAGCGGCGAATAGGAGGAGTTTGGCGAGGATGAGATGGGTGGTGGCGGTGGGGAGGTGGTGGAGGTGGCGGATGAGGCGGGCGTGGATGCGCTTCAGGCGGGGCATGCAGGTGATGGCGTCGGAGAGGGAGAGGAGTGTGGCTGAGATGGCGGCATTCTGGTGGTGGATGTCCCCGCCTGCGCTCATTACACTCCCGGCTTTGCTTGGACTCCACCATGCCAGCAGTGTTCGTAGTTCCCCCACAAGCCTTGATAATTTAGTTCAAATTTAGTTTTCCCTTTTGATAATTTAGTTCATTTTTTTGATAATTTAGTTCAGATTTGATTTACTAATACATTTGATGCACGTATTTGGTGAGGGATGATATAAGCTCTATTTGAGATTGCTGTTGATAGTAAAATTTTTAAAAATAAAATTTTTGCTAGTAAAGCTTTCAACAAAATATTATTGTTGTTTAATAATTATATTTTTAAGTTACTACAGAACTTATATATTTATTTAATAATTATATCAAAAAATATTTTTAATATAATAAAATAATAATAAAAAATATTACATAACATTGTACATTCCACTATATATTGTATAGTGTAGAAGCATGACAAGCATTCGGATTATTTTGACTTGGACAAGGCATCTTAAAAAAATAAACACCACCTGCAAAGCATTTTTGAAGGCAAATTTAAGAGCATGGACTAACAGCTGTTAAAACAGAGAAATTATAGCGCAAATATAGGTGTCCTGTATACAGTTATGAAAGTAAGGCTCTTATGCTAATCTGAGACTCTCATGATACACATATTTGCAAAAGTAACTCAGTTTTGATCCACCTGGACAATTTTTTGTGTGCTTGAATCCACCACATTAGAAAAGATGATCTAATAAACAGTAGGGAAGGAAATTATTCAATAAAGGGGTGATTAAGCACGAGGAAAAAGAAGATAGGGGACCAAAATGTTTAGAGCGAGTACAAAAAATGATTGCACCAACAAAGAATGTTGTTTCAAGGAGAAAGTTGGGGAAGCATTCTGTGGACGCATAGCTCGGTTGAGAATAACAATAGCAGCAGCCAATTATACAAAGAGACACATGAATTTTCTGCTTGTTGCAACTTCTTTTTGTTCATTTGGAAAAATGACCTCTGATCAATATTGGATACATTCAAAACCGTAAGGAATTGAAACAGGCAAATGATACGCTCTGTCAAGCATATTCCATGTAATTACAAGCATAAGTGATACTAAACCATTGCTAGAGGTGATGGAGCTAGAGGAGATAAGCTAGAGGTGAATCCAAGCAGCAAAATCGGTATGCAATCTTCTCATCTGCAGTCATAACAAAAATCAGGTGTTCCATTGCTTGCAACGTTAGATACATGCAGCATATGTTATAATGGGGCCTCATCTCCTTTCATTTCCTGTAATTAATTGGAAGATATGAACAGGCTGAGTGACATAATGGAACTTAGATCATATGTTAATGGGAAACACGTGGACTTTATGCAAACACTCAGCAGGTTTAGTGATCAAAGGGCCTAGTTCCATAGCTCTTTAAGACTACATTGCACAAGTCAAATACATGCAGTTCTCCAGCCTACTTTTAAAAAGGCAAAAAAAAAAAAAAAATCCCACACCTACAATGACGACTGGCACATACTGTGATTAAAATAGGATTAAAGCAGCTTCTTTCTCTCAAAAAACGTCTTTAGATGCCATAACTGCAAGGCTGCCACTGATAAACACACAAGAAGTGAAAGGAAACTTAGCCATGCCATCCTAGAATTGGTCGTTCTGTTCATGTCTTGCATTTCCTCCTCCCTGAAACATTATCAGGAAACAAAATATTCAATGCATGCAAGTGGTCTACAACAACATCTGATTAGGATTTTGCAACCTAGTGGACAAGTGGTCACATGATAAAACCAACAAAACTTTTTGGTACATTTAGCATTTGAGAATGTAGGTAGATAATTAAAGGAAGTGTTTATGATGTAACAGATTGAAAACTGCTGACAAGAGGTAGCCTTTTAAATATTAAAAAAAAGGTGATAAGAACCATTCATCACAGACCACCCTTCTCTTAGATGCAACATAAGAGGGAAGGATAGTTTTGAGTGGATTAATAAAATTCCAACTGAACAATCTGGTTTAAATCTGGACAGTCTACACCTGCGGGTATCTGTCCTGCATAGACTCGATAATAGCCGGGAGGCCTTTTAACCCATTTGCTTCAGTTGGCTTAGTGAAAATTTCACTCTGATAGAGAACCTTTTCTTCAAATTGTTAATGAAAATTTAAAGAGATGTTTAAATATCATATGTATTACCTTTCACGAAGATAGAACATTTCATCATGGATCGACTTAACAGTATCCCCCAGTTTCTTTAACTCCAGCTCCATAAGCTACAACATAAATCATAATACAAATTTTTCAGCACAAACTTTAATCCAGCTTGAGACAGTGAATTTGTGGATTAGGTTTGCACCCTTGCATCATAGAGAAATGGTTTTAGGAAGTATGAACTAAAAATCAGCAAGCAAACTTGCACGACCAGCAGTTTTTATATATTGTAAAGCATCTTCCAGGTAAAAGTCAAACAGAAACTCATAAATGAAACACCATGTTTTGAAAGAATGTATTCATTGCTAAGAAGCTTTAAGAATTCAATTTCTTGAATAAACAATTATGTAAATCCAAGAAGGGTAAAAGAACAAAAAATTTGCCCATATAAAATGCATGACAATATATTTAAGTTGTTCATATCATGTTAAATATGCTGGATCAACATGTTGATAGATACAGAATATTTCAACAAATAAAAAAAAAAGCTTCCATGGTCCAGCCTTTACTGTCAGGAATATAAGAAAAGATGAAACTGTATGGGGGGTTTGAAAACCATATGGTATCTAGAACGACGAATTCAACAAGATCATTTTCGTGTGCTTCCTGGTGAAGGATTGAGAGAAATATCCAACTTCGTGAAACTTTCCTTTCACAAAATCAACTCAACAAACTCATTGTCATCATCAATCAATCCTTCATCCATCAACAATGTGGTTGCCCATGGAGCACAATTCTTAAGAAGGTAAAACAAAAGTATTGTGTAGATTTCAACATGTCATTCATCTACATCTATACTACTACAAAGAGGGAATTGCTATCCATTTTATGTGACTCTCCAACTCTTTAACTCTAAGTTTTCTGCTCATCCAATTTCACCCTCACTTCTTCTTTCTTTTCCACTAGCAAGTAACCTGCGGTACATGGGCTCTAATTAAGCAATAGCAAAAAAATAACTAATAAACACATAATAAAAATCAAAAAAAAACTTCTTAATTTTTTTCAGCAAACACATAGTAATAACTTTTTTCTAAAAAATTATCTCGGTTCTATTACTCCTCTTTTTGGTGCTGGAGCTGGAAAAGGCAAAAAAAAAGATCGGAGAAGTTTGTTATACTATTGCTAGTGTTTGGTAAAGTTAATGGTTAAAATATATATGGATACAAAATTATATAAATAGAAGAGAAATACTAATAAACAAAATAAGAAAGGTAATGTTCACAAAAGAAAAGAGTCCAAGAAAAAAACCCCTAATTTAATGTAATTTATATTCATTCTTAAACCTACCCAAAATCATACGCACTATATCGCCTCATAATTAAAAGATGTTATTTTTTTTATTTAACCTACTGTACCTACAAAGATAAATATAACAAAAGAAAAAAATTATCAAAACAATTTAGCAGCATGAATAGTCTACAACCATAACTAAATTTATAAAATCATATAAAGTCATGAAAAGGAAATCAATTAGATAAGTAAATTATTGCAAATTTTTTGTTTATGGAATAGGTGAAGCCAACACAGCAGTACTGTCTATAAAAAATTAGACAGCTTTAAGTCTATCTTATTTTTTTAAAAAAATATACCACAAATGCTACTTCCATTGTTCTACCAAAAAATAATTTTCAAAAAATAATAGATTTTCGGTTGTGTTGGCTACCACATGCACCTCTAGCATTCCTACTGGAAAATAATCAAGTTGGGAATTTTTTATATCATTGATCGTCATCCTAATCATGTTGAACACGTGTAACACAATCAGAGATACATTTTATGTATCCTCATATCTCCATGACTTTGTGATATGTGAGCTAAATAGTATGTATAGATGAACTAAATCATTATATGCTAAATTGAACAAAAATATTTCTTCATATATTTTTATTTCTCACTCAGTTTCTCAGTGAGGTCTCAGGAGTGTGTGTGTTCGATGGCATCACCTCAGCCATATTTTCATTACACTTTGAACAAAAATCACGGCGGTATGTTGTGTAAAATTTTTAAATAAAATTTTCCTCACAATATCCATATAAAGATGCTAAAAGTAACCTCTAAGGAGCTTTGTCTCACAGCAGTTGCAGGTTGCAACAACACCTGACAAACTCCTAAATTATATTCAATTTCACCTTTCCCATGTGGCTTCTCAGCACAATCAATTACTTATTTACAGACGTGAATGGTTGATGTGGATCTATACTTTCTTTTTAAGTAAATATGAAACCATACCTTTTTGAGATGGCTAGACTCATGTGAACTGAGGAAACATTTTTTGCTTAAACTTAAACGGCATGGTTTAAATAAATATTTTTTAAAAAACTTTATGCAGCTGCCCACATAAGGTCATGAGGACCACATGCACATGCGGGCGCCAACGGAATCATGGGATGCGCATTCTCCATTTGTCTATAAAAAGGACCAGATGCTGCTAACCGCCATGTATCCCCGCTCATGTGGGATGCGTGTGTGGCAGCCCTAAAATCCTAACCCCACAAAAATCGTGCGAGCTAGCACGCCTTCCAATTGCTCAGTCGAAACATAGCTACCATCTCAAAAAAACAAAAAACCTATTCTTCTTCGGCGGACACATACCATCAGTGACCCTGCTTCAACCAGCAACAGACTGCAATTGCCCTCCAATCCCTTGCTGTCGCCCTCCGATCCCTTGTCGTCGCCCTCCGATTCCTCGTCGTCGACTTTCCTAAGGTTTCTACCCATCCTTTCCCCCCCCCACCCTCTCCCCCCCCCCCCTCCCTCATCCCTTCTCCCACCCCACTCCCTAGGGTTCCGCCTTCCCTTAACCGGCCGCCACCACTCCTCCGCCAAGTCCAACGCCTAGCACCGTATCTTCCTCTTCACTCTTAGTCCCTCACCTCCCTCCATAGCCGTCCCCGGTCCCATGCCCAATCACTAATAGTTCGTCGATGCCCTCAACTCCACCCCCAATCCCCCACTCCTCAACACGGTCGCCACTGCTCCACCGGCAGCGGTCCTAGGTAACCATCCCCATCAAATATCTCTCACTCTTCCTCTATCTCCTCTGGTTCTCTCCCTTTTTTTTTTTGAGCGAATAGAGAGGGAGAGCGTAGGAGGTTTGGAGGTAGTGGTGCTCGGCCAACCACAGAGAGTGGGAGATGGCACTTTTTTTTTGAGTAATTTTGAGTTCATCCAGGAGGTTGCAAGCAAAATACCCCACTGCTACGGCCAGCAAAATGTGACCCAACTCGTTAATTTGATCCATGTTCAACCTGCAATAGGCAGATTTGTGAAGCCTTGCACGCTTTGAGAAGCTAACACTTGGCAACCTAAGAGAGCACCGGATCCTCCTTTAATGTATAGTATATATTTTTTAAAAAAATCCATCTTAGATGAAAAATAATAATAGAGATGCTCATTTTCTTTAACCCATCTCTCTTTAAGGGAATTATACTAAAAGTTTATTAATTGAATCCTAATGCAAGCCCACTATTTGGCGTGTCAAATCTTGATCATGCACTCCAAATTGAAATACCACATCATGGATCTTGGAATTGGTATAATATCTCTCCTTACACAAACTCTTAAAAACTCTTAAAATAACTTGAGCTTAAGAAGGCACAATTATTCCAATACACTAATTTAAAATTAAACATAAAGTGGGCCTCCTATATATAACCCAAATAAAACTTATATGGTGGAGCCTTTGGAAATGAACTTTACAGAGTTTTATCCAACTAACCATTTCATGAAACCAGCATACTTCTGGACCTACCAGCAGCAACATCAGAGGACTCGGTCTTTAACTCAGCTATAAACAGATCAAAGACAAGTTCTAGTTTACGTTATATCATTAGTTTAATGGCTATAACCATTGTATTATTAATATTCTGCTTTAGTTTTCAATCTCTTGATATTTTGTTCTGTTGAACAAGAACCTTACATGTAATAAGGAATAACCCATGGACACAATTTGTAAACATGAACTATTATTCAAGGGATTTTGCAGAAGGTAAAACTGCTCCATGATAAATAGCATAACACTCCCCCCCCCCCCAAAAAAAAAAACAACACACACAAGAAAAAAGAAGAGAAAAACCACCACCTGAAAAAGGGACAAAAGAGAATAGGCCTACAAAAAGGTTTCTGCAGCGTGTGAAAAGACTCTTAAGTTAGTTTACAGAACACTGACGTGAAGAATAGTTAAGGTATGAGGCCTACCCAAGAGTGGTTGATTTCCTAAATCTCCCCTTCATCTCCCTTTTCTCCCTCTTTATGAGTCTCTTTTTACTGCACTCTGCACCAATGAAGCAACTGACTCTCTTCAGTGATCGCTAGAGTAGCAGCCCAGCTCCTTCATAAGGATTGGCTGGAATATGAAAATAGCTCCGCACAGCAGATTCGAGCTGCTGCTGTAGTTAGCCAACCATCTCCTCTTTTTCCCCTTCCCAGCAAACCCCCAAGAGTCCACAAAAAAGGCACACCAACCAGCTAGCTTCACGGCCTATAAAACTTGGGTGAATCTCTTAATTGCAGGGGCGGTCTGAATCCACAACAGCCACATCAGGGTGAACAGCTCTGCTGTACAAACAGTCCCAACCAACCCCTTCTAAGCCTCAGCAAACTCTCTCTGAAGTCCCAATATGTTTCTTGCCATGTTAAAATTAAAAAAAAAAAGGAGCCCTTCTCTAATACCCATTTAGAGCGAGTGGCCCCTCTTTTCAAAGCAATAGTCAGATCTAGCATGTAATTACTGGACCCAAACTTACACAGCTCACATGTTGATCATGTGATACAGGTGACGACTTTCTCGACATAGGTGCCAAGTGTCTGAGTGTCAACTTCAATTATATTATGCTTCAAACTTTTACATGATATACTTAAATCAGCCATGAATATTATATTAGTGTATTTTCATTAATTATATACAAATTCTATTTTGTTATTATTTTTGTTTTATGCTTTCTCAGTTGTTTAATTTCTTTTGTTTCCTATTCACAGCATGTATACATTGCTTGTCAGCTAGATAGAAGAGTCTCAACTTCAATTTCAAAACATACCTTCCAATGGCATTCTTGAAATAGGTCAGGCATCACAAGAACAGTCTGGGGACAAAACAGACATGCTCTTCAAGATGACTAAAGGACTACATGTATCTATCTAGTAAAGGAGATTTCATTCTCAAGTTGGACATGAGTCTTTGCATGTAAAAATCTTCCATTAAAATGAACATACTCAGAGGACTCCAAAATACTTATCATTTATCCGACATTCATATATAAGAAATCTTGCAATATTGCCATCCCAACAATAGGTCACAGCATGTCCTGATTCTCCATTGCTGGCCCAACAAAATAATCTACTTTGACTTTAATGACGTGTTCACCTTAAAATTTTCGCACTTTTCTTGTTGCAACAGAAATTTTAATCTTGAACAAAGAGATACAACAGATATAGAGGTTCATATGAGTACTCTAAAGAACTATAATATTTTCCACTTGGTACTTCCAATGGAAACAATATGGATACAGCCTCTAAGCCCCTGATAGCATCCCCGAACACAAACCACAACCTTGCGAAAATATCCTTTATATCACTGGCATTTGCACATCATGCCAGCTTCTCTGCTCGTGGCACAACTAATTATCATTATATCACAATCACCCAAACAATAGTATGGCAGCAGAATTGTGCTTATACAAACATCAAAACAGCTTTAGTAAACTAGAGGAGAAAAATTGGTGACTTGCAGCTTCTTGAAGTCCATTTAAGAAGTTATCATTTTTAGGCTTTCTTAATATTTTTGGAGGAAAAGACAAAAAATATCCTAGTATCTAAGCAACCACACAATAGCAAAACAAGATCCAGCACTTCCGGAGTTTGTGAGGTTAGCCGAGGAAGAGAGGACAGAAAAACAAACAAAGCTTTTATGTTTCACAGGTAACAGCTAAACTCCGATTTTGTCAGGTAACTGATTAGATAGCAAAAAGTATATCCACAAGAAAACGCATCGGTAAATGCAATTCATATAAACCCTAGCCAACAAGACTGCCGAAACATCAAAAAAACTGCTTACATCAATCTGCCCCTTCTTGGCGACATTCGTCCAGTCCTTGGCGGCGACGCCGGTCCTCCAGTCGAATTCGAGCGTCACCGTAGCGGCCGGCTTGTGGACGGGCGTCCAGAAGCACGCCAGGTAGTCCCCTGCCTCGTTCGCAGTGAAAGCAAAATTCCCCAACTCCACGCTCTCAGCAAAGTGGATGCTGTTCCCGTAGGGCGACGTAACCTAAATAAATCCCGAATAAACAAATAGAACAATTAGATCAGATTAGATCAGAGGAGGATCTGGGATTGAGAAGAGAAGGGGCTAGGTTTATCATACCCGGACGGTGACGCGGTGGGAATCGGGGAGGGGGCCGGAGTCGGCGGGGTTGACGACGCCGTACTTGCCGACGGCCATGGCGTTAAGCTTGATGTCCTCGGAGATGCACTTGGTCTGCCCCGACTGGAGGTCGAAGCGGAGGGATCGGGCCGGCAAGGCCAAGAGAGAGGCCATCGCCAGGGACAGCACCAAGCGCAGACCCGCGGATCCTCCTACTCTTCTTCCTGGCCCCATATTGTCGTGATTCCCGAAAGGAAAAATTATAAAAAGAATTCAGACGCCTTCCCTTCCTCTCCTTTCTCTTCCTCTTCTCTACGACCGTGTTCGGATCGGGAGAGGGTCGGCGGGGAGACGGATATCGGAGAGGAAAATAAAAGAAAAGGTGCGATCTCCGGAAGTCAGAGGAAAAGAAGCCCGCAAGGGGCGTCGGTTCCTGCCACGTGGACCTGGAGATATGCTGCCGATGCAGGGTGGGCTGGGTTAACCATAACTGGCCGATCGAAGCTGTGTTTGGTTTAATTTGGTTTTGTTGAGCTTAAAGTGATTAGAGTTAGGTTGGATTGGGTGTAAAGGCTTGGACAACCTGACCAAATTCAGGGACTTGGCATCTCTAGCTTGAGGCAACTCTCATGGAAAAGCAAGTTGATGTAGCCATCCTGCTTGGAAATTATGGAGTCAGGTTGGGATTGGATGGAGGTGAAAAGGTCCCAATTTAGGTTGAAGTAGGGTGCTATCATGCTGGATTGGCTTTGGATACCCATTAAGTTGTTTGTGTCTAAATCATCCAAAGTTCCAAATCCTACCCATCCAATGATCAGATAAGGTTTAAGTCTATGTTCAGGTAGCAGATGTAACATGAGATCGATCGAGTCGGTGAGTCTGAGTCGGATACGTTAAGACTTGTACACTGCTCGACAATCAATTTGGGCTAAATATAAATCAGGTCCAAGTCCAGATCACTTTAAAAAAAAAAAAAATCACCAATGATATGGATTCAAAGTATAATTTAGCTTTTGTGAGAAGAGATTGCAGCTGCTGGCTGCTGCTTCACCAGTATATGGGTATAGTGTTAACAAACTGAGGGAAAAACACTAACCTCATGAGAATGGATGCATATAGACCAGTCTTTAGGTTACATATATATTTTGGATCAAGTAGCCAAGTTCCCTGCACTGGAAGTTTTGATTATCCAAATCGAACCCATTTGTATTCCAGCTCATGATTGTCTAATTACTCCATCTGAATTCTTTGGACCTGGTAATTCAGGAAGCTCCTTCAACATGCAATCAGTCAGCTAAGTTTGTGAGAGCAAGCCATTGAATATATTGCCCCAAAACGTCAGACTTATGACCTGGAACCGGAGAGGAAGGACCAGCAACAAACCAAGATCATTTCTGTGCCCTGCACCAGCTATTATCGCCAATCTTGTTTAGATGGAGGGATAAATTATTCATGGATAAACTTCAAAACTAATCAAAGCTAAGAAGAACAACAAGGTGGTCGAAGAAGAAATGCACAATCCAGGAACCCCATGGATCAAACCATCCCTGCAAATGAACTATGAAGTAATGCTATGGAGCTCCCATTATGTGGCAAGAGGATATTGGTGCAACTCCCCACATCATTTTCTAAACTATGTTCTTTCTTGAGGCCTGTTTGAAAAATCCAGCAGAATTGAGTTGGATTTTTCATTAGATTCAAGGAGCGGATAATCCAACACCTCCTCAAACTAAATCCCGTGGAACAAAAAAAGTGAGGGAGCTATGAAGATTTTTTTTATTCCTACAGGCCAAGCTCATGGATAGAATTTAGACTAAAATACAGCTTTTAGAAAATTCAGTTCAATCCTGCTGAATTTTTCAAACTAGCCTTTAAAAGTCATTTATGCCATACTAGGATTCTAGAATTGGACTGAACCCGGGTTTCCTTGAATGGTTAAACAACTTCTCTTCCACCGGTATGTTCTCCTCAAAGATAATGATATCTAACCATATCTAAATGTATCTGGTAAACAAGACAGGCCCTAACCCACCTTACTCCAGAAAATAAATAGCTGTTTTAAAGCAAACAGCAGTACTACTTTACATTAAGTGAAGTATTTATTCCATATTTAATTACCTTAGAAGTAATTTAAACAATTTACACCTAGAGCAACTTATTTGGCAACCAAAATAGCTTAAGGCTTTATTAATCTGTTCATAGGTTATTTATTTTAGGTGCTAAAGCATTGCTATAAAGTAATTCTCCGTATGTAATTCTCCATATCAGGTGGTACTTGGTTTTGCTTTATATGGTAGCAGAGATGGAAGATGGTACCCAGGAGCCCTCTCCGAAATTGTGGATGCCGATGAAACTCTGGTGGACAAGTTCCATCAGAAGAGTTTTTTTAACTGCAATTCTGGCCAAAACTTGAACGTAGCCATTATAGCTTTTCCGGTTGGATTTGGGTTCGTACTTGTCCTTTCGATGTTAGGGACTTGGGGGTCGTGTGCAACTATGTTGCTATTTCCAGTCATCCTCTCGTCCCAACTTTTCCATATATGGATATAGCAAGTCAAATCATAAACTATAATTGTACCATCATATATCATCTCAGATCCATTTGCAAAAAAACTGTTCATGATTTAAATGGCTCTCCAATGATACACGAAATCGTTTTCTCAAAGAAGTTGATAGAGAGCCTTGGCCTCAAATAATTCACTCAAGTTGGATTTGTTTGCTATAGCTACCAGGAAACCTTTCAAGGGAAACAATTGTGACGCAAGGCTAATCTATCCTTGTGGTGGAGTTGTGAAGCAAGTTATAACTATTTTGCATCAAACAAAAAACTAGGAAAAATTTCAGCTCAAATTAGGTGAGCCTCTTTTAAAATATATATATATATAGAGAGATTACTTAGACGGTACTCAAATGAATCTTATTGGTCTAGTACATTTTGCACTGCGGACACATAAAAATGATGTGACTGAAAGACTCTTAAATTATGCATTACAAAATTAGATAATTTAAATAGTATAAAATAATGTATGCTCTTTTTGTGGGGGGTGGGGGGTGCAAGCGGTCATTCGTCGAACTATAAATCTCGTGCTAGTTCTTGGTGGTGTTAGGAAGCAGCACGTAATAGGAGTAGCCTGATAGGGACCATAAGCAATATTAGCCTATCAAGCAGCTTTCTCGATGACCCATGGATTGGCAGGCCCTCTCAATCAACATGGATTTAGTATCTCACGACGCGAAGGTTGGTCAACTTTGTGTAGCCTTATTATTAATGATGCAGTTGGTTATGTTCTTGGCAATAAATAAGTTGTTCATGAATTATATGTTGAGTATATCTTAACTTTATAAATTCTAAAAAATCGAATTCATATCAGCTCTAAAAAGTCGACTTAGAATACTGGTTATAATTCACATTAACTTAGAAATTGGCTCAACTTCAACGTCTTTGAAAAGATGGATCTTCTGTTGCACCACAGTTGCTAGTATTCGGTAATAATGTATGCCCTATCCCACTTAGGAATTTAGTATTTTTAGGATTTTTTTATTTTTTTTTGAGATATTCAACTGAGAGATGGCTCTGCACCACCTAATTATAGAGGACTCCTAAAATTTGTAGTTTCTTTTTAGATGGTACATCTAAACGGAAAAGACCTACCAACTCATGGAGGTATTTCTTTTTTTTAACAAAAATAGAATTTCAACAAAAGACCTACAAAACCATGCAGGTATCTAAAGTTGAGATACTTTTGCTGTTCTCAGTCCGAGTATTTTAGAAGTAAGAATTAAGCAGCTGAAAGAATGCACAAGTGGACCAGCACCCTTCCACTTCATGGATAGGTAATCTAATTAGGGATTACAGAATAGTTATCAAATAAAGATGACAACTCTACTTAGAAGTCAATTATATATTGTTATTTATCTTCAGTCTTTAGTTTATTTGGTTATGTTTTAATGAGCAAGATACAGTAAAGGCTAGTTTAAACATGGAAACTAAGGTAATTTGTTTATATTATTTTATATTGTTTTCCCTCATCTCTTGTTATTCTATTTAATGATTCTAAAGAAAAGAAGAGTGACACTTTGTTGCAGCTTTTTTTTTTTGGAATGTTCTTAATGTCAATAAAAGTCATTAGATTGTTATATCGGTGAAAGAAAATTGGATCTTAGCCAAAAGGAGGAGGGAGAAATTGGACTTATGAATAACTTTGTCATCCTCTAAAGCTAGCAAGAAACATTTTCTCATGCTAGAAATGAGGAATAGCTCGATCCATTTTTCACCGGTCAGTATAGCCCTTTTTGGTTGATAAATAAAGTCTAGGACACACTCCACTCTTCTCGGTAATTCCGTAACAAAGCAATACATGGAGGAAGCTGACATGAGCGAGGTGGAGCGAGGCTCCTGAGCTGATCACACTCCACTCTTCTTGGTAATTCGGTAACAAAGTAATACATGGAGTTCACCAGCTATTAATTTTTCACACCGCCAAGTAGTGGGTCCATCAAGGAACCGGGGGAAGAAGAAGAAGAAGAAGCAGTCCTACTCCTACCACCACCGCCATTTAACCATTTCCAGCGAGAGAGCGCAAAGTACACCAGCCCAGAGGAGAAGAAACCATAGAACCAGCCGACGTTGTAGATAAAGATGAGGGGCGCCGGAGTGGACTCGAGCATCCCCAGCTTGTGAAGAAACCCCGGCACTACCGGCACCATGCTTACCACCACTGTCACCATCGCCGCCACGTTATACCCGTGGCGGTAGTAGTAGGCCCCGTCGGAGCTAGCAGAGTAGAGCTCGTCGACGTGAAGAATGCCGCGGCGGAGGACGTAGTAGTCGGTGAGTAGGACGCCGGTGAGGGGGCCCATGACGGCAGAGTACCCGACGAGCCACGTGTAGACGAAGCTGTCGGGCGAGCTGTAGATCCTCCACGGCTGGAAGGCGATGCCGACGAGCGCGGTGAGCAGCGCACCGGACTTGAAGCTGAAGGTGGAGGGGCTGAGGCTGACCAGCGCGTTGGCCGGAGCAACAACATTCGCCGGGATGTTGGTGGTCAGGATGGCAAGGGTGATACCTGGGATGGCGAGAATTTTGGCGAAGGGGCCGCCGATCTGGCTGAGGAGAGCGATGGGGTCGGAGATGAGGCGGCCGAAGATGGTTTCGGTGGCGGAGGTGACGGCGAGGCCGACGAAGGCGAAGGAGCCCATGAAGAGGGGGAGGCCCAGCTGGCCGAGAACCTGGTCGGCTTGGCTCCGGGCGTAGCGCGAGAAGTCTGAGATGCTCAGCGCCATGGTGGCCCAGCTGCCGATGTTGGCGGTGAGGGAGGGGAAGAAGAGGACCCAGAATTGGGGCCAGGTGAGCCGCGGGGGCTGGGACAGGATGGGGCCGAAGCCGCCGGCCCGGACGTAGGCCCAGGCGAGGAGGAGACCGGCGAGGAACACCAGGACCGGCGCCGAGTACTTCTCGAGTTGGCGGATACCCCGCATTCCTCTCCATACGACGGCCAGCTGGGCGAGCCAGAAGAGGAGGAAGCAAGCGAGCTCCAAGGGGGAGGTGGCGAGCCAGGGGAGCGGGCGGGAAAGGGAGGAAGAGCGGAGGGAGGAGGGGAGGAGGAGAAAGAAGGCCTGGCCGCCTATCCAGGACTCGATGCCGAACCAGCCGCAGGCGACGAGGGCGCGGAGGAGCGCGGGGACGTGGGCGCCGCGGACGCCGAAGGCGGCGCGGGCGAGGACGGGGAAGGGGAGGCCGTACCGGGTGCCGGGGGCGGCGGCGAGGAGGAGGGGGAGGAGGAGGATGGCCTTGGCGGCGACGACGATGGAGATGCCCTGCCACCAGGCCATGCCCTCCTCCACCAGGCTGCCGGCGATGTAGTAGGACGGCACGCCGGTTACCATCCCCACCCAGAGGCCGGCCATGTCCCACGCCGTGGCCGTGCGCTGGCTGCGGGGTACCGGCAGGAGATCACGGTTGCCGGCCGCCTGAGACCCCGGTTCTCCGGTGCCGGCAGTCATAATGGCCGGCCGGCGACGAGGAATTGGCCAAATCAGGGGAGGGAGATGAGAGGGAACGGTGGCATGGCAATGGGGGTGGATGGTTGGAGCAGGGAAGACTCGAGTGGGGACGGCCTCCCTAAATAGAATTTCATGGTTGATGAGAAAGTCAACACAAGACTTCAGTTGTGTGATCACATAGCGTGGGAACCCGGTCAGGTTAGTAAGTAATAACAGGCCGAGTTCCAGAGACAAATGTAACCCATGTACGTTATTCATGTAAGTACATCTGTATTTCTTTTATGATTATTTTTTTGTGCGCCATATGGCAGAAGAGAACGCACTAGGTAATTTCCTTTTTTTTTTTAACATCGGTAACACCTGGTAATTTCCACGGGCAGATGGATGGATGCAATTATTAGAGTGGGATGCAATAATTAGAGCGGAGCGCTTTAGCGTGAGGGTGAAGAGATTTTAATTATTAATCAATCAAGTCAGAGAAATAATGGGGAAAGGGAAGTCGGAGGTGCCGCCGTGTCTTTATCCGCTTTACGCAGTGGTTTCTGTCAAGCGCGCACAGGAGGTGGCTGCACGAGGAACGCGAGAGCGTACGAAGGGGGAGTGCGGTTTCTCTGCTGTCCGGGAGGGCGCGGGTAGTGGGTCCCGGTTTTTTGTTTTACTCCGTCAGCGGATGGCCAGTACACCTCTAACATGGATATATCAAAAAAAATAAAAAATAAAAAATAAAAATAATAAAAAATAATATATAACAGAGCGCTCTAAGCTGCTTCTTTTTTCTATTTGTAGAATTCTCTCAGAGTGAATGATCATGGACAAAATCTCTCTATAAACATGCCCGACCTAGAATACAACATCGCCTCTTACCATGGCTCGGATGTTCCGGAGCAGGAGAGTGGCGCCCATCCACACCACCGGTGCCTCCTAGTTCTAGTCAATTACTGTGGCCAAGTCATCCTCGAAAAAAACTGTTCTGGCCTGCAGAACACATCACGCATAATATAGACCAGCTCACGTCGTTCTCAACTCCACCTCCAGAATAGAAGTGTCGAAGATTTGGCACTAACCAACAGTAATAACTCTAGAGTCCGAGACCCTAATGACAAAGCCTGCCCCACCTCTTCTACCACCATCAAGGATGGAGGCTTTCATGTGAAAAATATAGGGTTTGGTATCTTGTTTGCTTGTGATTGGTTTTGCTCTCACTCTTCATTGAATAGACCTTTCCCACCATTGCCGTAACACAATGTACTCTCTCTCTTGACAACTGTTGCTAACATACAGCAAGAGAGATAGAGAGCAAAAGGGAAAGAGAGAAAGGTACAAAAGAAATAGAGAACGTGAGCAAGAGAGGAGAAGTGAGGGAAAGATAGAGAACGAGAAGAAGAGGGAGAATGAGCATGAGAGAAAAGAAGTATATTCAGTTATCAAACCAATTAGAAGGAAAGATCATTTCAAAACTATGCACATCTAGAATAAATAAAATGTATCGAAGCAAAACTCTTAATTTTATCATAGCATGAATATAGTTAAAGTAATGTCCTAAAGTTTGGATCAATTTTCTAAACTGCTGAACCCAACACTCCAGCTATAAACTCTGCTTAGTTTCTTGTCTATTCTACCGTATTGTCTCTTGCTTTAGAGAATTCTTTTGACCATCATCTTCCCTAATCATCTTATCTAATTGCTTGTTGGTTTAGCTAATGTGTCGATCAAATATTCGACACTTCTTGACATTAGGTAAATGTGTTCATGGCACGTACGATGCTCGATCGACCATCTGCATTGACAAGCACATGTAAACACAGTGGTGGAGCCAAGAGGGGGCAATGCAAATAAGGGAATCCACCTTGTCAAGCAATTTATCCAAATCTATAGGGCATCGTATAATATATTACAAGTATTTGTGCACACTTGCAGCCCTTCTTCGATAAAAGAAAAAAAAAAAGACTTTTATGTATAACTTTTGCAAAATATATTATACAAAGAATCTTCATATGCATAATGTGAAAGCCTTTGTTGCACTCTTTAAGTTATAAACTGCCCCTACTTTTATAAAAAAAATGATTTCTTTTTTTGCTCTTTATTTTAATAACCATCCTGATTTGGCCATGCCTTCTTTTTCATTCCCCAGAGACTCTTCGTGCTTTTATTTCTTTCTTCTTTGCCATTTAGTATTATCCCCTTTTCATTAGACAAACAATATTTGGAATTTGAGACTCGAGGTTTGTGTTGTTAAATTTAGAGCTGCAAATGGATTGGATTGACCTGCTTTTGATTCAAAAAAATTTAAAACTAATCCAATCTAACCCGAATGGATCCAAAACTAGTATACTATGTACTTCAAAACTCTCCCCGAATATAAAAAAATTAATAATATAGTTGGTCAATACTTTATTTTTTATTTATAATTATATATATACTTATTAAAAAATAATATATAGAATGCATTTTTGCTAATATCTACATGTTGCTTGCTAAGTAATCAATCTATATATGTTTATTATGGTACTTATCTAAATTATTTTTGACCTGATTTAGCCCAAATAGATTAATAAAATTAATAATATATCCAATCGGTTCAACTTGATATGGATTGGATTGGATTTAGGTTTAATTTTTGACCCGATTCAAATATAGATTGGATTTGGACTTTTGCTTATTCTGGAACCTATCCAGCTTGCTTGTAGCTCTGTTATTGCAAGTCCTAATTTTACTGGGAATATTTAACTAACTATTTCATTGATTTGAGTTTAGTTTGTATTTATTTAGTTTAGTGCCTCAACTAATCCTAGCTTGGCTTGCTCAACCATGAACAAGATGAAGAATAGACTCTTTTCCTTACTTCAACATACATTACCAACAATCCTCCTATCCTCTCCCTTGGAAATTGAATAGGATTGTTAGGCTTTACCGGCTCGGGTTCCATCAAACAAATTACACCCATATACACATGGAAATACAGAAATAGTACCAAGCAATAACATGAAATAGGATATTAAAATAAAACAGTGCATGCCCATAGAGTGCATGAAACATTATGAAATTAGTGCAGCAAATTAAGTTAATACATTGCGTAAATTTAAATAAAAATTATTGGCAGGCTTTCCACATGTCCTCCTATCCTCTCTTGCCCCCTCCCCCTGCAGATGTAGCTATCTCTTCCCCATATATCACCACCATTTCATAACAAATAAAATTGTGGGAGATGCAAGAAGCCAGAACAAGAACTTCGAGCGTCGAGGGGAAGAAAAATTCTTAAGGATGTGAGAATCTTAAAAGTGATTTCAAAAGCTCCCAAGGCATGTTCAATGGATGTCCTTAGGAAGGAGTGCCTAAAGATTAATTTACTCCTTGGAGGCAGGGCTAAGATCAGAAAAATCCCCTTAGTGGCTGACAGTACCCTCGAGTGAAGGAAGTTGACAAAAATAACCTTATTTCTGATAGTATTATGACCCATCGTGCTTATGAATACCATAATAGCAAGGCAAGCAACATCATATTCACATACAACCCTAAAGACATAGTTATTTCTCTACTAGTTCTTAAGGGCTACTGAAGGGGGAATAATATAAAACTCTTGACGATTCAACCAAAATTAGCAAATAAATGTGAAACCCGTTGCATGGCAGACCGCAATCCGCACCTCCTCAATGATTTCATTATTAATTTGGACCATCATCTTGTAGCCAAAAATAAATCAACACCATAAATGCACTGAATGATGCTAATGCATGTGGGGATCTTTTAAAGATAATGGCATGTAGGCACCTTAGAACCCAATACTACTGTTTGTTTGTTTGTGTTTTTTTTATATTATTATTTACTTATTTACATCGGCAGCTCACGCAGAACGAGTGTGGGAATCGTCCAAACAATCAGAAAATAAAACAGACTGCAAAGAAGACAGGATAAAAGCATGGTTCATCCAGATGAAATTGTTATATTTTCAAATATGAAAATACATCAAGAAGATCTTGGATTATCATGTTAATCACAATCAATGCGGAATATAAAACTATAAAGACATACCTGTATCCATTGCTAAAATCTGTCCTTGCTTTTCAAGAGAAGGATCATCCTAACAATGTTCCTCAAGAGTGTCTCACGATGGTTAGAGGCACAAATAATATTGTAGGTGTGAACCCTAGAGTCTCTCATTTCTTTTATAGGTCTCCCACCATCAAGAAGACCAAAGGACTCTTTTAATAGGTTTTCTACCAGCAAGAAAACCAAAAGGCTCTTACGAGCAAGAAAATCAAAAGACTCTTTTAATAGGTTTTCTACCCATAAATACAATTGGACTAGTAATGACCCATAATCCTTTAATTGGGTATTATAGGGTGTGTGGGACACTTTAATAGAATATTAATTTTATAATATTCTTACATTCTCCCACTTGACCCATACACCCATAAAACAAAATAAAACATTCTTTGTAATTTGAAAATACTTCATTTTTTTTTTATAAACGACTATTATGGGTTATGACATTAAAATCATACACGTGCGCGCTTTTCATTAGAAAATCTTCCTAGTCCAATATACTTCATATGAGTTCCATTATATCAATGTCAAATTGGCTACCAATGCGAGTCATGGCGGTCATTTGTTATTCGATCAACAAAATTCCTTCTATGTACCACAACACTAGCAACTTCATTCAACATGATCTTTTATAGGGGTTTAAGGCTACTATCATTATGCCTTGGGTTCATATTCATGTCTATTTCAGACATTTTTCTTGTCATCTTTCATCCACACAATTCAATGTACATATAAGTGGAAAACAAGAAAACAGAAACAATTATACTTGGATATCCATGTATGTCTTGAAGAAAACATTTAATACATTAATGAGCTCACTAATATGTTCAAAACATGGATAAATACATAAGACCCATACCGTCAACATGTTCTTTAAATTTCTTTCCTGTTAATCCTTTCGTCAAAGGATCAGCAATCACAAGTGAAGTCTCGATGTGTTCTATGGACACTGTTTGTTTCTGTACTTCCTCCTTGACACTAAGGTATTTGAGCTCCATATGCTTCGCACCATTAGAATACTTGTCATTCTTGGAGAAAAAGACTGCAGAGGAATTATCACAATAAATTCTCAGCGGCTTGGCTATAGAGTCGACAACTCCAAGTCCTGAGATAAAGTTCCTCAGCCATAAACCATGCACTGTGGCTTCAAAGCATGTCACAAACTCAGCCTCCATTGTAGACGAAGCAGTAATAGTTTGCTTCATACTCTTCCAGGAAATAGCTCCACTTGCTGGCAAAAATACATAACCAGAAGTGGATTTCCTGCTATCTAAGCAACTAGCAAAATCAGAGTCTGAGTATCCGATCACCTCTAGATTATCAGTTCTTCTAAAGGTGAGCAAATAATCCTTCGTTCCTTGCAAATAGCGCAGTACCCTCTTCGCAGCTTTCCAATGGGACATTCCTGGATTACTTTGGTAACGCCTAAGCATGCCAGCTACAAAATTGATATCTGGCCTCATACAAGTTTGCCCATATATCAAGCTTCCCACAATAGATGCATACTGTAATTATTGGGTCCAGATGGGCCAACCTGGAACGTAGTCGGTGGCCCATCTGGAGGTCCAACAGTGGTAGCTTCGGGAAGGAAGCTGTTGAGGCGGTTATAACCGCTCAACAATGGCCGTTCTTCCTCCCCCTTCCTTCCGATGAGGCTATAAATGTCGCGGCTTCCTCTGTGAGATTCCATCGACCACCCTTCATTTCCTCTTACCCTCTTTCTCCTGCTATAAGGAATTGGATCGAGAGCGGTGGCGCTGGAGGAGGAGGCACCCCAGCTCGACATCATCGCCCACAACTCCTTCCCGGAGCTAGGTGAATTTTCTGATCACTCTATCCTTTCCATCTCATATTCCGATCTGTCCAGATAAATGATCAGAACAAAAAAAAAATTAGAAAAATAAAAAAAAGAAAAAATAGAAGAAGAGGAAGGGTAGAAGAATGGAAGATGAGGAGGAGGAAGGAAGGGGAAGATCTCACTATGAGCAACCGTCATCCAACGTTGGATCGGTCGATCGAAGGCCATGGATAGCCCAGGCCGAATTAGCCTTCCCCTTCCATTCGACTGTGATTTTCTTCCCATTAAAACCCTAGATCTAAGAATCCTAAAATGCATACCTACCTTTTAATTCATGGAAGGGCCCTCGGCTTGTGCAAATCCGGTTCCCCTGGGGGGAACCAGTTTGATCTCAGCCGGAAGTGGTCGGAGAAGAAGAGCCGAAGGGGATCCCCCTGTTTTGGCCGTGGACGCTGTAGGCTCGGGCCACCGTGGACGCCATCGGGCCGACCGTGGGTGTCGGCCCTATGTCACGCGGGCACCACCGGCTTCGGCCGGTTCCTCCGCTCCTCGATGGGTGGTCGTGCCCCATCTCCTCCACCGGAGGTGGAGGAGGAGAGCAGCCAACCGGGCCGCAGCTGTTGCAGGAGGGACCGCGGCCGCTGTAGGCGCCGCCGGCTTCGGACCGGCTTCCTCCCGAGCACTCCGTCGAGCCCCTTGCCTCATGGGAGGAGAGGAGAAGAGGAGGGGGAGGAGATCGGGATGGAAAGAAGAAATAAGGAGAAGAAGGTTCGGGAAGGGAGGAGAAGAGAAGAAAAAGAAAGAAAAAGAGAAAGAAAAGAAAAGAAAAGGAAAAGAAAAAAAATAAAATAAAAATGGATGTGGGCCGAATTGGGCCTGATTCCGGCAGTGGGCTTCAAATGAACCGGGCTTTAAAGGCCCAAGGCCGGGCTGGGCCCTAGTCTGAGCCCAATATTCTTTAACCCAGAATTAACTGAGCCAGAAGCTGAATCAGACCTGAATCAGAGGTTGAATCAGGTCTGAACCAGAAGCACACCCAGACCAGAACCAGAAATTGGATTGAGCCATAGGCCTGGATCAGAAATTGAATTAGGCTATGGACCCGAAAATGAAATTGAGTCCTATGGATGGGCTATAAATGACTTTAAGATTATAAATAAATAGAAATTAAATATGCAAGTGATATGTAATTTAATGATCTTACTAGGTATTGGAGAATTGGCATTTGGTGAGCAAATTAAGGTAAGTAACCTGTCTTAATCTTATTATGGATTATGTATCACGTTTTATAAGATGAAAAAGTATTATTTATGCAATTGGAATTGTGTATATAAATTATGAAAAAAGTAACCTTGATATAATCTTATGTTTTATCAAATACTTGTGACTACTCGATTATGAAATTGTATATGATTATTTATATTTTCACAAAATTAGGATCAAGCATGTGTTAGCAAATGATTACATGATTTTGGATAAATAGCATCCATCATGATTATTACTATATTATGTACACATGATTATAATGTTGTAGAAAGATGCATAGAAAAATAAAGTTTCAGCATGATCATGAATTTTCTTCAGCATGATGCTATTATTCACTTTCCAGTGTATCTATGAGAAAAGATTTATGAAAAGCATGATATGTTTTAAAGAACTCTCAGATTGCTATGTACGACCCCCGCCAGTGGGTAACAGTAACTAGGCATACGACCCCAGCTAGTGGGTAAAAGTAACTTGGCTTTACGATCCCCGCCAGTGGGTAATAGTAACTGGAAGAAGACCCTGCCAACGGGGAACAATAGTTGGCAAAGATTATGGCCCTCGCCAGCGGGTTACAGTAGCTCGGCATACGGCCCTCGCCAGCGGGTTATAGTAGCTTGGTTTAGACCCTGCCAACGGGGAACAATAGTTGGCAAAGATTATGGCCCTCGCCAGCGGGTTACAGTAGCTCGGCATACGGCCCTCGCCAGCGGATTATAGTAGCTTGGTTTAGACCCTGCCAACGGGGAACAATAGTTGGCAAAGATTATGGCCCTCGCTAACGGGTTATAGTAGCTCGGCATACGGCCCTCGCCAGCGGGTTATAATAGCTTGGCTTACACCCTGCCAACGGAAAATAATAGTTGGTAAAGATTATGGTCCTGTCACGGGTAATAATAGTGACCATAGCTGCAATATCATCTGAGAGCATGAATTTAAAAGCATGAATAATGATGAGTACGAATTTCAAAGCATGAATAATGATGAGTACGGATTTTAAAGCATGGGATAATGGCAAAAGTTTTATGATGCATAACCATGTTTATGAAGTTGCATAAATGGACATGCATACTTTTATTACTCATTTGTTTATATGAAATGCTTACTTTGTTACAACTGTTAATTTCTTAAAATAATGCACTGGCATGCAAAACATTATACTTGATCTGATAAGATTATGCATGGTTACTTACTGAGTTGTTATAGCTCACACCCATTCATTTATGTTCTCACAGATAAATAGGATTGCTAGGAGCAAGGAGCGTGACATGCTTCAGGATTATGGAAAAAGTAGAATATTAAATGTTGATATTTTTAGAAGCTCTGTATCAATCCTTAATGATGAAACATTTGATTACATTCATTGAATGAAATTGTTCATAATTGATTTGAAGTTTTAAAGTGGCTGCGTGTTATTGCGGGCTAAGATTTGCAATAGCATGGCCGTGTCATGATCCGAATTCGAGGCGTGACATTAAGTGGTATCAGAGCAATAATTTTTAACTATGATCTAAAAACTTTAAAATTAATCATGGGAATGGGTAGCTAAGTTAACTTTCCCATAATTGGAATCACAGTAAGAACAATAATGATATTCTAAATAATAATAATAATAATAATAAAAGAATATATATATATATTTAAATACATATATATATAATGTGGTGAAATGGATAAGGATTAATACTATAACTTGATAGGTGACGATGAGTGATAACGAGAATGAAGTTCTGGCTAACTATAAAAGAAAAAAAGCGAAAGCATCATCCCAAGAAGCTACCAACATGCCAGCTGGGCCAGCTCTAAACGCTGTAGCCACTCAGGCAGATCTTGTTGGGGTATGCCAAGCGGTGGCACAGCTTCTCAAGTAGCAGCAGCAGCAGACACAGCTCTCCTTCCGACCTGTGTTGTCCACCGATACTTATTTTGAGAAATTTCGGAGGTTGCATCCTCCAATGTTTGAGGGAGTGGCTGATTACTTGGCTGCTGAGACCTGGATTCGGGAGATAGAGGAGATGTACGATGCCCTACAATTTTTCGAGGAGGTTAAGATCAAATTGGTGGTTCCTATGCTCAGAGGAAACGCCAAGTTCTGGTGGATAGCTATGAAGGTTGTTGTTCAAGGAAAAGGTGAACAACTAACATGGAAGGAATTTAAAGGTAAATTCTACAATCAGTACTTCCCCCAGTCAGTGAGATTGGTGAAGCAGAACGAATTTTTGGCCATGAAACAGACCAAGAATATGACAGTATTGGAATATGCCAGCAAGTTTAATGAATTGGGCAGGTTGTCCCCAGTTCATGGAGGAAGAGATAAGTAAAGCTAATAGGTTTGAACAAGGCCTGAGATATAGGATCAGGTCCAGGTTGGCTGTTCTGCTTTTCACTAGTTACCAGGATGTATTGGAAAGGGCTCTAAAATTGGAAGCCGAATTGAAGAGATCAGAAAAAGAAAGAGGTGACAAGAAGAGACCCAAGATGACAGGCCACGGAACTCTGAAGGTAATACAAATAAGAAGAAGAGATTTGAGGCCTGTACCTACTGTGGCAAGACTCATAGGGGGCCTTGTTTTAAGAAGATGGGAGTCTGCTTCATTTGTGGTCAACATGGACATTTGGCACGAGACTGTCCAAATAAAAAGAAGAACGACTCAGAACCTACGGAATTGGGAGCTCAGCTTTTGCATTGATTTAGTAGAATGCTTGTGACCAAATAGTGACAAGTATCATTCTAGATAATTCCATGAAGGCTATGTGTCAATTGATTGTAAATCTTCCGACCCCTTTGTATCCTTTGGGTTCTAACTCTCTATAATGCTTGAACCAGTCTTTATGTGATGTCTCCCTTAAGAAAGCTATTCTCATGGATGTTATGTTTAAGAATCTTTTCACTTAAATGAGAAAGTTAGAGTTAATACAAATTGAGACTGAGCCTTAGACATGTTGGGCTCAATCAGAGTTGCGCAGCAGAAGTCTAGTAGAATATTAGATAAAAGACTAAATATCTTCATTTGTTTAAGAATTAGGGTATGTAAAAATTTCGAGGACGAAATTTCTTTTAAGGAGGGAAGAATGTAATTATTGAGTCCAGATGGGCCAACCTGGAACGTAGTCGGTGGCCCATCTGGAGGTCCAACAGTGGTAGCTTCGGGAAGGAAGCTGTTGAGGCGGTTATAACCGCTCAACAGTGGCCGTTCTCCCTCCCCCTTCCTTTCGATGAGGCTATAAATGTCGCGGCTTCCTCTATGAGATTCCATCGACCACCCTTCAATGCCTCTTACCCTCTTTCTCCTGCTACAAGGAATTGGATCGAGAGCGGCGGCGCTGGAGGAGGAGGCACCCCAGCTCGACATCGTCGCTCACAGCTCCTTCCCGGAGCTAGGTGAATTTTCTGATCACTCTATCCTTTCCATCTCATATTCCGATCTGTCCAGATAAATGATCAGAACAAAAAGAAAATTAGAAAAAGAAAAAATAGAAAAAATAGAAGAAGAGGAAGGGTAGAAGAATGGAAGATGAGTAGGAGGAAGGAAGGGGAAGATGTCACTGTGAGCAGCCGTCATCCAACGTTGGATCGGTTGATCGAAGGCCATGGACGGCCCAGGCCGAATTAGCCTTCCCCTTCCACTCGACTGTGATTTTCTTCCCATTAAAACACTAGATCTAAGAATCCTAAAATGCATACCTACCTTTTAATTCATGGAAGGGCCCTCGGCTTGTGCAAATCCGGTTCCCATGGGAGGAACCGGTTTGATCTCAGCCAGAAGTGGTCGGAGAAGAAGAGCCGAAGGGGATCCCCTTGTTTTGGCCGTGGACGCTGCAGGCTCGGGCCACCGTGGACGCCATCGGGCCGACCGTGGGTGTCGGTCGTGTGTCACGCAGGCACCACCGGCTTCGGTCGGTTCCTCCGCTCCTCGATGGGTGGCCATGCCCCATCTCCTCCACCGGAGGTAGAGGAGGAGAGCAACTAGCCAGGCCGCAGCTGCTGCAGGTGGGATCGTGGCCGCTGCAGGCGCCGCCAGCTTCGAGCCGGCTTCCTCCCGAGCACTCCGTCGAGCCCCTTGCGTCATGGGAGGAGAGGAGAAGAGGAGGGGGAGGAGATCGGGATGGAAAGAAGAAAGAAGAAGAAGAAGGTTCGGGAAGGGAGGAGAAGAGAAGAAAAAGAAAGAAAAAGAGAAAGAAAAGAAAAAGAAGAAAAGAAAAGAAAAGAAAAAGAAAAAAAATAAAATAAAAATGGATGTGGGCCGAATTGGACATGATTCCGGCAGTTGGCTTCAAATGAACCGGGCTTTAAAGGCCCGAGGCCGGGCTGGGCCCTAGTCTGAGCCCAATATTCTTTAACCCAGAATTAACTGAGCTAGAAGCTGAATCGGATCTGAATCAGAGGTTGAATCAGGTCTGAACCAGAAGCTGACCCAGACCAGAACCAGAAATTGGATTGAGCCATGGGCCTGGATCAAAAATTGAATTAGGCAATGGACCCGAAAATGAAATTGAGTCCAATGGATGGGCTATAAATGACTTTAAGATTATAAATAAATAGAAATTAAATGTGCAAGTGACATATAATTTAATGATCTTATTAGGTATTGGAGAATTGGCGTTTGGTGAGCAAATTAAGGTAAGTATCAGTCTTAATCTTATTATGGATTATGTATCACGTTTTATAAGATGAAAAGTATTATTTATGCAATTGGAATTGTGTATATAAATTATGGAAAAAGTAACCTTGATATAATCTTATATTTTATTAAATACTTATGACTACTCGATTATGAAATTGTATATGATTATTTATGTTTTCACAAAATTAGGATCAAGCATGTGTTAGCAAATGATTACATGATTTTGGATAAATAGCATCCATCATGATTATTACTATATTATGTACACATGATTATAATGTTGTAGAAAGATGCATAGAAAAATAAAGTTTTCGGTATGATCATGAATTTTATTCAGCATGATGCCATTATTCACTTTCCAATGTATCTATGAGAAGATTTATGAAAAGCATGATATGTTTTAAAGAACTCTTAGATTGCTATGTACGACCCCCGCCAGTGGGTAACAGTAACTAGGCATACGACCCCAGCAGTGGGTAAAAGTAACTTGGCTTTACGACCCCCGATAGTGGGTAATAGTAACTGGAAGAAGACCCTACCAATGGGGAACAATAGTTGGCAAAGATTATGGCCCTCGCCAGCGGGTTACAGTAACTCGGCATACGGCCCTTGCCAGCGGATTATAGTAGCTTGGTTTAAACCCTGCCAACGGGGAACAATAGTTGGCAAAGATATGGTCCTCACCAGCGGGTTACAGTAGCTCGGCATACGGCCCTCGCCAGCGGGTTATAGTAGCTTGGTTTAGACCCTGCCAACGGGGAACAATAGTTGGCAAAGATTATGGCCCTCGCCAGCGGGTTACAGTAGCTCGGCATACGGCCCTCGCCAGCGGGTTATAGTAACTTGGTTTAGACCCTGCCAACGAGGAACAATAGTTGGCAAAGATTATGGCCCTCGCCAGCGGGTTACAGTAGCTCGGCATACAGCTCTCGCCAGTGGGTTATAATAGCTTGGCTTACACCCTGCCAACGGGGAATAATAGTTGGTAAAGATTATGGCCCTGTCACGGGTAATAATAGTGACCATAGCTGCACTATCATCTGAGAGCATGAATTTCAAAGCATGAATAATGACGAGTACGGATTTTAAAGCATGGGATAATGGCAAAAGTTTTATGATGCATAACCATGTTTATGAAGTTGCGTAAATGGACATGCATACTTTTATTACTGATTTGTTTATATGAAATGCTTACTTTGTTACAACTGTTAATTTCTTAAAATAATGCACTGGCATGCAAAACATTATACTTGATCTGATAAGATTATGCATGGTTACTTATTGAGCTGTTATAGCTCACACCCATTCATTTATGTTCTCACAGATAAATAGGATTGCTAGGAGCAAGGAGCGTGACATGCTTCAGAATTATGGGAAAAGTAGAATATTAAATGCTGATATTTTTAGAAGCTCTGTATCAATCCTTAATGATGAAACATTTGATTACATTCATTGAATGAAATTGTTCATAATTGATTTGAAGTTTTAAAGTGGCTGCATGTTATTGCGGGCTAAGATTTGCAATAGCACGGCCGTGTCATGATCCGAATTCGGGGCGTGACACATACGGAATCTTTTCTATCTCCTTCCGCTCCCAATCAGTCTTTGGACATTGTGAGATGCTGAACTTATCACCTTTCGTTATCAGGGTATCTAAAGATGAACAATCTTTCATGCCAAATCTCTCAAGAATTCTTTCTATATGACCTTTCTGAGACAATCCCAACAATCCTCGTTTTCGGTCTCGAAAGATTTCGATTCCAATCACGAAAGATGCCTCACCCATGTCTTTCATTTCAAAATTCTTTGAGAGAAAACTCCTAGTTTCATATAATAAACCCATATCACTACTGCCCAACAATATGTCATCAACATACAGGACTAGAAAAATAAACTTGTTCCCACTGATCTTTAGATATATATATCGATCAACGACGTTTTTCTTAAATCCAAAGGTAATAATGGTATTATGAAACTTTAGATACCATTGTCGAGAAGCTTGTTTAAGTCCATAGATTGACTTATTGAGCTTACAAACCAAGTGACCTTTACCCTCTTCAGAGAAGCCTTCCGGCTGCTCCATGTAGACCTCTTCATCCAAACTTCCATTCAAAAAGGTCATTTTCACATCCATTTGGTGCAACTCCAAATCGAAATGAGCCACCAATGTCATTATGATTCTGAAAGAGTCTTTTTTAGATACTGAAGAAAAAGTTTCTTTATAATCAATGCCCTATTTTTGAGTAAAACTTTTTGCCACAAGTCTGGCTTTATATTGTTGCACATTGCCTTTAGAGTCATGTTTTCTTTTGAAAACCCATTTACATCCGACTCTTTTGCATCCTTCAGGCAATTCAACAAGATCCCAGACTTTGTTTTGGGCCATGGATTTTAACTCTTCCTTTATGGCATCAATCCATTTATCAGAATCACTTCTTCCTTTAATTTGTGAAAACGTAACTGGATCATTACTTGTTTCAATGTCAAATTCATGTTCCTGGACATACATTACATAATCAAATGAAATAGCAGGTCTCCGTTCCCTTTGAGATCTGCGTAACATCATCTGTTCTGGTATCTCCATAACTTGTTCATCAGTGGCATTCTCATTATGAGATGGATCATTATTTACTTGTTCCACAGTATCATTAGAATGATCATTAGGCGGAACAGTAATGCTTTTTGAAAAAGTGGGTATTGGAATATCAACCCATACTTCCTCAATGATTACATCTCTCAATTCTTTACTCCCACTGACTTCACTAAGCTCAAGGAATTTGGCATTTCCAGTTTCTACTATTCTTGGACTATGGTTGGGACAATAAAACCTATACCCTTTGGATCTCTCTGGGTAACCGATAAAGTGCCCACTTATAGTTCTAGGATTCAATTTCTTTTCATGTGGACTGTAAAGCCTTGCTTCAGCTGGACAACCCCAGAAATGCATATGTCTCAAACTTGGTACTATTCCAGTCCATAACTCAAAAGAAGTTTTTGGAACTGACTTACTAAGGACATGGTTTAAGATATACACAGCAGTCTTAAGAGCTTTACTCCACAATGACTTAGGTAAGGTAGAATTGCTTATTATACTCCTAACCATATCCAGTAATGTCCGATTACGCCTCTCAGCAACACCATTCTGCTGAGGCGTACCAGGCATAGTGTATTGTGCCACAATGCCACGTTGTTCAATAAGTTTGGCGAATGGGCCAGGGTTACGACTTGATTCATCATATCTACCATAGTACTCACCACCTCGATCCGATCTAATGATTTTCACCTTTCTATCTAATTGCCTTTCAACCTCAGTGAGAAATATCTCAAGGACTGTAGCGGCTTGAGATTTCTCATGTAGCAAATAAATATATCCATACCGTGAAAAATCATCTATGAAGGTGATAAAATACTTTTCTCCCCCAAAACATTCGGTGGAGAAAGGTCCACATATATCTGTATGAATTATTTCAAGAAGCTCCTTACTCCTTGTGGCACTTTTCTTTGTATGTTTGGTTTGCTTTCCTTTAATGCAATCCACACACATACTGAGATCAGTAAAATTCAAAACCGGAAGAATTCCTTCCTTTACTAATCTCTATAACCTTTCTTTGGAGATATGCCCCAACCTTTTATGCCACAAGTCATAAGACTTTTCATTAATCATGTTCCTTTTCATTCCAATACAAACTTCATGGTATTGGGTGTAAACATTTTTAACAAAGGTATTATCAAGGCAAAGCTGATAAAGGCCATTAGAAAGGAAACCAGAACCAATAGGAATAACATTCTTAAACAAACTAAAATAACTATTCTGAAAGAAAAAAGAGTAGCCATCAATGTCAAGTCTTGACAAGGAAATCAAATTACGCCTTACAGATGGCACAAAAACAGTATCGTGAAGGTCTAAACAATGACCGGTACTTAAAATTAAACGAAAAGTTCCAATGGCCAAAACTTCAGCCTTATTCTCATTTCCCATGAAGATGAAATGTTTAATTGGATTTGGTGTATGGCTTGTAAGGAATCCCTGCATTGTTAAGGAAACATAAACATTAGCACCCGAATCTAACCACCAAGTATTAGTAGGAACACTTACAAGATTTGATTCGAAACATACACAAGCATAAAGCTTACTCTTCTTTTCGAACCAAGCCTTACGTTTTGAACACTCAGCTTTCATATGTCCAGGCTTATTACAGAAATGACATTTTGTATCCTTTCCTTGAACCTGATTGCCTTTAGCAGGCCCCTTTCCCTTTGGTGGTGCTTGTTTCTTTTCTTTCCCATAATGGTGCTTTTTCTTTCCAGCTTCTTGAGTCACAAAATTAGCAGAAAAAGTTTCTTTTTGTTTTAATCTTATCTCCTCCTGAACCACCATACTAGCCAACTCATTCACATTCCATTTATCCTTGATACAATTGTAGTGCATCTGGAATGGACCATACTGAGGTGGCAATGAGTTCAGGATAAATTGAACAATAAAGGACTCCTCCACTTTCATTCCTAGAGTTTCAAGTTTGGCAGCTATATTTGTCATCTCAAAGATATGCTCTTGCATTCCCTTAGCCCCATTATATTTCATGGTGGTAAGTCTAGCCATTAAGGTCCCCGCTAAAGACTTATCTGCTGAGCGAAATCTCTCCTCAACACTTGTCAAAAAGGTTTTGGCATCCTCTGTACTAGGGAGTGAGTGTTTGATGTTTCCAGCTATGGTCATTCTTAAAAATATGAGGCTCAACCTATTTGATCTCTCCCAGGCTTTGAAATTGTCTTTCTCATCTTTACTACTGTTTTCAGTAAGAGCAGCTGGTTTTGGGGTCAAAAGGGATAAATCTAGATCAAGAACTCCTAAGGTGAATCTGACCCTCTCCATCCATTCTGAAAAGTTACTCCCATTCAGCATAGGGACAGATGATGCTTGTGAATGTAAAGAGATCGGTACACTTACTACAAAGAATTTCAATTTAATCACATTAATGCTTTGAATTAGATCCTCATAAATATAATAATCAGAATTTAAATCATAATGGATGAACTAGGGTATCATTAAAATCCAACCTTTGGGAGGATCCTAACATACAAGTGTTCCTTCCGGCATTTAAATTCTGTGGATGAACTAGTAGTATCATCAAAATTCCTCCTTTGGGTAGGAAATTTTTACATACAAATTGTTCCTTCCAACATTAAAAATTAGTGGATGAACTAATCGTATCATTAAGATCCAACCTTTGGGAGGATCCTAACAAGTGTTCCCTCCAATATTATCCATTCATAATTATGATGTCAAATATTTGCCATCTAAAATTAGGTACGATTTTGTACCTTTGGGCAAACAAATTCTCACTTGATCTTAGTACAAATAGATTACCTCAAACAATTCATGTCCAATCAATAAATAAAATTCATCAAGTAATAATGGAATTTTACATATAATGGACTAAGATTTCTACATACAAATACATGCCCAACCATAATAAAATTCAATTAATAGTTAAGAATTTAACACATAATGGGCACAAGGTAATCTAGAGGTAATAAGAATAATTTTCACCATTTTTTTAAAAAATAAAATAATATTAAAAATAATAATATAATAATCATTCTGGGCAGGTTCAAGTCAATCCCCACCTACTGTTCATGGGCGCAAGGCCAGCCCAAACCTTGGTTAAACATAAGGCCGGTACTCATATTGTTGGACTAAGATTATCCAGCAACTTGTGCAAAGATTGGACATGCACTTTCTCTGTACCCAT
Organism: Phoenix dactylifera; assembly: GCF_051530095.1. Classification (NCBI taxonomy): domain Eukaryota; kingdom Viridiplantae; phylum Streptophyta; class Magnoliopsida; order Arecales; family Arecaceae; genus Phoenix; species Phoenix dactylifera. Next base: position 18,883,533 of record NC_143201.1, read on the forward strand.
TGCTCATCTTAGATGATTACAATGACAATATGGGCAATCTCTTCTAAAGTTCATGTCAAGTGCTAATAAAATGGAATGGATTCAGATGGATGAAATGGGGTTCCATACTTGAGCAAGCAAGATGCATCAGAATATGCCATGGACCAAAGTAGACAGGAACTGTATAAATGATTGAAAAGGTTTACTTGAACTTTCATTCATTTAAACTGTGAATGAGGACGTTTCAGAAGAGAACAACATGAGGAATCTGAAAAAAAAAAATTGTTATGAATTTCTGTCAACATAACACTGTAGGCGTAAGCAGTGGATTTGTCATTTATGCATGAAATACAATGTTCCAATTTCCAAGCCTATTGGGTCAAATTTACATCGGGTCATGTAAAGATTCAAATTTAGTATACGGAAACCCTGCTTTTATGAGCCCAAAATCAATTCAGACCAAGCCAAACTGTATCAATAATAACAAGCACAACAACCATAGCAACTTCAAAAAAAAATGAGGAATACTCCTTGACATGAACAGAAGGACAGAAAATATTTTAAGAACTAAACAGAGATATGGACAAACAAAATACAAAGAAGTTTATTTTGCCACTAATAACTTCTATAGGAATGCTTAGTATGAATATACAACCGTGAAAAACTTGTCCATAATTTTTAGAACTGATATGCAATACAGCAACTGTATCCACAAAGGAAATGTTGACGAGTCAATTTGACAAACACGTGGAAGGCATGCATATTTATATAGCTCTAGAACAAATTTTTGATAATAGGTTATAAAACTAAGTAGATAGAAATGAAGTACAAAAATCCATCATAATCTCCAAACCTTATTTGATGGCAGATTCTTAATATCAATGGAAAAACATAATAATCCACAACCTAGCTCTGATACCAAATGTTATATTTTCAAATATGAAAATACATCAAAAAGATCTTGGATTATCATGTTAATCACAATCAATGCGGAATATAAAACTATAAAGACATACCTGTATCCATTGCTAAAATCTGTACTTGCTTTTAGAGAGAAGGATCACCCTAACAATATTCCTCAAGAGTGTCTCACGATGGTTAGAGGCACAAATTATATTATAGGTGTGAACCCTAGAGTCTCTCATTTCTTTTATAGGTCTCCCACCATCAAGAAGACCAAAGGACTCTTTTAATAGGTTTTCTACCAGGAAGAAAACCAAAAGGCTTTTACGAGCAAGAAAACCAAAAGACTCTTTTAATAAGTTTTCTACCCATAAATACAATTGGACTAGTAATGACCCATAATCCTTTAATTGGGTATTATAGGGTGTGTGAGACACTTTAATAGAATATTAATTTTATAATATTCTTACAGAAATCACTTAAATGATGAGCCGTATAGGAGGCCATCTAGTACTACTGATTGGTATTAGTGGTTAGCTCATAAGTTTTTTTGGGGGGGGGGTAGAAACGGCATTTTATACGGCTCTAATCTGGGTACAGCTTCCAAATCAAGAGAAACAAAATGAAATAAGAAATAAGGTATATCTGCTGCACTCATTCAGATAAACTCTTTAGAGTATCAAGCAACAAAGTAGATAATCCAGTCTACAGCTATGTTCATCTCCCGATACATATATGCTGCTTGGGAAATCATCTAAGTAAAATAATCGTATACTTATAATGTCATAGCAATCAAGGAAGCCATTGTAGGCTGGAGAGGTTCCAGAACGGAGGGATCGGTACGAACCTTCCGAGTCGATCTCCAGCAGGAAAGGACCCAATAGATTGCTGCTGCACAGAAGAAGCCAAAGAACCAGGCGTTATCGTAGATGACTATGAACACCTGCGAGGTTGCTTCAAGGATTCCAACCTTATGGAGAAATCCTGGGACGGCAGGCGTCACAGCGACAACCAGAGCACCAATCGCCGCAGCGTTAAATCCTCTTGAATAGTAGTATGGCCCTCGAGGGTCGGCAGAGCACAAAGCATTCACGTCGAGCGCCATGCGGCGGAGTACGTAATAGTCAGTAAGTATTATACCCGAGACTGGGCCGAGCACCGCCGAGTACCCGACGAGCCAAGTGTAGATGAAGCTGTCGCTGGATTCGATGATTCGCCAAGGCTGGAAGGCGGCGCCGATGATTCCCGTAAGCAGAGCAGCCCCTGCGAAGCTGAAGGTGGAAGGGCTGAGATTAACGAGCACGTTGGCGGGGGCAACAAAATTGGCAGGGATGTTGGTGGTGATGGTGGCGAGGCTGATGCCAAAGATGGCGGCGATTATGGTAAAGGTTCCACCGATCTCGGCTAGGAGATGGATTGGGTTGGAGATCACTCTACCGTATATGACTTGTGTGGAGGAAGTGATGGCCAGGCCGGTGAACGTGAACAGACCCATGAAGATGGGGAGGCCCAGCTGGCCGGCGATCTGATCGGGCTGGCCGGCGGCGAACCGCGTGAAGTCCGGTATGTTGAGCGCGACGCCGGACCAGGTGCTGATGCTCGCGGTCAGGGAAGGGAAGAAGACGGACCAGAATTGCGACGGGCCGAGGCGGGAGGGAGTCGAGAGCATTTCCCCGAAGCCGCCGGCTCTGAGGTAGGCCCAGCAAAAGAGCCAGCCGGTGAGCAGGACGAGCACCGGCGCCGAGTAGTTACCGAGCACTCGGATTCCGGCCATGCCCTTCCAGAGAATGGCAAGTTGGGCCAGCAAGAAGAGAATGAAGCAGGAGAATTCGAGCGCCGACGTGCCGAGCCAGCGAATCGGATGGGCGTACCAGGAGTTCGTTATGGAGCGAGGGAGGAGGAGGAAGATGGCCTGGCCGCCGATCCAGGTCTCGATGCCGCACCAGCCGCAGGCGACGAGGGCGCGGAGGAGGGCGGGGAGGTGGGCGCCGTGGACGCCGAAGGCGGAGCGGAGGAGGACGGGGAAGGCGATGCCGTAGCGGGTGCCGGGGTGAGCGGTGAGGATGAGAGGGGCGAGGAGGATGGTGTTGCCGAGGATGATGGTGGCGACGCCTTGCCACCAGGACATGCCGAGATCCACGAGGCTGCCTGCGAGGTAGTAGGAAGGGACGTTCACCACCATGCCGACCCAGAGGAGGGCGATGTCCCACCGGGTTAGGGGGCGCTTGGAGGCTGGAACCGGGCTGAGGTCGCTGCCGAGAAGGCTCGCGTCCGGCTCCAATTCCAGCCCGTCGTCGGTGCTCCGGAGCATCCCCGCGGGTTGGAGGGAAGGCGGCAGGGGCGAGAGAGAGAGAGAGAGAGAGAGAGAGAGAGACGGAGAGATGGGGCAGGGGAGAGACCGGGGACAGGACGGACGAGGGTTGGTTCTTTCGCGCGAATAACCGTTGGATCGCGCAATATCTGCTTTGAGATGTGTGCAGGTGGATGAGCTGACAAGTTTGAAATGTTTGGAGATTTGTGCGGGAGAGATCCAACGGCCAGCATCGTAAAAGTCGATCAATTATTCTTTCCCATATATGGAGCCTTCTTATGACAGACAGAATAAATAATAAGTTTGATTTTCCAACCACTGCTCGACATATTGTTTGATTTATTGGAGACTAATGGATGGCCAGGAGGCAAATTTGTTAGTTGGCTGTCGGCTAATGGAAAAAAAAATCAACCCCTTGGTTCTCGGCGCCTTCTGCATCATCTAGAATTTACAGCACTCGTGATTAGAGAGAGAGAGAGAGAGAGAGAGAGAGAGAGGGATTTGGGGTTGGAGGTATTGGTCAAAATTGTATACACTAGAGCCGTATAATATTACCGCCTCACCCAAAATTTTTTAAAAAATTATAATATTATTTTCTTTTGAGCGATCATCTCTGCATGTGCAAATTTGTGGTCTCATTAGGAGTGCAAATGGGTCGGATCGAACCGGATAATGAGTAACCCCAACCCAATCCGATTTTTTTTTCGGATCCTAATTTTAGACCCAGACCCAGTCTGCTCGGGTCCACGAGTACAATTTTTGATCCAATGAATCATTCGAGTCGGGTTTGGGTCTGTGTCAAAAACTGTAATCTCCTTGCATCCCTAGTTCCTGTGCATCATAGTGAGGAGTTGATGCTTGTTATAAATATGGGTTATAATATCTAAAACCTTTAAAGTTAGAAAGGTCAAGCAAAACAGTAATTTAGGATGAATTAGAACTCAAAGAAGGTCAACTTTGTCTTCATTCCCAGTAAAACTATCATAAGTTTGTCCATATTTTCAATTAACATTCTCTACCTGCCGACTCATAAACTAAATGGATAAGCTCTATGATCAATAAATAATATATAGTCCTAATAGAAGAGAAACATAAATAGAATAAATTGATTATAGAAAGAATTTTAATATTTGTTAAATAAGATTTGATGTAAGATATATTTTCTCTAGGTCTAGGCTAACTTATCTGTTTGCACCCTCGCGGGCTGCGGCCCGCGGACCCAAATAATTTAATAGTTTCGGGTTGGGTCAGGGAGGGTCGTAGGATTGAAAATCCAAAATTACCCAAATTTCAAATGGATCAGATCGGGTCAGATTTGAATTCAGTAAACCCAGACTTATCCCGAAAAATAGAATGAGACCAATTTTAGAACTCGACTCGGCCCATAAATCCTTTAAAACAGATCGGATCGGATCTAAGTGGGTTGGATCAGGTCAGGCCGCGAGTCAACCTGACCCATTTGCAGCCTTAAGCCTCGTATGCTCAATCCAGCAGGATCTGGCTGGACATCCATGGGGCCATTCACCAGGCATGCAGTCAATAGCATGAAGAATAATCGCTGTACAGAAAACAATTTAAATTATATGCAGCATTACCCGCGTATAAGAAATAATTTAGGTCATCGGAATTGCAAAATGTGGCAGGAAGCTACACAATTTCTAGAAGAAATCTCAGTGTCCTATGAATCATACACCTTAAATGCAAATTTCCGGATGAGCGCGTCGCACGGTCGATCTAAATCTTTTCTTCCATCCATAAATTGACCACATCGCGATATAAGATGATCTAAATCCTTTTCTAGCGCATAAGCATGTATTTGAGCATGGAAAAAGGATGTGAGCTAGACTGCAGCTAAAAGTTTTGTTATCTGCGGCAAGTTCATGGCCGCACTTTTCCTGATTTGCAGCATTGTGCTAACTCTACCTCAGTCCATCCAAGGCGACACCTATTGTTTGGCCACTATCCTCTTTCATCCAAGTACAGCTGAATGAGAAAAGCAATATCTAATCAGTGTAATTAAGGATGGAAGTTGATCGGATAATATTATCTGGATTCTATTTTCATATTCGAATCTATTCGGATATGAATAGAAATTAGAATATTCTAATCATATCTGTTAAAAAAATAAATAAATATGGATATAGATAGAGAAATACTATCCAAATATACGATTCTATTTACAATCCTATTTAAGCAAAATAAATGACGATATTAATATACTATTAACTAAATTTATCATCCACTTAATAATATCTTTAATTTTATGGTCAAAAAAATTTAATTATCCGACTTGTAGCCATATTTATATTTATACTTTCAGTATTCAACTTATATCTGTTTTCTTTTAAAACTAATATGGATATAAATTTTTGCATCTGACTAACATCCATATCCGTAAACCATTCACTTTGAGAGGGATTGGTTGTTTCACCTTCAAGAAAGGCAGAGGTGTAACGAGGGAGAGCAGCCACAATAACATGAAGCTTTAAGACAGCATACATCTACTGCAGTCAAGGTTTCGGTAAGACCCAGGTGGGAAAAGAATGCTTGCAGTGTTCAATGTCCATCTAATAAGCTACTATCACTTCTTCATTTGCTGATCCAACTTACCCTGCTTCGATGAAGCAGCAGAACGGATAGAACCATTGTTCAAAATTTACAAGAGACCTTGATGCACAGAAATGCAGCTTCAGAACCCTTTTTGATTAGGTATTATAATTTAATTCATTACACCTAGATCAATAAAATAAAACTAAATGAACAACGAATCCAGTGGAAAAAATGAACATGATTCTCATCCCCGAGACAGCCTTGGAACCCTTCTCTGTATGTACAAAAAACCATAGAATCATGGTCACTAGTCCATTGATCTCAAACATTCAGCTGATGAACGTTTTTTTCCAATTACAAATAGAATAGAAGGTCTGAAATACAGAGGGCGCATGGACAAATGCAGAGTACAATTTTCTTGGTTCTTACATTTATGCTTTCCTTTGTATCCGAGCATCCAAGTGATGTACCATAATATTAGTAGCAAGAAGTGACAGAAGCTTATACCAAGCATCAGCTAACTTTGGCTTAGTTTAAGTGGCATTTTATTGTACAAGAATTCCTATAAACGGTAATACTTGTGACAAACCTAAAATCCCCAACCATCATGAAACAATTGAAACAAATCTGGTGATGAAATCCAAGGTTTGTCTTGTCAGATGATGCTCTTCTCAAACCTTTTATTATTTGTCATCTGCAACCAAGAAGCACGTTACATTTGCATAACCAATAGTAACTTAAGGGAATAGCATATTACAGACTTAAGGGAATAGAACATTACAGACTTTTTTTTATTAAAAAAAAGAAAGAATTTTGAAGAACATTTCAAAATTTAGCTTCCATTATCTCATGACTTATATTGAAAAAAGAATTTCACACATGAAACTTGCAGAAAAAGGCAGCATAGTATTATTGGAGTTAACAATGCTAATTGTTGGGAGAACTTTTCCAAAAAACAATATAAACACCAAATAGAAAATAAATGTACGACCTAATAAAGATATATTCCTTCATGCTTATTGAAACTGATAATTCAAGCTAATATAAATGAAAATGTGCAGGATGTGCACAAACTTACTTTATCGACATATTAATGTGAATATATCTACGAAGCATCTCAAAATAAAAATGCAAGCAAAAATTTTCTAAATCTGGCTTTTCATTAAAATCACTGTACAAGTCTGGAATAGATGCACATATATATCTGCAGCATGCTGTAATAACTTACCAAGGAGCAAAGAGACCGGCAATAGATAATGCCTTATTGGTAATTCTTATGAACAAGCTGTCTTTCATACTGCAACTGCCATAGGCCTTTTGCTAGTCTTTATGCCTCTTATTGCTGCAATATCAAAGAAATGTTGTGTAAAAACAAAGGAACAAAATACTGAAAATGTAAGCATTTATCTTTTTTGTTTACTCTTCTAGTAGTACGACAACTATCTAGAATTGAAAAATCAAAGAGAAAATAAAACCAATAAAAAAGTGAGGTTTATGCCTTCCGCATAATCTTTTGCTCCAAAAACTGCAGAACCTGCAACTATAGCATTAGCTCCGGCTTCAATAACCTGCCACACAGAGAATACAACTACTGAATAACTGCTCTAACTTGAACTCCATATCCTTGTGAGTTGACTCAAACATGGTCATGCAATGGTGTCAGTAAAGACATGGAAGTCTAGAAAAAGCATACAATCTTCCCAACAGCGTTTCCTTGATACCATATCACAATGACCAAATATATATGCTTACTCTGTTACAATGCTTTGCTTACATACAATCCTTTAGTGTGTCAGAATACACGCGCATCTGTCATAGGGATTTGGAATATGCACAATCCTATCTACTACAATATATTATAAAAAGCTCAGCCAACTGCATTCACAGTTGCGTCCTATCATATGTTATAAAATGTATGCATTAAAGAAGTTCACTTCACAGCAGACCTTGCATAAATTATTGGATAATATGTTGGCAGTTAGTTGATAAAGGAAATCAACTTTTATAAATTGATGCAAATTGAGATACTAGGACTATATAAATTAGGAAGAAGCCAGATTAAGATTGGATGACCTACCTTCATACCGCTTATTGGCCAAGCTTCCACCTGTCCTAGCTTTCAAAAAATTAAAAAAATGGACAGAGAGAGGAGGAGGAGGAGGAAGAAGAAGAAGGAAAAGAAGAAGGAAAGGGAAGGAAAAAAAGAAGATTGGATGACCAGACACATTGCCTGCTCATTTGGCATAGTTATAAACCATATGATACGTAGTATAAGACAAATCACCTAAATTTTCCCAATACATCTGAGAAAAATGAAACGATAAAAATTTAAAAACAAGATACTGATAAGTGGGGAACTTGCTGTCATCGGTGCCTTCCCTGACAGAATAGGATATGAAGCATGCTGGTTTTTGGCATGTACAAACCTCCACAAGCAGTAAAGGCTTGCCATCCTTATATGTTTGGCATTGAGCCAAGCAATAGGCAAATAGAAGATCACCAACCTACCAAGGGAGGCTTATAAAGCAACAGATTACACGACCAGGATAACCACATCAAAAACTGAATGACCATCCAAAAGAATGTTGTAATGCCACAAATTCTAAAGGGAAGTAATGCCACTGATTAGGAAGCTTTTATTTAGGTGCTGTCTAATCCATCAAAATTTCATGCTGACTTCTAAAACATAATAATGATTCCTGCCCATTGAGAGATTAACCTAGACACGCAAACATAAAATTAACCACCTAAGTATTTCTACTTTTTTCCATCATCCCACCATCAAATCTAGGAAGCATATATACTTCAAATTGCATGCCATATCCGTACAGGATACACATCAGATTCCGATACTTGACAGATATTTCTAGGATATGTTGAATATTTATTTATCTTTCTTTTCAATTATTAACAAAAGGCTTGGGGATACTTCCTGGAATAACCTGATATACTTCCCCAATACCTCTAGGGATGAGGGGGATGGTATTATCTTCTTTTATCTTTTGATGAATGTTAGGCTTTTAATGGTAATAGTTAATTTTGGAGCTTGTGATCCTAATATTACTGCATGGAATATGGATTATGGTCTATTTATTTGAATGATGACTAAATGATGAGATCTGTAGATGTTAACAATACTGTATAAAGTTATAGACTATGTTAGATCATTGTTTACATATTTATTTTATTGCCATATTGTTGCTATATCATATGACATTTCCAGAAGATTTGTCGTATTGGAGTATACGTATCCCATATCCATAACCATGCTTGATAGCCCAGACAGCAGAAAATATCTGAAAATTTTACAAGTGATCCATAAAAGGCCAGATTGAACAAACAAGAAAAGAATATTTGAAATATTCTCCTATGGGTCACTTTTGGATGCATCCTCCATGAATGAAGTCCTCCATCCTCATCCTTAAACAATTAATTGGCAATTAGGATTACAAGAAAGGCACCTTATATGCATTAGAAGGACCAACTCCACCGTCTATCTCAATCCATGGGTTCACACCCTGCATAGCAGAAAAAAGCCATGATTTCCCAAAAGTAGCTAAATTACTAGAAGAAATTATCAGCTTCTTGTGTACCTTTTCAGCACATAATCTTCTCAGGTCTGAAGTTTTCTTCACCTGACTCTCAATAAAGCTTTGCCCACCAAATCCAGGATTAACTGACATAATCAACACCAAATCCACCACTGTCCATATAAAAGGTGGAAATTTTCATTAGGATACTATTCAATTAACCTAGATATATCAATTTAAAAACAATGATTTTAAATAAAAAGGTAGAAAGTTCACCATTATATCCAAGTCTTTTTCCATCAAAAAGAGTTGGTTATGCACAGAACTCGCAGGTCAAAAAGGTTACGCAAAAGAATTAAGTATATCATCATAAGTGTTATCACAACGTTAAGCCCCAACAGTTGGTGCCTAATTCATAACCCAGGCAGTTCAAGACAACAGAAGGGTTGCAATGAAACCTGGAATGCAAGGTAGTGTATAGGGACTGATAATACTTGATCAAAGTTTAATCTCATGCAACCAATAAGCAACCCTTCGAAATCCGTCTAGTCTTGGAAAGCGCCTAGACAAAGAGGAAAGATGATGCAAGTAAAAAATAAGGGATCTGGATTCATCTAGAGGCACCACTCATAAACTAAGCTAAAAAGCTAGGGCTATAAAACATAGACTTTACATTTGATATGCAGAACCAAATTAAAAGAATGAAAGGTTGAGAAAGAAATTAAAGCATGTGGACTATTTGAGTAGAATGTGCAGGTAGACATATCTGAAGCATAAACCTCACATAGACTTGTGCAAACATCCCATGGAAGAAGTGCTTACTCACAGTTATTCTAACTTCATATAGTGTCTTATGGAAAAGGAATCAGAGTGGCTAAGGTCTCTAAACCTCAATCTTCATACTCCATTTAGATGTTGCACCAATAAAGGAAACGCAGACTGACAAATGAAAACGTAACAAATTCAAGAATAATGTATGCTTATGTATGTGTGTATGTTCAAAGAAAAGAAATTAGTAGCACGACTTTTCTGACTCTCTCTGTATGCGTGCGGGCACACTCGTGCATATTTGGGCACATGCACGTGCATAAAGAATCCATTTTCATTCAAAATCTACACATGCTTTTCTCCAAACATGCGTCAGCACCTGCATGATGTTTCCTGATAATTATGCTTCCTTCACCGAGCCAAATAGCCCATAAAATCATTAGACCTTAGATTTTTATCTCTTCTCTGCAATGGCAGTCCTCACTGCCATTTACAGCTTGATGTCTCATCTAGCTCCTATATTGAAGCGCCACATGGCAGATTTGTGTAATGTAGTCTACTTATCATCCACTGAGGTGATGCTGCAACGACACCTTAGGAGTCTGTATTCTAAGGTGGAAAAGCCTTCAGGGACTTCAACAATCTGGTACAAAGGCAGCTACTGCCAATGTCATTGGATGAAAATCCAGCATACCTGGCACCTGCCTGTGCACATATGCTATGCCTGCAGCCTGGAACACCTAGGGCCACATACAAGAAGCACTTCAGTTGCAGTAACATACTCTTTTCACCTTCTATTTTGTCACGAAAAGATAGGGAACTGGTGAGAGATTCGTACTTTTTTAAACTATTCCTTCAGTACTAGAACAAAAATGAAAATATATACAGAGCGATAGAGGAAGATAAATACCAGAACAAGAATGACAACTGCGATCCTGTAGATAATTTTGAAGACCTAGTGTGTGCATCAGAAGCAATGATTATCACTTAGCACCAAGAAGCATGCACTCAAAGTGTCCTTCGCAATCTAGAATCTTGCCTTAATCACCCAAGAAAGTCTTTAACTTGTAACTTTATGTTTCACCAGCCAATTATTGCTATTATCAACTCAACTAACTTGAATTTTATTGACCAAAATTTTTCATCTTTGGATATTCAAATTAGGATATTAGATGTCATGGAGTATGAGAGTTTATCTATTGGCAGTCACTATTTCTTTAGTACAAACAATGCTATTATTGGTGCCTCACATATTCCGATATCCAAAATATTTGCAAATTTCATCTCCTCACTCCCAAACATGAATATCATGTCTCAAGCCAAAGAAAACTAATACGAACAGAACAAGAATGGTCATAATTTAAAGTAAACCAAAACAATCATCAGAGAACATCAAAGGTGCAATACATCAATTGATCAGTTGCTAGTAACTTGGAGAATATGATTAATGCAAAATTTTAAGAACATAACTCTTACCATCAAGGACATACTCTATGGCAGTTAAGGGGGTTGCAGGATTTAAAACAACTCCAGCTTTTGCTCCCAGATCTTTAATCTGACATGATTGCCACTTGTTAGCTGAATACTCAGATATTATTTTTACCGCAGTACATTATTCGCTAGGGCATTCTTGTAACAGCCCTTTGTACTAAGAGAATTAGAAGACCGAGTTGGACCATTTTAAGACATAAAACATGGACAAGACATAGTAAACAAGTTACTGGACTTTTGCTGAATCACATAATGAATGAGAGCAAAGTTACCTTTTTCCATTGGAATCGCCTAAAACCTAAAACAGAAACTTATGTAATCTTAAAGATCCAATCACGTCACTCTGCTAAATTATTATTTTCAAAATTTAGGAATTAACCCTGAAGCCCTTACAGAGTAGTATAAATACTGAAACTAAACAGCAAATGCAGCATAGAATCCAAACAGAGTTTTTATTTTTCCCTTTAAAGATGCTTGGAAGAGATAAAATGTTTTAGCTGACATGGAGCAAGGTAAATTTTCAAAAGTTTCTTTTTTAATTTTTTGACAGAAATATCTAAGCACAATACACATGATGTATCATAGTTAAATTGCAAAGATAAGAAACAAAAGCCAGCTGCCAGTGTTAAACAACTTCATGCATGGAAAATAGTATACATCTAACATTGTATTTAGGAGAAGTCAAGTGATAAATTTTTGCATGATGTAAAAAGAACCTATGGATTGGTGTGATTTCAACTTACAAGACTACCATGCTATGACATGATCGATAGCGCCAAATATGTTGGTTGATTGAATTTATATCCTAAGAACACATATAGCTCCAGAGTACAGGATGTTTCATATTTCAAAGAAGGTCTGCTGACAGTTCTAGCCATATGATATGTGAAGACAATTCCTTTATCACTTTCAACAAACTAGTGCAATCCATGTGGTAACTCCAGAAGCACCAGATTGAGATAGCAGATGCAGGTGGTAACTCCAGAAGCACCAGATTGAGATAACAGATGCAGGTGGCAACTCCAGAAGCACCAGATTGCAACACTAGATGCAGTCAGCAAGTATAAGATGAATGCTCTAGTAGGGCTTTTTCTAGTTTTGATTCCAGATTAAGAAGCACTTCACTTGTCGATATGAAGAATAATTTTATATAAACAAAGACTGAAAAAAAAAGATCTCTACCAATGCTTAGTTATATCTAATCACAGACATCAGTTTTCACTTATATTTGGTATGAGTTGCAGTAGAAAAGGAGTACAGAGATCCTCCATTAGGATGAGCTCTAGTAGGCATGCAAAGCCATAGCTCATCTAGTAGGATGAAATAGTAACCAAGTTATGCAACTCATCTGTACCTGTTTCATTGCAACCTCTACTTCAAACATGATAGTTGATGTTAATACCTGATTAACTGTCCGATGCAGATGGATAGTAGAAGATTGCTCACAATGAACACTGACAATGTCCGCACCGGCCTTGATAAAATCTGGAACTCGCTGCTCAGGTTCCACAATCATCTGAAAATTTGATTTCAGAGCAATAATTTTTCATTTATCATATTATTGAAACCTAGTAGGATCTAATTACATGTAAAAACAAAATCAATACCCAATAGTTCAAGCAATTATACTAAGAGTTAAAATTGTATGTACTGGTTATTGAAGAATAAAGCTGGAAAGCAGTACCAAATGCACATCCAATGGTAGATCAGTTACTGGGCGCAAGGCAGCCACCACAAGAGGTCCAATAGTGATATTGGGCACAAATCGCCCATCCATCACATCAACATGAATCCAGTCACATCCTGCCACTTCCACTGCTTTTACCTAAATGAATTACACTAAATTACTCCTCATATCAACCACATATGTTCATTCTATATCATTCATAATATTCCCAAATATCAGGCTATAAACAAACTCACATTCTAACCAGTAAAATAGATAAACAAATGAATTATATTTAAGAATGCATTTGGCAAAATAATCTAAAAATTTATATCTGAGTAGATGTACCTACCAAAGTCAATGATAAATCGCTAGAAAAAAAAATGGTTGTTGACTTTGTTAGGCTCTTGTGCCACTGCTTATTTTCTCTTTCTTGTTAAAAGAACCTTAAGAAGTTATTATTGCAACATATACAGTTATTGCACCAAGAACAAACAAACAAAACATTGCTTCAGAAGCATATCTTCAAATGCAAGCATATGTTAAGAAGCTACAGCAACTAGGTTGCTGCACACTGTTATAATATGCTGTAGCAGAGGTCCATCAACAAATTTCAGCTTGTATAAAATAGTGAAAATGTTTAAAGACTGATGTTCTTATTATCGTACAAAGAAAACAATTTCAATTTTCTTTTTATTGCACTACACTTATTGTGACAAGATAGTTTGATATGCTGATATAGGAAGCCATTCTTAGTGTTGTTGAGAAAAAGGAGAGCTTCACAATTATTGCCGAAAAAGCAAGGTACGTCTCCTCATGAACAAACAGCAACCAATTTTAAGTATTGAAAATTAGCTACATGAGTACAAGCATAGGATATTCATGATAGATGACAAGCCAAATAGTATCTATTTCTATATCCCCAAGGCAATATGAGTTCTAAGTCTGTGATCACTTGTATATAGAATATGTTGATTTTGGAATGATAAATAGGAAATCTCCAACTGATGAACTACTTTAATAAAAGGGAAGGCCAAGACATAATCCTGATTTGAGAATTGCTGTTGGTATTTAGCCACCTATATCCAACATACACCTAATTATTCTTATATTGAACTGAGTCACTGACCAAGTAGACAAGGATGATTGGCATCTTATCCATAAGCCTTCAAATGAAGTGAAGCGTAAGCCTTGACAAAGGCATATGCTTCATAGATTTTCCTTTTCTATAAAAAACATTTATAATTTTAGGGGGGAAAAAAATCTAAAAGAAGTAAGACATGCTTGAACTTCAATTTACACCAGAATTTGGTAAATAAGGATTTAGATGCACACAAAAAATAATACGACACTAATGATCTGCTATGTCACCAATGGCCTGCTGCTAAAATTCAGTGCTTTAATTTTCAAGTGTGCAACCAATCTTGCCATAGCAAGTTATAAATGACCATATTTCCCTTTGACTGGTAACGGAAGTAATCAAATGGCATGATCAAGGCACAGAGTAGTGTTTCACAACTCAAGTGGTATTATGTGCTTTTCATGTCCTAACTCATGATCTTTAAGGCATTTTCAAGAGCGTGTTCTCAAGGTGGGTAAATCAACAACACCTTGTTAAACAATGAGGTTCAAATTTCACCATAGCTAAGTCAACTAACAAGTCCTTGTTCTTCTATCCTTATAAAACTTTATGCCACAAAGTATTACTTATATTAATTGCTGTTAGAAGTATTACATCAATCTGTGCCATAGTACATACATACCAAAGCACTTTGCATGCAAAAAGTCTCAAATTCAAAACACACTGATAGACAGTAACTATCATGATTACGTTCATAATATAAATATGCCACAAGATAATACTAAGAAAGCAAAAAAGTCAGATATTTGGAAATAAATTTGGACTAATACGTCAGATCCATCTAAAGATTACTATTTTTTTTGATGACAGAGTTTCCAAGTGACCTGCTCGCCCAGCTTCGCAAAGTTAGCAGAGAGTATAGAAGGAGAGACAATTATGTCACTTTTTGAGAATTTATCAACCCGTGCTGACGCCCTCACAGCAGTTAAAACGTTCCTCCTGAAACTTGCATAAAAATCAGCATGTCACCATGAGAACACACCTACAAAACTAGCAACATACAAACTTAAAGCATCCACTCAAGCATAAACCTTCCTATATAATTTTTTTTTTTACAAAAAAAAAACAAAGAAGTATGAGCATGACCATCAGGCAGTGGGTGACAAGAATGAAACAAATCATTGACCGACGGATGCAAAATCATATTCCAAATTTGTTGCTCATTTGTTCGAAAGAACGACAACTCAGTCGAACATTATGGCATCATCTTCATTCATCAGGATATATAGCTATTAGAAAGAAAGAATTGTTGAGAAGTTTTTAGGATTGGTTGGTCAAGCCCTCTGAATAGACATCACTATAAATAGGCTTCATCCGATAAAATCTAAAAATCCAGGCCTCAATCCAGCATCATCAAAGAAATTGAAATTGATCTTGAAATAGCGGAACTTATCGATGGGCTTTGCCTAGCAGCGTCAAAGATGCTAGGAAACAGTAGAATTCAATTCTAGTTCCCACGAGTGGAATAACTTCAGATTTTGTTAAAGATGAGGGATGGAGGCCTCCCAGACGACGAGAAGAAAAAATTGAGAGCGGTCAACAGCGCGGAGAAGAGAGAACGAGAGGAGGAGAAAGTCACCACCTGGAAGCAGCCCTTTTGGGTGGGCATAAGAAGGCGAGTTTGCTTAGGCGGAGGCCTCGGCCTTGGGGGACGGCGATCGCCGTCGAGCACAGAGAGGAAGACGAGGAAGCGGTCGCGGCGGCCGGTATCATCTCTCCGTCTGTCTCCCTCGCTTCAATGTCTCGGATCAGGCTGGTAGGTGGAACCGACGAAGAAGAGCCAATTGTTTTAAACAAGTGCAGCAGCCTTTTTTTAGTTATTACTTATTACTTTGGGCCAAAGCGAGCAAGAAATAAAATCCATCCGTCGTCAGATATGATCGGGATGACTGATCTAATTCCAGCCGCAGCCTCGCCTCTTATCTGCAATCTCTGGCTGAGCCATTTTTTCCCCCCTCTCCCTGAATTTTATTTAAGGACTGTATCCGAGATTGCCTTCACCGGATATGGGCCCGGCCACACCAACTGCATCTTTTCCCTTATTTTTGCCCTTTCAGTACATCCCACACCTTGCATTAGGCTGGATAAATATTTTTTAATACATTGTTCAAAGCCAAAATTTTCTATTATAACAGAATTAGCTAGCATATAACCTGTGATACGCTGGATGCAATTTTTTTCAAATTGTTCTTAAAAAATAATATAAAATAAAAATAATAGAATAAATTTAAAATTATATTATATTATATTATAAAAATGAGCAGTTGCGATAGACAGTATATATGGTCGTAAGGTGCATATGATATAATTTTTCTATTTGATGAGCCTCTAAAGTATGCATAGAAAGTTTTTCTTAAGTCCTTAGATATTTGTTTGGGATTTTCATGCCCAACCAACCTTGTATTTTATAACAATTTTTCACAAGTTACACTAACCTTCTCCAGCCATAGGATATAGAAAATTTTTTAAGTACATGAAAGGCTCTCCACGTAGCAATATTCTATTTCAGTTATTTGTAAATAACAATAAAGGTTTGGCCAAGAATGCCACATTAATCATAATTTTGGAGAGCATTACTACCATCGGTAGATGATTGCTTGCGAACCTTTTGTATTCTTAATTTTTTTTTAAAAAAACCGGCAGGGAGAGTATTAATCTTTGTGATTGTATCTAAAAGAACAAATAGAGAATAAACCATTTATGCAAACATCTCACTTAGAGAAGTAGGATGGAGAAAAAATGATAAATTTTTTGTTAGCCAGGTGCATGCAACTACTTTTAAGCACAGTATTGCAAGAGGTTGTGGGTCCCTTTTTTTTTTTTACCAATTGGAGCTTTTGCTTGACTACCTTAATAAAGATGGTTTAAAGAGGTCGTAACTTTTCTTATGCTTACCTAGACATGAAAGCAGATATGGTTTAATAACCTGCCATATTTTTGTTGGTATATAACTCAAAAATCAAGGTTACTTTTGCACAAGAGATACCACCTAACCAAAAGGCATTCCCTGCAAGTTTAAACAAATAAACTGAAGGCCTGCATTAGACCACTTTAGAATTAGAAAAAACAGAGAAGATTTCTGTAACTCACATACTTAAATACCTACCTAAGTTAGGTAAAGAAATTGTGTACTTGACATTATAGGTGGGTCATAAATCAATGCTGGAAACATAAAAGGAGATAATATTTAGGTCTTCTACAAAACTAAAACCGTGACCTAGTTTTCACTTGGAGCCCTCATCAGGTAGAAAGAAAATTTTGACACATCAAGCATGTACCACTTCATTACACTGAAAGCTTATCAAAGTTCAGTGTAAATCTCAAAGTTTGTCACATATCACATTATATAAAACTGAAGCGGAAACTTCGTAAAAGACCTACGCTACACTGAACAAGGAATTGAGAAGATTCTTGCATAAGGGCGCACTCGAGGTCAGTTACATCTTCTAAATATTTTTTGCATCATCCATGAAAAACATTCTTGTTTGCTCCTAGGGTCGTTCCTAATTAAAATGTAGAAGAGGTTTGACCTGTTTGGCATATCAGAGAGAGAGAGAGATCAAAGCAGCCCATGAAAAAAGACCAATTGATAGCATTTTAGTATGTCCATAAGTGGGATAGGTTTAGTTTCCAGTCTCTGTTTGAACAATATCCGAAAAAGATACTGATAGAACAAAGCCCAATCAGCATCCAATTTGGAGGCTCAAACAAACCCAATAAATATCTGGCTGCAAATCCCATTCAACACAAAACGTTTGTGGTGCTGATCTAACCAGCAGAGATACGAGTGCAGATCTTCGCCGATAAAGAGAATTAATCTAATAAAAAAAAAACAGAGAAATAACAGTGTTTCATTCCACGTAGCGATAAGCTTAGGTTCTCTTATCAAAAAAATATAATAATAATAAGCTTAGGTTCTCTTATCAAAAAAATATAATAATAATAACCTTAGGTTCCCAAAACAAAAACGAGGAGGACCAAGTGCTGCATATGCAGTTGCACGAAGAAACATGAACCCGAAACTAGTTTTAGTTCCACAAAATTAAGGACCCACTGACGGAAAGAACTGAGCTTTATCATCAGAAAAATAACCAGTTATCACTTGGCGCTCCTTTATCTGGTCGACCAGAAGCACTAGCGACAACAGATCCTATGCTAGTTTTGCTCTTGAAAAGTCCATTTCTGGATGCTGCAAAACACCAGGATTCTAATGAGATTAAAAAGAAGAATGATTGGACACCAAAAAGTATGAGGAAATTGATAAAGGTTGTTCACCTGGGCCATGAATTTCTTGAGAATTTCTTGCTTCTGCATCTCATCACTTGTAGGGAGACCCATAGCTTTCTGCCGCTGATCAAACTGGAGACAGCAAAGCAATTAGAAGAAGTCATCGCATGGAAAAATGTATAGCCTACTATGTCAAAATGCCTTATCGTCGCAGAGATTAAAATCCCAGAAATTAAATGCATTGTTTTCTATATTATAAGAATAAAGAAAAAACTAATTCAAGAATTTACCATCATTTTCTCTACAGTTTGCCGAGTTTCAGGATCCAAATCAGACAGCTTGCTGTTCTCAGGTTCTACTTTCTGTGTGTCAATTTCAGGATCACCTTTCACCAAACATTTCCACCATTCCATTTGATTTTGTTTGGTCAAAAGTATACAGATGGATTTCCCATCCTCTGTATCATGTAAGAATCATAATTACACAATGAAAGCTCAAAAAAAATTCTAAAATAAAAGCAAGGAGACATGCAGCAATTAACACACACCTATACTCCAGAAGCAATCCTCTGCTTTGACTGATTGATACAGATCACCCTGGTTGATTCGTGTTACACATAAATATACAGGTGAATGACCAAAGTTCAATGAAGGCGAAAATAAGGTCTTTTAGATGAAATTCCTAGAAAATATTCTCTAATAGAGCAACAGAACAGAGAAGTAGCGACCGAACAAAATACTAAGCTACTTACATCTATAATAAGCGGTTGTCCCTTTAGCCCAACCTTTAAATGATTCTTCTTTATTTCACATGCCACAAACCTTGATTTACTTCCCTGAGGAACTGGAATATTGACAGTAACTTCTTGAAGCGTCTGAGTCCAAGAATACTTATCCAGATCCAGACCATTTCCAGAGTTTGGCACTAGAAGAGAAGAGGAGGAGGGAGAGAGAGAGAGAGAGAGAGAGAGAGAGAGCTTTAGCAATCCAGGTGAATGATTAAAAAGAATGTGACCCATACAGAAAGAGAGAAAAATGACTTGCATATATTTAAGAGAGTCAAGTTAAATATTTCAGTAAGACAAAATTGCACACTACAAAAGAACAACTTGAGTATCATGTTGGCAATACTTGAATAACAAACCCAAAATACCAAGTTTAGCATTCATGATACTAGAAGATAAAGTTCAACATCAAGCACACCATCTTGGTACAGTCTAAATGCTCTACTTCACTGGATAGAAACTAACATTACATGGTGGGATGGCCTCTTATTTTGGCTATTCAATCTAACAGCTAAAGTCAGAGTTACAGCCCCTATACAGGTTTCAATAAGAATAAATAAGCAAGAGTACAGAGACTGCCAAAGAGATAGAACAATGAAATCATAGCTTGATGGCATTGAATTTAGGCTTCTTGTCAAGAGTATGATGTCATCCTGGTCAGTTAACCCACTATCCTCTAGGGTCCAGAGAACCAAAAAGGCTATTATCAAATATCAGTTTGAGAGTAACTTAAAGAAGGAAAGGAGGATGCATGCCCCTCTAATTGCATCTCATCTTCTGAAATAACAAATATCCATCCCTTTTCCACAATGAATGGACTACAATCGAACAACTTCCAAACACCTACATCACCACTCATGGGATAAGTCTCCATTACTTCATAGTCAAGTTACCCAAAAAGATTTTATTCAACTTCTTTCAAGAATGTCCTAAGTGTCATTTGAAAAAAAATCAGCAACAAATCATTTTTAAGAATCTCCTTTGTATCATTAGGTAGTACTAATGTTAAAAGAATAGCTTAATTGGCAAGATTTATCCTCTCTTTATGGACCAAAGCATCATGTCGAGTTTTAAGAACTTCTCGTGATCAACTTTAAACCTAGCATCAATCCTTAGGGAATAGGAGAGAACTCCTAGACAATGCAACTTGGGAAAGAGAAGGGCCCATTGGTCATGAAGTAGTAATTGAGAAATAATTAAATCATTAACTGATCCAAATAAAGAAGAGCACATGCGCCACATCATCAAAAAAAAGGAGTTTGCAAGGTTTGCAATCTCGTACTAGAACCCATACCAATACCCAAACGTTACACCTCACATTGAGTGTCAGTTTAGTACATACCTCGGTACTGACACTTAGTAAATGGAGCATACCCAACTAGTACAATGCATATGCACCACACAAGGCAGTATGGTCAGATACAGCAAACCATGAGAGTTCACAATCCTTATTGTTCCAAGACATCATGCAAAACTATAGGGCCAAAAAATTTTCAAGTAATGATATTTTCTGTGACAAACATATGTCCAACAAATGAACCATCTCCTTATTGTACCTTTGTTGATCCATGCATATGCACTTCGTTCTTAAGAGCCACCCTTCCTAGAAAACATATTAAAAGAGATTGGTATGGATTAGTCTCATCAGCATCAGAATAATTTCTAGGCCTTACTCAAGTCCATCATGACTCTGTGATCAAGTGCTGGTGCAGGATGGAAGAAGTATTAGTTGAATCAAAGGATGACTAGAGGCAAACGTAGGTAGATACTATATAAAATGCTAAATTAAACCTAAGATATTAAAGGGAAGTTTCCTCAAGCAGTTTGCAGCATAAGCAATATCAGATCATGATAATTTAGAGGAAATGCGATAATATTCAACTAGGGCAAATTAGATTAATTGGTCCTAGGTTTGAATTTGATAATATTATCACTAGACAAAGGTGCTCACCACTTTGAGTATTACTGAACAAACTGGAACTTAGGACGCGATTGCCCTCCCCATGATAGGCTTGTTTATGTGTATCTTTCTTTCTTTCTTTTTCGCAAATGAAGAAATTATTTATACACTGAATTTTTCTTCCATCAAAACCAGCCTATCATAACCAGCAAGGATTTTTGTTTGATATATTCTTCTCATTATCAGTTGACTAAACAGGGCCAGGTTTGCATATAAATGACCTTAAACTATCATCTTGTTGGAGAATCAGTGAATAAAGTGCAAACAGAAAACAAAAATGTAGAGATTCTCAACTAGATAACTACCAATAAGTTTATTCATCATTCAATGTCTATGGGAGCCCATTAGAACATTTCACTATCTGTGCTTCACCCAGCTCATCTGATTATTCTCCCAAAGGCGATGCCCTCATCCTCAAGTGCCACTCTCCATAACTTGAAGGCAAATCAACTTTTTCTGGTCTTTAACCCTCTCCAACTGTTTCTCTTCTCCCTAATTTTCAAGACCGCTAACCTTCATAAAGGGTCTTATATCTTTTTTTAAAAAAAAAAAACTTATTCGCTTCATTACTCCCCCCAGAATTACCTTTGACGACACTAAACAAATTGCTAGACCTAGCCTGATAACTAAAGTTGTCCATATTTTTCCCTTGATCTTCCAGGCACAAAATATGGAAGTGGGGCTTCTTTATTTTTCTTATTATTTAATGGAAGGAGTAGAGAGAAATAAAAGAATCTATTCATGATGCAGAAGTGTGAAAAGCTGCTGCATCGAGAATATCTGTGACTTGTGGATTAAGTATTTGTAATTGGTTCTGAAACCATGTTATGTAGAAGTTTCTGTGTTTAGGAATTGTGGAGCACCTATGGTTAAGGCACTTGGCCACACAATCTTGACATATCATGGGACTTGAAAAATGGAGTCTCCTTTTTACACCAAGGTATCAACCAATAGCGTCAGCACTTGGTCTTGATTATTGTGTGTATTGTCAAATGAGCCTCAATATAAGTGATAATCACAAAATACTCAACTTTTTCAAGTTCTAGACATTGTCATCCTTAAGGTCTGTCATTGTCGCAAGCTATGTCACTTAACACTTGCATTCCGCTCCTAGAATCTATGTTAACATCGTATACGTATCTGAATTACATACACATGATACACTTGGATACTGATCAAATTCTTTTTTGCCTTTTAAAAGTAGGTAAAGAAACTGGATTTCTGCAATAATGGGTTCCACCCACTATACTTATGTTAAAAGTAGTGAGCTTATCCTCCTTTTAGAGATCAGTTAAGAATGAAAATATTAAAATAACCTTGCAAAATGACATTTGTTCTAAAAACCTTAAGTTAATTGGGAAATGAAAAACATGCATATTGAAAGAGTGCCAAATAATATCTTTTAATATTTTCTCTTATACAATATTTCTTGAGAGAAATTTTTAATATTTTTCATGTCTGTGTCCACGGAATGCTGATGCCAACGCTATAGTGTCCAAGCTGATGTTTGAAGGAAATTGACAAAGAAGCAGCACAAGAGAGGAAACATAGACGAGGACCTTTAGGGAGTATGGATAGCCATGATTTTATTAATTATGGCTAGCAGTTAGAAGAAAAATTAGGATTATACAAATATACAAGAAGGTGATTTACCAAACCCTAAAATATAGGAATAATGAGATCATAACTCCTTCAATCCTTGAACCCTTCTTCTTCATCTTCTTATCTTTTGGGGCCGCCTTCCCCTCCTGAGCATTAGATGTTGGAGGGATAACTCCTTCGGACACCCAAAATATTTCCAAGCATCTATATAGTTCTAGTTAACCATCACATAAATTTTTCTTTCTAATATGATCAAGTATAAATGTAATTTTTTAAAAATAAAAAATATCTTTGACCATGTAGCTTAGTTTAGCCAAGACACTTTAAAATATGCATATATCTTTGGGTTAAAAATAACACTCCCCTTTATTTTGTTCTGAGTTGCGATTACCCCCTGCATTTTTTAATTACAGAAATGTCAACCTTACATTTTCCACATTGCTCAAATAGGTCCAAAATCCACCCAATTCCAATCATGGCTCACAGCTATTGCATATAATAATGACTCATTTACGCTTCTGTCTGCTGTTTTGATGCATACATTGCAGCAATTGCATGCTTACAAGGGATTCTTGTCAGTTCCCTTTGTAAATTGGGTGAATGGAGGAAGAAGAAAGGAAAGAGGGAGGGAGAGGGGGGGGGGTGCGTAGGGTATTTATTTTTAACCCTAAATCTTTATCCATACATACTTGTACAGAAGTTCCAATGTGTTAGGTCATTTTTAGAGGTCGAAACGTCAAATAGTTTGGGACATCTAGACACTTGGAAACCCAAGCCACTTCTCTACCTGACAGTGTGTTCTAGCAAGCTTGAACTTAGATGACTGTTTTTTGAGCTGTTACATAGGATGCTTCCTTCACTTGCTGATCTCTCTCTGCTTGTTTAGCTAACTTTTGGATGCCAACCTGGTACTTGAATGTGGTTTTCTGCTCTTTGCACCGTCTCTTGCATTTCGACTTGATCTTTAATTCAATTTTCTATATTTATGTCAAATAGAATAACATCGATGCCAACTAGCATATATAATTTGACCAAACTTCAAACCGCTTGACTGAACATGGACAGGGAAGTACCATGGCAGAAGTCCAGCACTATAAGACAAGCATAAAAAATAGTATATGGCTTTGAGCTCTTCAATACACTTATGTGCCTCCTACTTCATGCTAGGTTATTAAGGTCCATGGATGTGCATGGTTTGAACAACAGAATAGCACGGCATCCAAATAATGTCTTACGAGCACGATGCCTCTATAAAGCTAACCAAACAAGCATAAACAATGAAAAAGTGATGAATTATTAAGTGAATATATCACTGACTCCAATCAAAACCTTATGATACAGTGTAATCATATTAAAAATAAATTTGATTTCGTTTATATTCTCTCCCCCATTTCTTTTAATTAATTTTTATTCTTATTATTTTGGAAATTTATTTCTTACCTATCAAAATACCAAGAACCTCAAGAAAATCAACCCAAGTCAGACTGCAGAAGATTTAGTTAACGATAATGATTGCAAGCAATGTCTCTATAATCTAATACAAATATATTTTCAAATTCAGTACAATCCACCCAGCCAACGTGATAAACAAAAATCAAGTAGAGGAAAAAAGCTCAGACGTCAGTCAGTGCAGCAAATCACAAGATCAGTTACCCATAAAGAATCATGTGCTAAACTAGGGTTACGGAAATCCCAATTCAGTGGGCCTTTCAATACAATCAAATATATTACCACGCGGGCGCCATATTCTAGGAGCCTAAACTCTGCGAAGAAAACAAGGGCAAAGAAGGGCAAAGAAAGCTCACCCAATGGGCCCCCTTTTCCACTGGCCTCGGCGGCTTCCACTTTTGATGCTTCAACCTCGACTGCTTGTTGCTTCTTTGGGGCATCCACCTCCATCTTATCCTCCGGAACTTTCGTCACCGTCTCCTTGAGACGCTTTTCGGCCTCCGCCGCTTCCGCTGCCGCCCTCTTCTTCAGCCTCTCCTCAGCGTCGACCTTTTCTTTGGCTGCGGCCACCACAGCCGTTATTTTGCTCACCGCCGCTCCGTCTTTGAAGAGGCCCGAGTGCCGCCTTACCAGATCGATCGCCATCTCGAGGAAGGGCATAGGTCCCTTCCTCTCGAGGATCAACCTCAGGACCTCCTCGTCGCCATCGAGGCCTGAGGTGGAAGAAGAGGAAGAGGGCTTCTGCTGCTCTTCTTTTTCATGGAATTCCGAGATGACAGCCATGGCGTTCGAAGAAACGCGAGAGTAGAGAGATCGAGCAAGAAATGGCGAGACGAAGATATAAGAGATTTTGGAGAGGCTTTGTTGCCGACTCGGCTACGCCTATGCGGACTTGGGTAGGGAGTCCGTGAAAGGACTAGAAACTTCCTTTTGCCGATGTCCAATAGAGCCGGTACTATATCATGACCGTTCATATCATGCTGGGTGTGGCCGAGCTGAGCTTGGGAGTAATCAAATTGGGTTGGAAATTAATTTCGATCTTGGATTCCGAAATCAGAAAATTTTTTAGAATTTTTTGTATGAGTACTTTTTTAAATACCAATTTTTTATGAATATCTTTTCAAAATTAATATTTACATGTATACCCTCTTAAAATACTTGTTTTCCATCCTATTTTTTTTTATTTTGATATATATATATATATATATATACACCCATGCTATCTAACAACATTAAAAAATTAACGGTTTCAAATTAAAATGACTATAATACTCTTAATGGATAGACAAGCAAATAGATCGCAATCCCAATAGCATAAGAAGAAGACAGGGATAATAACATAATTTTAAAATTTTATTTTATTTTTAATTAATATAAATATGATTTTTCTGAACACCGTTAGAAGAACCGTTATATTACGGACATTTGTACAATAACATAGTTTTATGAGGGTATACATGCAAATATCAATTTTGAAAGGATATTCATGCAAAATCCGATATTTAGAAGGATATCCATGCAAAAAAATCTATTTTTTATTAGAAAAAATTAACCGCTAGCCTGCCCTAATGATTAACCGCCGTGGACCTGTTTTATAACTTCCGGTCTATGGAGATATATATATATATATATATATATATATATATATATATATATATATATATATATATATGATATATCGGTAGCTCCCACATAATGGGTGTGAAAATTGTCCAAAAAGTCAGAAAGTAAAATATACTGCAAGGAAGATGGGATATAAGCCTGGTCCACCCAAATGAAATTGCCTGAATGATGAGCCGCATAGGAGGTCATCCAATCCGCTGTACCATTGGCCTTTCCATAAGCATGAGAGACCCGATGGGGATGCATTCGTCTAACAGACAGCGAATATCATGGAGCAGTCGTATTTCCCCATCAGCACTTCCATCTTGTAGATTTCCTTGATCGCCATGGTGGAGTCCCTCTCAATGATGATGCAGTCTGCCCTAGCACCTGTCTCGCATAGAATACTTCCTCCCATGCTGCTCTTAGCTCGATACTGTCAACAGACTGATTGACACCACCCTCAGCTGCCACTAGTCTGGCCTACTGATCGAAGATACGGGCATTTATATTTTTAACTCAAGATCCCTGAAGGACGAAAGTATCGTCCTCATCCAATCTAATTATAAAAGCCAAGGCCGTTCTCGGATTACGACGGTAGTTTTAAAACCACTTTGATGGATGCTCTGGAGTCGGAGGGAAAATATTTTCGTGGCTTAAGATGGAGGTGTCGTCCAGATGCGTTGTGTTAGCAGCTACTCTGCAACACCTATTGCTCTTCATCATCTTTGCCACCTTTGGCTCTGTTCAAGCTAGTACCGACCATCAAAAATGGGAGTTTAAGTCCTCTGATTGCTTTTAGAAGCTAGCAATCACCATCAATGGGGGGCACCATCGTCATCGTTGTCAAGAATGGGCGTCTCACAGAGAATTTAGCCATTCACTAGCATGGGATTATGCATGTATTGACACACGAGATTCACCCATTCAAGAATGGGCAATGTGTACCGTATTTTCGTATTCTTGACGGAGTTCATATTTTCTTATTCTTGATCGTCCGGGCGGCACTGTCTGTCGTCAATGGCAGGCGGTGGTGACTGACCTTGACTTTGCCACCCGCCGGCAATGGCCATGGTTCTTCCTTTAAGGCCAGAACAATATCATGCTGCACAAGAACGAAGTCTTTGGCTTTGACCCCACACTTCTGATCCTGTAAGTACCCAAGATCTACCCAGCGAATAATCAATGTGGGACTAAACATACGCCCACACGGGTTCTCACATACTTCCTCCGTTCAAACCCTAACGTCTTCATTAGGCTAAGGGTTCAAATCCATTCAAATCTAATCACATACTCCACGATCAGCTTATGGTCAGTCCTAATGGATTCGTGGGACGGGTCTGCTTCGATATCATTTATAGCAACCTAAGACATCATCCAAAATAACTAGCCGAAAGGTATTATTTGAATTCCTTTATCTTATACAAGTATCAAAGATCTACCAAGCGAATAATCGATATGAAACTAAATACACACACGCACGGATCCTCACAACCCCAGTATTGGCCTTTGCACCAGCCCTGATGGGTGACCGTGCTTCGCACTCTGGGTGCTGGACCCTCAGACCAAGGAATTCGTGGAGATCACCATGATGCCGCATGACCTCGTCGCCTCCCTCTCTTTTTTTTTTTCTTTTTTTTTTTTTTTTTTTGTGAAAACGGCAATTCATATAGCTCTAAGTTGAGTACATCCAGCCATATCAAAATAAAGTAAAGAGTGCAAGGTGGGAGGAATATCTCCTAACGATGTCCAAATGACCTCTCCGGAGTGCCGAGCGGCAAATGAGGCGACCCAGTCTGCTGCACTGTTCGCCTCCCGAAAAACATGTGAAGCCTGGAAAACGCTCGACTCATGAGCCAATCTCCGAATCTCACAGATGAGAGGATGATCATCTCCATATCTGTCCACTCCCCGAATCCACTCTATCACCACAGAGGAGTCTCCCTCAAGGCATATGTGCTCAGCACGAAGTACCCGCCTCGCATAGGATATCCCCTCCCAGG
The DNA here is from genome assembly GCF_051530095.1 of Phoenix dactylifera. Classification (NCBI taxonomy): domain Eukaryota; kingdom Viridiplantae; phylum Streptophyta; class Magnoliopsida; order Arecales; family Arecaceae; genus Phoenix; species Phoenix dactylifera. The sequence continues at coordinate 18,911,499 of NC_143201.1, forward strand.
CTGCCCGCAGCTCCGCACCGACTACAGTAAATCCCGGCGCGCGGCAGCCGCCGGCTGCTATCAAACTGCCGAGATGGTCCCTGATAACAAAGCCAACTCCTCCTGACACCTCGCCTCCCTCTTTGGCACCAACGATGATGACAAGAAGTCCGCATGCCTCAAGTGCGTCGGCCTGGACGGCCTCATCTACATCTTCAACGAGGACCACCATAAGGCCAGCCCAGCCTGCATCTGTGAGATCATCGACACCACCTCCTCCTCCTCCTCCTCCTCGGCCCCCTTGATGTAGAATCTTACGTGCAGGTGGACAAAGGTACGGCCCTTTTCAGGCACCGTGAACTGGTTCCACAAGGTGATAGCTTTCTGGTCCCTTGTTCTGCTGTTCTCTGTGCTGGCTGCCATTGAAGGAGTTCGCTAGCTGCTGCTCACCAGTCATCATTGGACCGATATTGGTGGGTTTCGTGTACTACTTCTCTCTCTCTCTTTTTTCCTTATCTTTTATCTATTTTATTATTTAATGCTGCTTTTTAACTAATGTAGATGTGGGTCATGAGTGGATACTGTGTTCCATTTGGTTTGAGAGAAGAAAAGTTGCAGTTCTTTTTTATTTGCTTGCTGCAAGAAGTAAATGGCGACATCTGTTATAATTTACAAATGGATGATTTTGGTAATTCTCTTGGGGGATGGCTATCCATCTTCTTCCTCTATAAGAGCAAAGGATGGCTGGCTATCCACCTTTTAATGACATGGCTATCTTAACTTGCTAGGAGGGAATTAGTGATGATCGCATTGTCTCGATCTCTGTAGCTAAAATTATTAGAATCCCCTTGAATTTTGGAGAAACTAAAAAAATGAAGCAGGGGTGGTCTTAATAAAAGAATGGATGCTAATTTTCCCATTAAAATATTAGAGCACCACATGACATTTGGTAGCTATTTGCTTCTTACTTTAATTATGTACAAAGAGAGATTAGTTGTGTTTAGGTTACTTTAATTATGTCGACAACATATATGATAGCTATGTTCTATGGTATATTAAATGTATCATGATGTATTAAGTATAAACTATGGTATAATAAGTATAACTGTGGTATTAATTGTGCACTATGATATATTAACCGTGTTGTGGTATATTAATTGTGTACACATATATACCACATGTGTACTATGGTAGCGTAAGTGTGTACTGTGCTATATTAAATATGTACTAGAGTATATTGACTATGTACTATAGTATATTAAGTATTTACAGTATGTACTATGGTATATTAACTATGTAATATGGTACATTAAGTGTATACATGTATGTAATAATTATGTATAAAAGATATTATCTGTATTATATTACATTAACTATATATTGTGGTAGATTAAGTATGTACACGCATCTAGTAACCGTATATTATGTTATATTAACTCTACTATAGTATATTAAATATGTACATGTATCTAACAACTGTGTACTAAAGATATTGACTATGTATTATGGTACTGGCGGCCGAGAAGGCCGTAGAGCGGATGCAGCCGATCTTGAGAGGGATGGTGGACATTGGCATTTGCATGGGTGATTTGACATAGTGGGATTGCATGGCTCTCCCAAAAAAGTTTCGTAGTCCCTCACAAAGGAAAGGAGAGTTTCTATTGCATAAACCACATTATCCAATTAGTTCCATAAGCAATAACCAGAAATAGAATCTTGGAAATAAATTAACCAAGCTGCCCAGGGAATTTCCAAGGATACAAACATTGCAAAAACAAAAAGTAGGCAGGTAAGTAAACAAGCATGCAGGCTATTGTTGCAGTTAAACCTGATACATGGGTAGCTTCATCATCGCCCAAGCTTTCCCCTGGAAATTTTCGAGAGATTTCAGCACAGAAGACATTTGCCCGAGAGGAATATCCAAGTTCTTTACAACCCAAAACATGAAAGAAATTTGGGGATCAAAACTGGCGCCTTGGCCTCGCTTCTGCCGGTGTCACCCGGATAGATCTGCCATCCAAGTCCTGTACAACGAAGAATTCTACATGAAAAGATGGACTACTACCTAGTCAAGTATAAAGCACCTCCGTAAAAGGTTTGTGAGTTGATGATGCTGAAGGTATGATAGGAATATATTCTGGTAAACATCGAGTTGGTGACAATTTTAACTGACAATGATGTGCATAGAACTTCAACACCATGAATGGATCGGAGTTCATACAGAAAATAGTACAAGAATTTGCAATCTGTTACATATAATTGGATTTAATAATAAAAGATAGTAAGTAGGTGAAATGTGGATACTGACTGTTTTTCAAGACTGGCCTGCTGCCTATTGTTAGAGTCTAAAGCATCCACCCCATAAATAAGGCCCTATGATATGATTAATGCACTCATTGACAGTGCAGCATTTTAACAATGATGCTACTTATAGTCATTGGTTAATGAGTCATTCTTTGTACTGAATCATGGCCACAAATTGCAAATCAAACAGGTCTAAGAACCTAGCAACTGACCCACACACATAGTGTTTGAAATAGCATAAGCCTCAAATACTAACAATCATAACGCTTCCCAGATGAGTATAAGGAATTACCACGAACCTTTCATGTCAGACTCAAAGATGGAATCCATGGATGCTTGCACGCATGATAAAGCATATAATCACTTAACTTTAGGGAGAAAATTTAACGAAAGAAAATAAATGCCAACACTTCCAAACAGACAACATTTAAGCTGAAACCTGCCAAATGGATAGAGTCTTGTTTTCGAACAGTGAGCCTTTGAGAGTCAAAACTACAGATAAAGAAATGTGGATTATATGGGATACTTCCAGATACAGCATGATTAAAATTACTAGTTAATAATCAATATAACCAGTATCACTTCCCGAAGACTTAAAATGTGCAGTAGTTTTGTAGCGTAGATAAACCAATGAACAAAACATAAGCACAAGAAATATAACAGAGAAAATAATATATTTGCAAAGATGTCATGATGCAGCAAAGAGGGAGTGAAGATTACTCACAACACCATTAAGTGAGGCTATAGCATTATTGACCTCCTCAGCAGTGCTGTAAGTGACAAAACCAAAGCCCCTTGATCTGCCAGTTTCCCTATCATACACAACCTTGGCCTCCATGACCTTCCCTTGTTCACTGAAGAGTGTCTCAAGGGCTAAATTGTCAACACCCCATGAAAGATTACCCACATAAACTCTGTTGGCAGCATTAAAACTTCCTCCAGTTCGAAATCCTTTCGATGCAAACTCATCTTTAGGAGGCGGTGGTCCTGAGTTCACCCTCAACATCCTCCCTTCAAGTGTCTGTCGGACCATCAAACTTGGAACTCAGAAATGACTCATGTGGTATATTACATGTTATATCACCAAAGAAGGAGCATACTCAACATTTTTAAACAAACAAAATAACAAATATAACAAATTCCTCACTTATCCAAAACATGCACACTTGCTTACCATATTAAAAGACACAGAAAGGTTGGAATTAATTCTCTATCACTAATCTGCATGGCAAGCATGTTGCCCATGTCAGTATATAAACTGACACGAGTACAATGGCCTCATTGCTATGCAAGATAAATATAACTGAACTACAGAATAACTATTCAGAAGAGCAAAGCAAACTATCTTGATCCAGATTTATTAAATAGTGTCGCCGCTAACTATTTAGAGCTCATAACTGCATAGCCACTATTATCAAGATGAAGGCATCACATGCATCAATATGCTCAAGATATGTCAGAGATTAGCTGTTGGTTAAGGCTTAAAACTAAGAATTCAACTTAAAATTGCTTTATATTACGGCTTGATAGAAAGAAATGACATTAATACTATATAAAGCCTACCCGGGAGGAAGTTCAGCTAAACAGATAATGTTGTTTCCCGTACATGAAAACTCCGTCGAGCCTTTAGCTCAATCAGAAGCCAGATCAATCACATATACACAAGCCAATCAAATCCAATTAATGAATTGAAGGATTGAATTAGAGATAATCTAGGTACCCTGTCAAACCTCATAAATAACTACTTCTGCTAAAGAATCAAAGTCGTAGTCCTTCTCTTGTAATTGGAAAAAGTAGATATGCCACCCAGAAGTTTATTTAGAAACAAAGGAATCAAAGAATAACATTTTCCAATACGCTAACAAACACTTACATAGCCATTAAACTGCTGAACAGCTGCTTCAACTTCCTCAACTGTAGACATTGTTACAAACCCAAATCCTCGGCTTCTTCCTGTTATTTTGTCATATATAACCTGCAACAAAACCAAATCAAGTCATCTACCAAAAACCACAACAGAATGCACAAAAATATGTCCAGGAGAATGTAGTTCATTATTACAGTATAATGACACCTTGGTTGAAGTCCAACGAAACATAAAAAATTTAAGGGGAGATACGAACATCCAAGCAGGCTTTTAAATGTGTTAAGTGCACCAACCATGTTATGCCAATGCATTAATCTTGAAAAGACAAAAATATGGATTTCAAGTTAGATTTGATAAACACCTGTCAATGTACCAGATCACAAAGAAAATTACATAGCGAGCACTAGAGCTATACACTTAATCATCCAAACATGGAGTACATAAGATCAAGAAAATGCAACCTTTCTTTAAATGCACAGATAAGCTAGTCTCTTTACAGTTATAAAAAATTCTAACCTTAACTTCACATATCAACAGGCAGCGAAGGTTCTAATTTCTATAGGAGAGTCCCGAATCTTACATCGAAAACAACCAAAATATTCCGGAAAACAGAAAGAAATATAAGAAAGGGGAATTTTACAAAGCCGAATAGCTCGCTATTCTAAGAAGGGGGTTATAAGAAATAAAAGAAAAAAAAAGAACCACGACACAGAAAGATCGAAGGAACAAACCTCGACCATCTCGACATTTCCAGCGCTCTGGAAGAGGCCGGCAAGCTGGGAACTGTCGACGTTGAAGGGAAGGTTCCCGACGAAGAGCTTCAGATCGGGAGAGAAGTCCGCCGCCTCCCCGCCCAACGCCAACTCCTCTTCTGGCTCGATTTCTGATGACACTGCGACGTTTCGGACGATACTCGAATCGAAAGTTCGGGCCTTTCGTAGAAGAGGAGAAGGAAAAGAAGAAGAAGAGGAGGAGGAAAGAAGAGAGAGGGGTTTAACGGAAAGAAAGGATTTAGGGGAGGAGAAGGACAAAGCTAGGGTTTGGGTTTTGGGTTTGGAGGAGATAGGGGGGATTTTGGTGGAGAGGGAGGGGAGAACAAGGGAAGAGACCGCCGCCATGGCTCCCGACTTGTTGATAAGGTGAGAGCGAGATAGGAAGGAAGAGAGCAGAGAGATTTATAAAGAAGGGAAGAGATAATGCCCTTGGCTTTTAGGTTTGGTTACAAATAGGGATTGTAAGATATTTTGGCGAGTACCTGAAGGCAGGGCTTGGCCGGACCAATTTCCCCACAAAAATATCCTAGTACAAAATATCCCAAAGTTAAATAAAAATAGTAAACAAATTCCCCCACAGAACGCCCACCCCATGCATCAAAAGAATTCGCTTGATGGTGGTAAATTATTTTTTAATTATATTGATAATTTCTTAACTTTATTTTTTTATGAATTCACTTTTTTTTTCTTAAAAATTGTTCTTCATTGACTGAACAAAAAAAAAAAAAAAAATCAGAAAGTAAATATCAATATCCTCCATGCAAATAATATTTTGATCCCATAAATCTATGGAGTTGCCAAATAATTAACTAATCTTAGACCATGCAAAAAAAACTTTTATCTCCATGATGACATGGGCCACCTTAAATTTTGCCAAAACATCGATTATTCCTTAAATCTCCATTTCCCAATCCACCACCATCCACTATGCTAGAATGGGACCTCCAAAACTATATGACTAGCCCCAAGAACAACAGTCGCATGTCTAATACTCTCTCGTGCCCTTCTCAATTCAACAACAAAAACAAAAGTGTTATAAAGATGGAAGACCTTTGCTACCACAAATCAGATGCTCGGGCCTCTGATCACAAATCTAACCCCATCATATCTGCCTATGTCCCGAATGTTGCCATCAAAGTTGATCTTCAGATAACTAAGAGACAAAAGTTAGGAGGAACCTCTGAGGTGGTATAGAACTTGCTAAAAAAGAGCTCTAAGTTTTCATTTCACCACGTTGTTTCTTTCTTCTTCTCTTCTAACAATTACTAAATAATTAATAGAATCTTGTACAGGATAGACGTTAATAAAAAATAAAAATAGAAGATGCTAGATATATCGCCAAATCTTTTTCTTTTGTGAAATCAAAGCTATCCATGCTTTCTGTTTTTTTTAGCTTTTTTTTGTTGCGACATAAGTTTGTTTGTAAAATCGTGACCATCTATCATTCTACTGAATCTCTCAATAATTATCTTTACCATAAAAGATCTCAAGCCAAAGGGCAAATTCTCTCTTTTTGAATGAGAGTGGCTCAAGACCACCAATTAATCGGATGACTAATTTTGGATCTAACAATATATGCGGCAATTTGACATATTTTTTCCCCACTAGTCTACTTGGCTTATTGTTTCCTAGTTTCATAAAGTGCCCTGATTCTTATAAGTTATATCAGTTACGGTTATCAAGGGGGGAGGGGTAGAGATTGTGTGTGTGTGTGTGTGTGTGTGTGTGTGTGTGTGTGTGTGAGAGAGAGAGAGAGAGAGAGAGAGAGTGGCTACCATAATAGCAATTAGAAGCTTTCTAATGGGATAGAACATATGTAAAAATAGTACTATATAAGAGTGTTGTTTGATAAAATTATTATAATGATTATAAGATTTTGTTTTGTTTATATGTCTTATGTATATGTAGCTAGACTACTTTCAAAAGTAGAAGTAGTCCACTGTTACTACTTGCAGTGCAAAATTATAATAATAGACCTTTACAATGAAAATTTATGCCCTAATCAAAATATAAGATATCTATATCAAATCACATGCTTTAAAAGTCTCTCGCCTATATATCAAGTGGATGCAAAATTGACAATATTAATGGAAGGATGCCATGCTTTCATTTGATTTGTAGCTCAGAAGCATCCAATTTAATTTATTTTTTTGATTTTTATATATTTTAAAAGATTGAGACTAAAATCAAGAGTTTTAATATTATTTAACTCACTAATTATATGCCTATTTTTATTCGATAATCATTTGATGCTTAATTAAGAGAATTTCAAATCGCATGATCTTTAGTTTTCTAAGTAATTTGAATGCCATAGACTGTCATCAACGGTGTGGATATTTATTTCTAAAGAACCATCATTTATTTTGAATTCGGCTTCTTCCTCCTTGCATCCAAAAGCAAGGAAAAAAACCCATAGGATAAAAATCAAAACTACCCAAAGTTACTTTTCCATCTTTTTCTCTTTTTCCTAGATAAAAATAGCATTTAAATCTTATTTACATGCTAGCAAGTAAACAACTTTTCGTTGGCTATCAAATCATCCACCTTCTCTTAAATTTCATCTTGATAGACATTAGGATGCATCCTAACGAGGTAGCAAAGACTTATTACTTTGTTGGCTAGCAAAGCCAGTAAGTGGCATCTTTTATATTCTAATTTTGTAGTAATATTCCCATGGCTCCATTTGAGAGGTCCAGTTTAGATATATCATAGAGTGTAGACATAATATTTCCATTTTGGCAGAGTCAACCAATATGAAGATCTAGAACTATATTTGCAGGGACCAACGAACAACTTTGTTTGCACTATTCACTCAACATATATAAACCTTGCCTCGATGGTTGCCCTCCCTTTTCCAAAGGAGATTTCGGATTCATTTTGGGTGGTGCAACTTGAAATATTTGGGCTTGGATAATTACCTTCAATAGGTTCCCCTTCCTTGCTCTTGTCCAAATATAAAAGAACTGAAGGGTGAGGAGGAGGAGAAAAGGGAAAAGAAAAGAGACCCATGATGTAAATTAATGACCACCATAAAGTTACAACAAGCATAGTAGTCATCATGACAATTACAAAGGTCTTCTCATAATATTATACATACATACTAGTTTTTTCTTGACATTTATGCTATTCACTTGATCAATGTAGGTTAAATTTCAAATTAATATTTTACTATAATAATGTTTTAATAGTAATGTTTACTAATAATGCAATTTGTTGTTTGCCATTATAACACCAGTAAGAGGTGTTATAACAGCTCCTATTTGATTAGAACCGAGCCAGACTTAGACGTTGCTTTTTTCTTTTTCTTTTTTGCTACAACGGATGATTCTTACTATTTTAATGTGAATACATCTAAAAAGTTTAGAAAGTAATAGATCACAGAGCGCTTTAGAAAGTTTCCTTTCACCGGTCCAGAGAACTTCCTCAGAATGATTTGCTACAAACGAAGCCACCCAATCTGTAGCTCCATTAATTTATATATATATATATATATATATATATATATATATGTTTTGCTCGGAAATCAACATCTCTATCTACTGTGCTCTAAATATTTCGAAGCAGAGGATGTCAACCACCCATGTCACCAGTACATCTCTAGATCTAGCTAATCACCGTAGCCAAGCCATTTTTAAGAAGGATTGCGTTGGCCAGCAGTACGTGCGGAGCATGATACAAACCATCATAAGTTGGGGCTAATAAAATTATCAGGCGCTTGGCAACGACGGTTAAAATGGTCAAACCTAGAAAAACACCTGAGATCCCACGGCCGTTACAAAACCAGCAATGCTGATGGAATCCGACCGTTACACCAGCAATTTCGAAAAATACCGACTCAAACCAAACAAACAGCAAACAAGCCATCCCCAATCCAAGCTTTTAGAAGAGAATCTTAGAGCAAAGAAGAGATGGCGGGAGGGATAGAGGAGGAGATGCAGCTGCTAAGATGCAGAGCCACAGAGCTCTCTCTTAGGGAGGACTGGAAGGAGTACATCAACCTTTACACCCACCTCATCTCCCTCGGCTTTATTTTGGGGGGAGCTAAGGGAGATGGAAGTGGTTCTTCAAAGCAGGTCTGATGTGGGGGTAGCCGTGGGAAGACTGGAGGAAGGGATGAGGAGATGGATGGTGAGGGGGAAGTAGAAATGGTTCCTGAGGGCATCCATCTGGACTGCTTGCTCTGGTGTTTATGAGTCAGAGAAATTGATGAGAAAGTGGCGGAGGCAAATTCCAGCTGAGGCCGTGGTGGCAGAAAGTGTGATAGATGCTGTGAGAGGGGATGAGAGGGTCTTGAAGGTACTACTGGGGAGATTGAAGACAAATGGAGGCATGGGTGGCAATGGCAATGGTGGTGGTGGTGGTGGTGATGGCCAGGAGATGGAGGGGGCAATGAGGCGAAGGTAATGGAAAAAACCAAGGAATGAGAGCTCTATTTCAGCTTGAATTGGCTGGCAATGCTTACTAGATCTTAATTTTATTTAAACTTCGTCTTCATTTCTTTTATCAACACTCCTTTGACCAAAAATGATATGTACTGAACATGGTTAAGGAATTCTTGACCAGGCTTTAGTTCTCCATTGTTGATATCATTCAATGCAAGTGAATCCTATATGCAGGTCAACCAAGCTCTATCTCCGGAGCAGATTGAGCTTTAAATCTCCAAAAGCCATGGTAGATTGTAGTAATGCCAGATTTGGTTGACAACTAAGCCATTCCAGTGGCTTGACTCGTAGGTTTTTGTAATGCTCTTCGTGACCATGGCATTGCTGAATGACTCAAAATTTGAGATGTCATGGCAACCTAATATATGCATCAAAAGTATCTGTTTCTGTGGAATTCTGAATCCAAGATAATGCATTGCTTTTTTTATGATTTTGATTAAGGGCCAGTAGGTTTCAATGAATGTTACTGAATTTTAACCGAGGAGTCTACAATTCCTACCTTTTTAATACAATAAAAGTGCTTGCAGATTTACTGATGTTGTATTGCAAAGAAATTTTCACAATGAACTAAGAGTATCGACCATCCTAAAAATCTGAAATCTAACGTGACAGTAGTTGTGACTTGATCTCGTGACATCTCGAGTACATCAGTTTTCGTTGGCTCCATCCTAATCAATTTGTTTAGAAATATTGGATGGTAGTAATCACTAATTATTTTCTGAATCCTCTGTTTTGTCTCAATTAACTGATAGAAGATCTAGCAATGTATCTCTTGAAAGAGACGTAAACTCACCCCGTGACACCGAACCAACTTGGCCTGCAAGAGTTAAACGAAGAGTGACACGAAGGTGGCCCTTAACCTGGTTCCAAAAGACGAAGAGTTCATTTTTTATTCACACTCTCTATGTAACGAATCTTCTGTCATTTCCTTGGACTATACAAGGTGAATGAGCTATTAACTTTGCATATCGAGAAAAGCTTAATTTATTTCATTATAGGAAATTAAACTTGTGAAGTCATTACTTTCAAAAGAAAACTTGTGAAGTCTTGGCTGAGGTTCACAAATAATTAGTAAATTAGGTTAGCTGCTGATAATTAATTCAAATGATAAAGGAGTTGTGGACCAAGGACCATAATCATCTGCCGAGGAAAAGATGGTGGCTTCTAGAAAGTCTCAATTACATCCATATCTAAAACAAAGATAACGATACATTGACAACAATGCTTTAGGCTTTTAGTCTACAAATGACATGATCAAGATCGGCTAAATCGAACCGAATCGTCCAATTTGGCCCATACCGAACCGATCCGATCAAATACCAAGTTGGTTCGCCTAATAAAATTGGGATCAGCCCTGAACCGACTAGAAATAACTAGAACCAGATTAAACCGGTTGGAGCTGTTTGGAACCGGCCAGTTCCGTTCGAACTGACGGTTCGCACCGAGTCAGCTTGGTTCAGAATCAAGCCCCCTTCTCCTTTTCTTTTTTTAAAAAAAAAATATGTTGGGAAGGCTCGAGGCCTTCCCAACATTTCTTCTCTGTAATGTTAGACTCTAACAGCTCCATTATCCCTCCAATTTCGGGCCTTCCCAACATTTCTTCTCTGTAATGTTAGACTCTAACAGCTCCGCCATCCCTCCAATTTGCAAAATCACACAGCTTCAACACGATTAAAGAAACATCTAAGTCTAAATAAGATGTGCTTTCTCTTCCCTATCTCATACTCTCTTTTTTTGGAGGGGAGGGGCAAAAAATAGCTCAAAATTTGCAATAAGAAGAAATCATGCCAAAATTTTCAATTTTAGCTTGATTTTATGATATGTTGTAGATTTATGGATGATCTATACGATGACATCCTCTTAGAGATATGATTGAGATGCTTAAACACTATGCTATCCAGTCGACTTGGTTAAGAGGGCGACATACATCCTCTTAACATAGCCAAACAGAGAGGAGCACAAAGGATAAGCAGACAATGAGTGATACGAAGGATAAACAGACAATGAGTGGCACAAAAGGTAAGCAGGCAACGAGTGGCATGAAGGATAAGCAAACAACTACTTAGCACACTAAAATAAATAAATAAAAGGCATTGCAACCCTAATAGAGAGTGTGGTGGAGGAGCTAGTTCACTTAGATTCAGAGATCAGGAGCAGCAGTTCTGGTAGTCACAGATTTATTAGCTAAGGAGGAAGTGGAGGACATGAGACCACTGTTTATGAGACACAGCCTCAAGGTGGTTTTGATTCATCAATGAGTCTCAGTTTACACATGATGCACTGGATAGGAACTACGGTGCACGATCTAGTAGAGCTTACGAGAATACGATTATATATAAGAGATGGGCTTCTCGAGGTCATTCAAAAGAACATGATGCAATTGTAGATGAACTCGCATGTGGAGTAGGATATATAAACATATCAAATTTCGAGTCATACATCTATTACTTGCAGCCACAAGCAGCTTATGACCTATACAAATATAGATATAGATATGGAGCATGTGAGGCATCTTTCGGTGACTACTATCCTACGCAGCCCGGAGTATCTTACGGGTCAGATTTTGCTGCCAACTTATTCGGATGGTCCCAGCCAGAGAACACCTCTCAAAACTAGAGCTTCAGCGAGAGATCTGAGAGTACTTATATCCCAGAGCGCGTTCTTTATAGGATAAACATATAAGACTACAACACCGTTTGGTTAGAGGGATGGACTAATGTGCCTCCTGACTATGCTAATGATCCGAATATCTATGAGAGGCATCACTATTCGACGAGATTTTACATATCGGTACGTATGTTGTACTTTAAAAATATGTAATTAATTATATTATTTTATATTTTTTTACCTCATTAGTTGATTTTAATATATTTCATGTTGCTTCTTATAGCATGTAATATCCCACTAATTATTTTATATTTTGTATTATTTTAAAACAACAAGATGTATTATTTAGGTTAAACCGAGATTATAGAAATATCAAAAAATATAAAAAAATTCTAAAATATCAAATTAGATTTCAAATCATTGAAAAAGTTGAAAAAGATTGATTACCAATTAATTGAATTTGAAAAACTCAAAAAAAAGCATGTTGGTTTAAAAATCTCAAAAAAAAAATGGATATACTATAACACCGTACTAACCCGTCTGCCAATCGGTACGGGTCTTGGTATTAGTTTGGCGGTCTTTGGATATTTGACAATTTTTTTGGCAACATAAGAGTTTTAATACTTAAGAGAACATGATGCTTTGCATCTTTTTGTCATCATCTTCTTTCACGGTCTTCACCATGGTAATATTTTCACAACGCACCAGGGTAGAAACAGAACTAAAAGTTATTATGTCACAATCATGTGTTTTGGTTGTTGATCTTACGCTCCAATAATGCCAGAGAATTACCTAATGTAATGATGTGAAACACATCAAACAACTTCCTAAGCTCACACAATCCTCAAAACAACGGATAAGATCTTGCAGCTGCTATGGATGGAGGAAATTTTGGGTAGGTGACCTAGCTGTCTCAGGTCACACATAAACAAATTGTAGTGCAGGTTATGAAAGACAAGGAGAGTTTGGAATGAAACAATCTGGTAAGTATCAAATGTTAATAGCCTCACAATCTTGATTCCTCACTGCCTCAACAAAAGATTGAAATAAGCAATACTGTGAGTGACCGATGTTTGGGGTTTTGGTATAATAGTCAGTACCTCATGTTTCATGTTGCTAATTGAAAACCCATAAGATGGAAATCTCAATGTATAAAAATTTTACATCTACAAGGTATATAATTTGCTGCCAGTCGAGTATTAAACCACAAACCACCACTAATTGGACTCCAGTGTAATCTTAAAATGAGGAAATACTCAGCACTCAATTCAGAAGACACCTGTAAACAATGCTTTCAAGCAATATAAGAAACAACATTCCAAGACATTGATCTTAATGCTCCAAAATATTCTAATTTTCTGTCATCTTCTGTTAAGTTTCTAAATATTCATGCTGAAACCAATATTTACATGCACACACCAGCAGTACAATTCTCTCTCCTCGAAATTTAATTTTTTGCTTGCATTAAATCCTTCTTTTCAGTAGTTTAGAAACACCCATCACAGAGGCCTAGCTGAAGCATTTGTCTTCTCTTGGTAATCAAAGAAGTGCCTGTCCATAAAATTGTTTTTGAGAGTTGGAATGATGATAAGATTCCCTCTCTATTTTGAAACTCTTCTCCTTGCTATACCCATTGTTCTCAAGCAATTGCACCAAACTGGCACTTGGGTTCTGAGAAGCCCCAAGGGTGGTGGCATTCAAGGAGCCTGGCAGAGGCATATCAAAGAGATTTAGCGATGATGGCGAAAAATTGGACTCAGAGAGAAAGGCAAGTGTGTAGCAGTTCTCCAACAGCTCCTCATGGCCTGTGTCACCCTCCAAGGCATTGGAGAAGCAGGTCATATGGGTCGAGATGGATGTCGAAGAAGCTTTGTTCTTTCTGCTGTAGTGCTCATTCATCAATGGAGCTCGAAGAGCAGAATCCAATCCATCTTCAAACCAGGAGCCCATCTCCACGAGTTCTGCATCTTTCTTCTCTCCAGAGTTCTTATGGAATACTTTGCAGATCACCCACTCATTCTACCACAGGAAAAAATGGAGAAAATAAAAAAGATTACAACAAGCCTTGCCTAGGAATTATGACAGCTGAGTTGGAGAAAGGGTACCATTTTTGTTCTACAGAGGTTGTGGATAGAAGTCTTTCCCTCTAATCTGTATTCATGCATGACCCAGTTGGTCTTCTCTACTTTGGATGCCCTGCCTCTGTAGAAAACAAGGGTCTTCTTCATCCCAATAAGAATCTTTCCTCGGTGGATCTCCTTGTCTTTTCCTGTTGCCTTCCAGTAACCAGCCTCAGTAGCCCTGTTTGTCCTCAAACCAGTTGGGTACTTCCTATCCCTCACACAGAAGAAGTACCCATCCTTCTCTCCTGTGCTAGCTTTAACTTCCATGCCAGAACATAATTTTATAGAGATAAGATAACAAGCTCAAGTGCAAGATGAGAGGATGGATTGAAGAGAGCTTAAGGAGACTTACAGGGCAAATCCCATGGCTCTGATTTGGTCAGGTCAACTTCTCCAATGGCTCTGGCACTGAAGCTGGCATCGATAACCTTCTTGTAAAGGTAGTGAGTAATGAGTTCTTCATCAGTGGGGTGGAACCGGAAACCTGGTGGTAAGTCCATATGATCGTCTCCCTTGCTTAGCACTAAAGCACCATGTTCCATTTCCTTGGATGTTCTAGAATCCAATCACCAACCTATACAATAAACAAAAGTAAAAGAAAACGAGGAATCGGATTTGAGCAATATTCTATCCATTAACCCTTCTATGTTTATGATGAATTCAAGCTAAGATGAGAGAAAACAAACTGTGTCCGGCTGGATAAAGAAATAAAAATATCTGGTGTACGATTCTGCAATATTATTTGGATAGATGAGAAGAAATTGGAAGGAGAGAGAAGGTAAAGATGAAACATCAGATCATGGAAGGGGAATCTCTAACCTTGAGAGACCAAAATAACTTAAAAGGAAAAAATAACGTAGGAAGGAAAGTGACCCTCTTATATACCACTAAGATATAGAGTGGTCTATAACTGCAAGTGTGAGGACCTATGCGGGTGTGTGTTTAGTTCCACATCAGTTATTTATTGGGTAGATCTTGAGTACTTATACAGAATCAAGAAATCCAAATAATATCTTCTAGCTAGCTATTTTGGATGAGATCTTGAATTGTTACAAATGTCATCAGAGAGGACCTAGCCCATAACCTATGGACGCTTAGATTTGAATAGATCGCAGGTTGTTACAATAAGATAACCAAGCAGAAATATTAAATACATAAAAAAAAAAGTCAAGTTAACTGCTTGGAAGCACATATTCATAAATATTCACAAAGTATATGGTGAATGTTAGAGAGGCTAAGCATGTCGGTGATTTACTCAAATGAATAATGGGGCAACATCTCTTGATTTATTTGGTTAAGTTTGGAACACGGAAGGAATGAAATCACCTACTCTTGGTCACACCAAGATAGCTCGAGGAATAGTGACTTTTTGTCCATTGCCCACACCTGTTACATCTCAACTACTCATTTTTTTCCCATTCCCCTTATAAACAACCGTCTCCTAAATCTCGACTTCCAAATTACGCCGCGACAATTTTCTAAACGCATATTCAGAAGGAAGAAGCTTACCAGATACATGGATTTTAATGCAGGGATCGTGGATGTCTTGCTCAGTTGCTTGGTGAAGATATCTTAATGCAGATGGAGAGATGTGGCAGAAGCAGAGGAAGACGGCAAGCTTGGATTTTGCTTCCAGAAACCCGAGGGATTTTAGCACCAATTATTTTCAGATAGTATGCTTTGAAACTCCCCAGTATGTTGTTTCAATCATCAATAAATAACCAGGACATTGACATGCAGGTCACTCTCCATCTTCTATGCATATCTCATGCATTCGTCACCTCGTTACTGTCAAAGTTCTAATGCAACACTGCTATGAGAATGACATTGGACTCCATATACAAGGTGTCTGATAACAGCATTGCTTGAGCATTTGGTGCTCCTGATATCCGATTCATTGATCCCTTCTGGAGGATCAAGAGATTTCTTCATCCACTTCAAGGTCCATGTAAGTAGAGGAAGTGAAACGTATTAAATAAATATTGCTTTGTTATTGAATTACTTAAAAAGGTTAAGGTTTAATGAAACAGTGCTCAAAGCTGTGCTGCATGGCTTGGCTGGCTGTGCAGCAAAGGTGACTGATGAACAATGTTGTGCAAGGCTAAACAGTAACAATAACTATGGAGCCCTAAAAACTAAGTAGGCATGGATCGGCTATTCATCTCATCCAATGTACTGAGACCTCAAAAAACACCTGAGCAGCATTTCAGTTTTAACTTCCTAGGTATGAAGTTTTAAGCTGAGTCAGATTTTAGATGGACAATGGGCCAATTTGCCAAAAGCTTGAATCCAACATATCAAAAACAGTAAGCCTATTTATTAAACGATAAACGTTTCATGTTTAATTCTTTCTTCTAACTATTGTCATGCATGGGCAAGCACAAAAAGTTCAAGCATGACATATTATCTATGTTAATGGAGCTCTAGGAGGAGCCTGACAGCAGTTTAGGTGATGAAAAAACCTTAGAGATACGGTCCTCAACTTTGTGATTGTAGGAAGAGATACAACAGCAACAACTCTCCCTCTTGTGATTCATCTACATGGTCTTGAAGAAGAACAAGCCAAGGAAGAGAAGGTCAAATTGATTTCATATGTTACCACGATGTCAAATTCATCAGCAACAGGGTAAACTAGTTTTCAGGACTTCTAAATTATGATTCCTCAAGAAGATTGGTGTACTTGCATGCCTGCATCACCGAGACACTTTGGCTGTATCCTGCAGTTCCTCAGGTGACTGCATTGCCAATTTAAGATTGAAATCAGTCTTTCTTTTTTGTCGGTACAAAGACTGAAATCAGTCTCTGAATCAATATTCCTTCTGCATGTCTCATGGACCTGGCGCAATGCAAACCAAAGCTGTTAGTTGCTGATAAACTTTGTGTTTCAAATAATGTAGGACCCAAAAGGTATCCCAGAGGATGATGCTTTGCCTGATGGAACCCAATTTGAAGCTTGCAGAATGGTTACCGATGCTCCAAAATGTATCACCATTCAAATTCTCAGCTTTTCAGGTACATCCACTATAACATCAAATACATGATTTTCTCTTAATTTCAGAACCTCAGTTTCATCCTAATTTTTATCTCACGCCTGCATAAAAATCTATCTTATAGTTCATGGCCCCAACAAAAATGAAATGGGTTTTAACTGAACCTATCTCATACCTTGATTGTATCTGAATATAGTTTGTGAGATGGGACTCTACCTGAAGACTAATTTGGCGAATGTCGATATATTTGTTTTTTTCTGAAGTATAAGGGAAGCTAGAAGCCGCCTACGTTTATTTAGGAAAAGAATATTTACAGGAGACTTAAGAGAGGGCGACAGGAGGTCGAACAAAATTCTGTGATACAGACACTCTCCTGAGTATCAAGATTGGAACACATCTCTGCGTAGAAAGTGAATCAGATATTCTTGGGACAGAATAGAGGAGCATCAAGAGAAGAGAAGGCTTTCAGAACTGGGCTCACATGGCCTGACAGGGTAGAAGGTGTTTACTTCAGAACTTCAGACTTTTAAGCAAAGGAAATGCAGGGGTCAAACTGAAGTATTCGGCATTGTACTGAAGGCAGCAGGGTCTTTAATTGATTCCAGAGTGAATGGTGACCTTGGACCTGTTGGAAATAATCTATATGCTAAAATCTTATAAATCTCTTTATGTGATTTTATTGTTTTATCTTCAATATTTAATTAATGCCTTTCTGCACAAACTAAATAAATAAATTAAGTTTTGATCTTATCCGGTTTGAGGCACGTTATGAAAGGCGTTTTCTTTACGGTAGAATCCATCATCATATTTTTCTTGAAGTGCACTCTAATAAAAGAGAATCAGGGTCGAACCCGAACTAGCCAAATCCAGATGCACTGAAAATCAGCAAATTTGATTGAAGCAATCTCTCTTAATCCTCTTATATGTGGACACAATCCTTTTCTCAAATGCTTATTGGGTGCAGTTGAGTTTACTCACTTAGTATTCTCAATTCTCTTCTCTAATTTAGAGTTATTCAGATGGAAAGGAGATGTTATTCTGATGGGGAAGTCTTCCGAAAAGTCTTTTTGCAAAGCAGAGAAAGCATCTCTACGCTTGTTTTTAAGATACTGCGTAGAATTTTAAAGGAGAGTGAGAGATAAAGATAAAAAATTAAATCTTATCTGCTTAGAAAACCAAGTTATTTGAGATTTTAAGATAAGATTTTTCTATTTAACATGGTTTATATTTTGATAAATATCTAATTTGAAATTCTAAAATCTCAAAATTTTGAATTAAATATTTTATTAATAAACCAACACTACCTTCTCCTCAGAGCAAAGACACTCCCATTGTTGAAAGGTCAGCAGGGTTTTGCAGAGGACTGAACAGATAGTGCTACTTCTCTTCAAAAAAATTCTTTGATTTCTTTCTTGCCACACATGCCCAAACAGTGCCATCAGCAACTGGTTGCAAGCTCTTCTAAATGGTTTGCTAATTTTCTTTAGCCTCCAGGAGGTCCATAGAGAGTGGAAATTTGAAGGCCAGCCTCTAATGTCTCCGCAAGTCTTCAATATTTGTATGTTGATATCTGTGATTTATTCTCAGGTATGTTCCAGGAAGCATCCTGCATATCTCCAGATGAAGATGACACTCGCCATCCTCTGCAAGTTCTTCACTTTCACCCTGGTGCCCAATCATCCAGTGCAATATTGGATGATGACTAAAATATCAATGGTTCATTGGTTAATAGATAGGCTGGTTTTCTAGCTTTTAAATCCTCGATTGTTTGATATTTCACATCCAGAGAGCTACGAAAGGATATAACATAGTTTGAAAGTCCACTGCAGCACAACAAAGTCTCGGGCTTCATTGTAATAGTTAATGTGACTTTTTTGGGGGGAGGGGCTTTTGAATTTGTCTATCTCATTGCCAATATATAGTCAATGTTTAGATACTATCGATTAGCAAAGCTTTCAGGAAAGTATATCGACCATCTTAAAAGATCAGATAATGAGATCGCACGTATATCGCCAGAATATGCAAATCAGAATCAAAAATGTGGTTCGAAGAACTTCCAAGTTTCATCATGATATTTTATATAAGATGTGATAAGTTATCTTGCTTTTTGCCTGCAGCTATCTGACCTGTTCGAAGGAAGGAAGCATTTTCTTGCATGACAGGAAACAGAACGACTGAAATCAGCCAGAGAGGATTCAAAAATCCAGAGCAGATAGAGGTGGAATAACATTCTTCGAAATAAGTGTTGGATCTAAATATAAGTATTAGTGTAATTCAATGACAAAAGGTGCTGCTCATTCTTCCCATGATGAACTTTTTTTTTGCATTGTATCACCTATAATTGTTGTTTATATTATCAAAACAGTAAAGAGATTTCAAGTGATGCACATTGTTCTGTAAGTATTATAATCCTTTTCTAAACTATATATGCTATGAAATGAAGCATTCGTATTACACAAGGGTTGCAGTTCCTCTAAGTTACCGACAACTGTATTTGAACTCAATAGAGAAACTATAGCATTGACTGTAAAGATTAAGGAACCGACATCATTCAACTGACTCGAAGAGTGGACACAGTTATGAAATTTTCTTCTGTTTGTTTTCCAGCCATTCCTTGCGTTCAGCATCTATCTTTGCATGGACGCCGGCATGGAAACCAGGATACGGTTCATAATCAAGGAAATTTTTGAGTACCTGGACAATTAACAGAAATTGTCAACTAACACTGCATGAGAGTTCCAAATTAGAGAAAAAGAATGACTACCTCAAGGAAGACAAAGAAGGGAGCCATCGATAAGGCTTGAGGAAGGTTGTCTAGAAGAGCAGGAGCTCGTTTCTGCCAAAGATGCAAGAACATAAGACACATCAATCTAATCTAAAACATACATTTCCAATCACCAAATTTTAAACAGTCACCATGGTCTTAGTTTTGGTTACCTCAAAAATTCCATGGCCTAAAAATTGTCCGGTCCAGCAAAATAACTGAGCTGCAAGAACAAACTGGAGGAAATGTTGTTACTTTTAGGATCTGATCTCAAACAGGTACTACCTTCTACATCCTAATAAAATCGATGTTATAGATTTCCTATAGCTGAGATCGCAGAAGTGCATTGAGCCATCAGTCTTTGAATCTAACTCCCAACTATTCACTTACAAAATAAATTAAAGGTTTAAGGCCAGGACAGATTTATTTATACTGGAAAATCAGATAGAAGGTTGCATGCTTCTTTATATTGTTCTTGCAGTTTTTCTATCTTTCCCTTCTGAAGGTTTGAGAACATTTTTCTAAGTTATTTGAAGTTCAAAATTTCTTTGCAGAAAATGCTAAAGACTGCATTGGAGGAGGCTTTCTATCCACCACATGACTCCTAAATGCATCGTTTGCTCAAATTCAAGACTATGTTTAATACTCAATCAAGATGAGAAAGTAAAGTTATCAAATATGCAAGAAAACAAGGAGATTGTGCCAAATGAGTGTGGAAGATAATCCAATTAGCTACGTCAAATAGAAACCAATATTATACATAACAAGCGGCAAAATAGAGGGAGAGATGAAACATAAGCTGATTAAAAGAGAAAATAAATCATCTTTATGTCAAGAGATAAACTTGAGAAATCCGGGAGATACATTTCGTTTATAGTAAGAAATCTAATATAAATGCTTAGCATATCCAGCTCTTCCCAGATTCTACTATTCTCATGATTTTGCACATCAATCCTTTTAAACTGAATCCATACTTTTCCAAATCTAAAAAAACTAAACGTGGAATGACAATTTTACTTGAAGTCAAAAAAACAAACACGAAGAAAAGATTACAAAAACTATATGATATATAACGTGGATCCTAACAAACTTAGCAGTTACATAAATTTAATATTAACTAATCAGACAACCTGAACAAACTCCAATCCCATTCTAGCAAATTAAGATAAGTTTCTACCAAGCGCAAGGGTAATCAAATCTATAGTGATAAATAAAGAAATCCATAAGAGAGAAAAGAATGGATCGGTGGAGTCCTACTATTATCATGGTCAGCCTTTTACCTTCCATGCCAGAGAGAAGCCAAGTCGGCTCGCAAGCCAATCACTGCCGACCCAGCAGAGGATGCAGAGGAGAGCAGCCAAGGAGCCGGCTTTGCGATCCATGAACACGTAGAAGAGCCCGAAGACGAGAGCGACGACGAAGCCGAGGTTGAGGGCCAACTCCTGTCCCTCGCCATACCCGAAGCCCAGAGGGAGGAGGGGAGGGGTGAAGTGGAAGAGAACGAGAGATGTGAAGAAAATGGGCCAAACGAAGAAGGTGTGGATCAGGATGTTCACCGGGTTGCTGTGGTACGCCCCGTAGAAGGCGAAGTGCTTCTCTAGATCAAATACTCCCTTCCCCATTCCTGTCCCACTTCTTTCAGAGGAAAAAGAGAGAGGAGAGAGTCTTTTGGAATGACGATGGCTCCTTCCTCCTTTATGTTGCTGCGTTTTTCCATTCAAACCGAGGACGTCAACTCAGTGGATTCTCCGTTTCCGGGCCGTCAAAATAAACAGTGGGCACGAAAACAGGGGGCGCTCTGGCTTTTCTTGTTCTAGAAATGCTCTTCGGCACGCGGGCCGCGCATGAGAGCGCCGTGGTTTTTTTTTTTTTTTTTTTTGGATAAAAGCAGCAATATGTATGGCTCTAAATCTCTTGAATATCTCCTATAAATGTCCTGAAAAAATCTCTGAAATGCCGAGCGACGAAGGAGGCGCCCCAGTCTGCTGCCCTATTCGCCTTCCGAAACACATGTGCTGCATGTAAGCCGCTCATCTCCTGAACCAAGCTGCGAGTCTCTCTGATGAAAGGATGGTCATCACCATATCTATCCATACCTCGGATCCAGTCAATCACCATAAAAGAATCTCTCGAGAAAGGCTGGCGCATGGTGAAGGATCCGCTTGATCACAGGCTGGCGGCTTGTTTATTATTATTTTTATTCTTATTTTTTATTTTTTTAAGGCTATTCGTACAATTCTAGCATGAGTACAATCAACAGAATTTAAAAAAAAAAAAGTTGATGTAGAGATGGAGGAGAAACTACATGACATGTCCAGAAAATCTCTTCCGAGTGTTGAGCAGCAAAGAATGGACCCAATTTGCAGCCATGTTCGTCTTCCAATACACATGCACGGTCTGAAAGGCGCTACAATCTCTCATCAGCCAACGAATGTCACAAAGCAACGAGTGTCCATTCTTCGCCGCCTTTTAATTCTGTATCTAATCTATCACAAAGCAACGAGTGACCGAGTCTTCTTCAAGAAAGATATTATCAGCCCTTAGATCCTGTCTCATGTAGATGATATCCTCCCATATTATCCTAGCTCCGCTCCTATGATTGCTATTTCAAAGATGCGTCACCCCCAGCAGCATGCTGACGTCCTTGGGACAACAACCGAACAAAGTGGGATAGAAGTGAAGAAATACACCGAAAAAAAAAATTGATAGGACAAGCAACTTATTTGTCATAGGCTAGAGGAGTTTTATGCAGTATATAACAATAAATATAAATAATATAGTCATGACCATAACTTCCAAACAACCGTTGTATCTTACAATGCCAAATAAATCTTATATTTGAATCATATTTTATTACTTTTTAAAATAATGATGTTATATGTGATTCTTTTGTGTTAATATAATAATCATATTAAGTCTTGTAAGAAATGATGTCACCAAAAGATGATTTATAGAATCCAACTCTAGTATAATCTATGAGCTTGCAACAGCATCTATGACACCAAATCTTTCTTACATAATTGGAACTTAATCTAGTTTACCATGAGTTAAGCTCTTGGATATGCCATCTTTCGCACTGCGCGCATGCGCATTCACACATGCAAATCTATCAAAATCCATCGACGAATCTTAAAATGGAGAGACTAAGGGCAACTAGTAGTACACATGAGGCCTAAGTCCACATTTACTACTCTATGATTTAACTCTTCGCAGTCTTTTCCACATAAAATGTGATTCTCCAATCTTGGAAAATATCTTTCCAAGTCAAATTAAGATAAACTCTAATTAATGGTACAACCACAATCATATTGAAAAGAAAATATTATATTATTCAAATTATATTCCAATCTTCCAAGCCTCTGACATAAGGTGTTAGGTCCTTTACTTTTATAGCTGGCTTCCGACAAAAATTCACACTTTTTCTTCAATTTATATTTTATGGAGAGACAAGAAAACACCTAAGTCCATTTATCAAAATGCACTTATAATATAATAATATTCTTTTGTGTACCATGGCAAGTCGAGTTTGCTAGAATCATCTTTAGTTGGGGTGACTCACAACCATTCCTCTTCCCCTCTTATCCATTCTTAATGCCCAAATGTACGTAAAATTGTTAAAAAAGCTAAGAATTTGTTGACTAGTATCTAGATATGCCAAATGCATGAACTTTTTTAAAGCTAAATGAATGTATCAAGTCTAATTAAATTCATTAAAGTCAGATTTCCATGAAGGATTAAAATGGGAAGGGGTCATGTACTTCTCTCTAGATTGACTGTCCATCTTCTATTCATGCTTGTATCTGCCACATTCTAACCTACCTCTAAATCACAAAATACACATACATATGTAGATAGATATCCATATACATACACCATGTAATTAGAAAATCTTTACAATACTTGAAAATTAAGTGATTCACAAATATTGTCCTATGTCATGAAAGATTATGACAAATAAAAATTGAGGAAAATATTAATTAAGGATAATTTTTTTCTTTGAAACCTTCAATCGAGGTTGGTTGATTGTACACATTTACGATTCTTAATATCATTAGATTCTTATTATCTATTTATTTATTTTTCCAATGCAGTCAAAACGAGATAAAGGAGCTGCCACCGGCAAATTGAGTATCATAATGAGAAAGGTAAAAATAAAATAAAATAAAGTATGCCCCGTCAAACACGATTCCGGCAAACATAGATATTTCAGACCATATGAGGGATTTGTAAATGTGCTCCACTCACTGCATAGGCTTTTTCTGAACATTTATCCTAGTATCTTGGAGGGACAATATCTTTCCACAGACAATTCAGATCAGAACTGGAGTCCATGAAAGTTTGATGTTTGTGAAACCCACATTTCTTAAAATTTATCAAAACACTGATGAGGTGTACCTAATTTGGAGCATGTGGTCATATGAAAACATATATTGCACAACCTTTTTATCACCTTATATATGTCCGGATGTCTCATAGAATTAAAACTAAAATATGGTACTTAGACCAACCAATTTATTCGAATTTATTTACTTGGTGTAAGAGTAAAACTAAAATAGTATTATGTTCAACCTGGGGAAAAAATAAAAACAAAAAAAATAAAAAAAATATTAATCTTTTTTATCATCTTATATTTATTTGGATATATCAAAGATTTAAAAATAAAAAATGGTATTTAGACCAACCTATTTATTTGAATGTATTTACTTGGTGGATAAGAGTAAAACTAAAAAAACATTATATTCTACCTGCAGGAAAAAATAAAAACAAAAAAATATAAAATTATATTAATGTAAAACTAAAAACTATTATGTTCTACCTCCAGGAAAAAATTATATTAATCAAAAACTTAAATCCTGGCCCATGCAGGTCTCGAACCTGCGACCTTCGCGTTATTAGCACGACGCTCTAACCAACTGAGCTAATAGGCCATTATGATTTTTAATCGTATAGTTTTATCCAAATCTCATATAACGATCTCCAGAGCGAAAATTTGGTTTTAGGCATCCTAACCTCTGTAGATGGAACAGACACGGACACGTATGTGAAGAGAGAGTATTTTAATATTTAGTCCATAATATATTAAAGAACAATAATTTTGAATGCAAAATTTTAACTCTAACTTTGTTTGTCATGTTTTTATTGAAACTATCTTCTTTTAATACACAACCGTTTTTTTTTAAAAAAAATCAATCCTTTTTTTAATAATCTTAGCAATTTAAAATTTCACTAATTCAGAAATGGCACTAAAATGTTTTCAAAATTCACTATTTATCACATGTTTGTTTTTAAATCTCCAAAGAATTACCACATCCGCTTCTTATACACAATAAATTTTATAATTCTGAAAAAGAAATACCATGCATGATGGATTTGAAAACACATCAGAAGGTTGTTTTGGAATCTCAAGCCCTGTTAAATTCTAACCCGGTAAGAAAGTTCAAAATACTAAAGAAAAATACGTTAGATTAAATATCTATTTTTTTAGAGTTTCAAGTTTTTGGTGCCCTCTATTTCTTTCTAAATTTAACTTCATGTATTTAAGCTTTCTTTTGAAGGACAAAAATATGAAAAAAAAAAAAAAGAGTTCCTGCTGTTCTCTTTAAAACTTTTTTAGGATACATTGCACCTATCTTAATGCTAACATCTTATTAAAAATACCCTAAGCAACTCTGGATATAAATGTACAACTTTATTAGGAATTCTATGGGAGATAATCCTATCCTATCCACTCCAAACAAGCTATTATGTGCAAGATAGTCCTAAATCTCAACAATGTTGTATCAACAATCTTACTGAGAAAAGCTTTTAATGCTTCTATTTGTGTTATGGTCAATAATACATTAGCATGGCTAAAAGCCTAAGAATGAGTTGAATGGCATAATCCTGAAGAAAAAAAAAGAGACAGTAATATACCATGTCTTTGGGATTGGTTGGGGCAATCAATTGGCTGCCATTGTGATTCATGACCAGAGATGGAACCAGGCTGGGTCAAACTGGGCCACACCTCCGTCTGAGCCCAATCCAATTTTATTTTTTTGGAGCTTCAGGCCGGGGTGAGGTTCGAAATATCTTTCCACATCTTTGCCAACAATTCTTGGTATGATTAACTTAAAATTCCTGGCCCAACCCGGAATGGGCCGATTCCGGGATCAGATTTGGGGCCAAAAGTTGGGCTCAGGCTTCGGATAAGGCCTAGCCCGAGCCGAGCATCGGCCCGAGTCTGACCCTATTTTATTATAATATATTTGATATAATTAATAAATATATTTTTGTAATATATACTACGGGTAGTATTGATATTAGAAGCCGATAGTCTTAGATTTTTATGGAACACCAAACAAGTTACTCGTATATATCGAACATGATAAATTTAGATCATCGAAGATCAGATTATCCTGAGATCAAAATAACTAGTGAGCTAGGATCATATTGAGGATCCCTTTTGAGTCACCAAATGCCACCTAAGTGATTAAATATGAACTGTGATCCAATAGTACCTGTGTTTCATCTGTCACTTCTATTATTAAGTCTTAACATTAAATGTCTAATGAACAAATTGATCCTTAACCTTAAATGTCTGGTGAACATGTCGAGATGGCTATTGACTTCCAAAGTAATAAAATACTCTGATGATTAGTGTAACCTGTATAAAATTTCCGGAGAATCTCTCTCGTTTGATGAAATCCTGACGTGTAGATATGTTTTCACACATGATGCAATCCTGACATGAAATCCGCGGTGATTTTGGTTCTCAGCACAAGTGGTCAAAAGGTGCATTGTTTTCATTGAAATCAGAAAAAGGACTTCATCCACTCTCAAGGATGTACACAGCCATAAGAAAATATGTTCACTCTTTTATCTCCACTCTGCTGCACTTCATCCATCTAAATATGTTTCTCTCACTTTATCTTGATCTCAATGCGGTTCCTAAATCTTTATACATATTTGTTCAAAATCTCAAGTTCCACAATCTTAACTCATTATATTAGCACAGGAAACTTAATATCTGAACAAGATTTTGAAGATAAAGTTCTTCTGTTTCTCTCTGGCAAGTTGGACCAATAACAGATCACAACTAGAGTGCACCAGCATCTATTCCAGTTTTCCGTGAATTTGTATCATCCTCCGTTCCAACCATAACAAATTCAAAGGAGCAGATAGTTCATTAATATTGTGTTTGACAGCGAAAAAAAAACTCCCAAGTACATACTTTTATCAGTCAAATTACAGAGAAAACAAACCACAAGGAAAGGCATGCTTCTCTTTTTCAGATTTGCAGCAGTTAGGACATTGTTTGAAAAGCAATAAAAGAAAAAGAAAAAAAAATCCTTCTCCAAGGCGACCAACTTCCAGATAATTTTGGCCAAAGAAAATATGGTTCCTCCATGATTCTAACATCTTATAACAATTCCAAGTAGAGAAAATTCTGTGAGGACTTGGGACTGCACCACAAAAAAGAAAAATATTAGATCTGTTGTTTAATTTTATACCAATAGGAATTTCTATGAACTTCAACAGCTCCTTGACAACAACATCAGTTAAACTGGTTCCTGATATGAGGTAGAATCCGGTAGAGCTCGGGGTTAACCAGTGAAGCACTATTTGTGTGTACTGCAGAATGGTCCATGTAATGCGGATCAGGTGGTCCCTGTTAAATCATGAGCCCATGATGACCTCTCTTGTTGAATCCTGAACTGAAGAGGAAGCCAAGTCTCATGATCCAGAGAAGGCATTGAATGCTTGTGAACATGGCACATGGCAGCTATTAAGGCTGTTGTAATTGAATAAAACAAAACAAAAACAAAAAAAAAAAAAAAATCTTACCTCTTCAATATATTATTGAAGTATTACTACAAGGATTGCCATAATCCCCATCCTGAAGTTACTGGTCAGCATATAATCTTATAAAAAGAATGCAATGCACTCTGCATAGAGAATATTTATACAAATTATCCTTCCAAAATAAAATGTAATATCATGGGTGAAATCTCTATCGGGAAAACTATGCACAGTGGAATAATAAATAAATAAAAATTTTTACTGATCTCCGCCCATCGCTGCTCAAGCACAAAGATGTCATATCAGAGAGAGAAGAGACCCCACTAGAGAGAGAAGAGACTCGGATCTTCTAACCTATGCAGGACTTGAGTGTCTGATGGATGCACGGGCTATTTATAATGTTAGGTTAGGGACCCGTATTTTTATGTATAAAGGTTATCTATAACCGTTTCCATTCATCATGAAAACCATCAGATAAGATAATCTCTTTATTTGATTGGATTTAATCACCATTTAAATGAAGTTTATCTTGATGTGGGATAAACTGATTAAGTGGGCTACATCAAGTCTCTTAAAATTAAAAGACGTGGTAACAATCTCTGCCCAGCTGAGAAGAAAATAAGAAATAAGTCCACTAAGGAGGTGTCAAAGAAAGCTAAATCCTGACATTCAAATAAACTTGTAACGGAAGATCCAGGTTGGCTCTGTTTCAGAACATGCACCAATAATTGATGTGGAGTTCAAGGTATCCCCACATTAAAAAAAAAAAAAATGTGGCCAGCGAGAAGCCACAGGTAGGAGAATCCTCCTGTGTAATAACCAGAGCCATAGATTCATGTGGAACGGCGCTGGAGCCCACTTTGTGGGTCACGCTTCTAATCATCCAACTTGGTCTGACACCTGTGGCTGTGCACTATGCTAATCATCGAAATCCAGTTCTCTAAATTCTATTTATCATGCACTTATTTTGATGATTGGCCTACAGGAATACGTCTTGATGATTGTTAAATAAGATGGAGATGCATAAAAGACACACAAGTGATGCTAGCTTCTAAGTCACAAAATGGTATCTCTGTGCATTGTCTTCCTTGCCTACTCCACACGCACGCATGCACACGTGACAGGCACGATGGGGAAGGCCCTTATAAGTCTACAACGTAGAAACGGTGGGCCGAACAGAAATACCACGGCAATGATGAGAAATTTCTGTGGGCCCTAAACCGTATGAAATACCCACAGATTTTTAAGGCTGAGCCTTGTCAGATCTACCTCCTCCAGCCCATTCTATCCATATAAAAATGGCATAAGATATTGGAAGATATAGCTAAAAGCCAAACCCCGCTTTTCACGTTCAATGAACACCGCACGCAATGCCTTGCTATCAAAACCACCAAACTCCTCCATTGCTTGAAATCTAGACTTTTTTTACTACCATATATATCTTCATATCACCTCGTAGCCAGTAACTTCAGAATTACCATCAGGTTGGAGCCGTAGATAAGAACACTGCCATTTTGTTCTTATGTCCTTCTAAGCACGTTCCTTCTCTTTTAAGAATCTTCTTGGAATCAAATTTATGTAATTTTAGAGGGGTTCATGTATATATGATGATTCTTTTTTTTTAAGGTTTATTTGGACATAGAGCGACCTGCATAATGATGATTCCAATTATTTTGTAGCCACTAGCTTCAAAAATTTGGATTTGCCTATACATATTAGCTCTATATCTCCTCCAAACTGCTGAACTAATTTAAACTTTTTGGTTCAAAGTTTGATACAAGTAAGTATTTATTTTTTTTTTTTTACCAAAGCGGATAATTTATATAATTCAAGTATGGATATATCTAATAAAATCAGAAAGCATAAGTCTTGAAGCGTAATAAGCAGCTCTCTCTCTCTTCTTGATCTTTTTGATCTTCTCGATTTACATGATATTTTTAGAGTGACTGGCCATTTAAAAGATCATACAGTCCGCAACTATATTAGTCTTTCTAGAAAATATATCTGGCCTGAAACGCCATGTCAATATTCACATATCTTCCTCATAAAGCAGCCCACGCGTACTCTCAATGTCCAATCAAATTATATTTCGTCCAATCGTCGGTGAGACTCATGTACCTACCAAGATTTCTCGCTATGGTCGAGCATTTTTGGACGATGCAAGAGTTTCAAATGGTATACAGAGAGTAACAGGACTTGTTTATCCGCTCCCATTCATACATTTGCAGGACTAGAAGTAAATTGATCACATGTCTGACGCCAATGAAACGCAAAAAAGTCCTATCGCTTAGAACCGACAGCGGCAACAAGAGGAGGAGGGAAATGGATGACAGTAATCACAATGCTACAGAGCCCCGGTATGGTACCAAACGTAGCTTTAAGGCATACGGCAGAGGCGATGGAGCCCTTCTTGGTACTGTAGTTGGGCCCCGAGCAAAAGCCTCGGACGGGGGTTGGGTGTTCTGGAAATAGGATTCGCTGTCAAGTGTCAAGACTCGAGAGAGAAAAAAGAACAGATGCCGCTGATTCCATCCGCCGTGGCTTCTGACATCCAAATGGATAGAGTTAAGATAAAAAACGCCTCTTTTTCAACTTTGTGATGACCCCACCGCCAGCTCCGCCAATCCCTTCTCCCTTCTCCGGTTCTCCCCCGCCATCCCTCACTTTCTTTTCTCCCCCTCCTCTCTCTCTCCTCCCCTTCCTCTGGAAGTCACTTTCTTCTCTCCCAGATCCACTCTTCCAAGCTCGAGTTTGATTCTTCGCCGAGTTCTTGATTTTTTTTCCCCTGTTATCTTCTTAGAGTTGTTTCTTGCTAGATTTCAAGGCTTCTCTTGTCATGGCGGTTTCTTTGAGGAATGGATTGCGTGTTTCTAGGTCGTTTGAGGTTGGGTTGGAGAGGAGTGAGAGAGATGTTGGGTCTTTAGAAGTTTTGGCTTGGAAGAACGAGTTTAAGGGAAGGCAGGTTGTGCTCAGAGGACAGAGCGGTTCTGATGGATGGAGTCCCAAAGGCCACTCTAATCCTCATCCCATCCACGTAAATTCCTGTGTTATTTCTCCTGCGTGCTTTTTTTTAAAAGAAAAAAATCATGGAAAACCTGGAAACTCTCTCTTCCCCTCTCTTTTTCACATTTTGCAAAAGAATGCTCCATGTTCTAATGCCAGTGATTTCACGTTGTTGCTAAAATTATTTATTTTTGTGTTCTTGAATTAAAATATCTTGCTGTTGCATGTGCTGGTGTCATTCATTTTTTCCCTTAATTGAAATCAAAAAAAGAAAAAAAAAGGAGTCTTTTTATTTTTTAAGAGTGCTTATGTGGGTAAAATTACTCTGATTCCCTTATGTTTCATGAGATCTATTCATGTCATTTTATCAAAAGCATTTCATGGCCTACTCTGAAATCCCTGTGATTTCTGAAACCAAGAATGATCTACTAGTCGTGCATTAGTTTCCAGGGTTCTTCGTTTTGCTTTTGAAATTGTAGCTGTTTTCAAATTTTTTTTTGGATCAGGCTTCAACCTGTATCTCACGAGCTATGAGGTGGTGGGAGAAGAGCACCAACCCAAACATGACAGAGATTAAATCTGCACAACAACTTGTGGATACATTGCTAAATGCTGGAGATAAACTCGTTATTGTTGACTTCTATGCTCCTGGTTGTGGAGGTTGCAGAGCTCTGCATCCTAAGGTAGATATGTCTAGAATTTTATAATTCCTTACTATATTCAAAAGCTATAAGGCTGTTGTTGTCATTGTAAATTTATAGTTTAGGCTCTATGAAGTTTTCTATCAGCTTTACAGTAATGAAGAGGCCAATGCTATAATTGTTTCTCGATCAAAACAGTTGGACTAGTTGAACTAATCAAATTTGCTTAGATCTCTTGTAGATCTGTCAGCTAGCAGAGTCGAACTCAAATGCATTATTTCTTAAACTCAACTACGAAGAACACAAATCCATGTGTCAGAGTCTCCATATTCATGTGCTGCCTTTCTTTCGGTTCTATAGAGGTGCTCATGGTCGCATTTGTAGCTTCAGCTGCACCACTGCAACTGTAAGACAAAACAACTGTTGTATTTGTTCATTGTTTTCAAGATCTGGTGATCTAATTACTGCTACTAATTTCAGATCAAGAAATTCAAAGATGCATTAGCAAAGTATGGGACAGATAGCTGCAGTCTGGGACCTGCAAAAGGCTTAGAAGAATCGGAGCTGTTGAGTTTAGCTTCAAACAGAGAAATTGACTTTATCCATCCAATGAGACCCTCAAAAGCTGAGCATTTAGCTCTCTCAGGCACGGTTTCTTGAAGCAATCGCTCTCTAGTTGCAGAAGTTGATGGACTTCTGCGCTTGCAACTGCAAGAGTGCCATGGTATGGAGGAATTCATCGGTCCGAAACTAGCAGCTTGATTCTTGCATCTTGTTTGGAATTGGTATGATTTTTCTGTAAATGGGACATGGTAGCTTTTGATTAGAGCCCCCGTGTTGAATAAATCTTTATGGGATTATGTAAGCTCGCGGAATGTCTTAGTTTTGTTTATCTAAGCTTGTTGAAGATCTTAGTTCCACTTGTATTATCAGAACATCTGATCTTCATGTAATCCAATTTGAGATTGTTGTTTGGTTTTCTTTCGCTCTCTTCTTAAAGCGAAGCATAACCATCATTTTCTTAGGAAAAAAAAAGAACTGTAATCCAAAGTTGTCGTGCCACAGTGTAGCCGAGACATTCTCTGAATCAGTTTGTAGCAAGGTTCCCAAGCGCTCAACCGAAAGATGGTGAGCCACTAGCTCGTGTAGGCGTGTGCTTAGTCTCATATCGACTATTCGTTGGATAAATATTGGATATTTATATAGGATTAAGGAATCCAAATAATATCTTTTGGCTAGCCATTTTAGGTAAGATCTTGAGCTGTGATAATTGGTATCGGAGCGGACTAGGCCTATAACTTATGTGGACTAAAGGGCATATGATTATATTTGAATTCTTAGCCTGACGAAGATGTTAGAGCTTAAACGGAGGAAGTATGTGAGAACTCGTGCGGGTGTATGTTTAGTTCTAGATCGGTTATTTGCTAGATAGATTTTGGGTACTTATACAAAATCAAGGAATCTAAATAATATTTTTTGGCTAGTTTTTTTGGATGAGGTCTTGGTTCGTGACTTGCTGGTCTTCTTGTTTCATGATTTGGCCATTGCCAGCTCACGCAAGACTTGTATTATTGGCTGGGGGGCCAGATGAAAAGGGTTCTTAGGGCTCGTTTGGTTCGCGGGAAGCATTTTCCTTCCTAGGAATATGATTCTTGGGAAACAAATTCCTAGGAAGAGGATGCCTAGGAAATTCCTAGGAATATGTTTAGTTCCTTTGGTTGATCATGGGAAAGTGACAAATTTCCAAGGTGCTTATGTTTGGTTGGCCATCCACTTTCCTAGGAAAGTTATATATAATTCCTATTATGCCCTTAATAAAAATTAGGTTTTTAATGCCTCTTTAATGCTTCTTTAATGCTGAAAGGACTTTTTGGGAAAAAGTAAAAATGGAGTGATTCCCGCCTCATGGGAAAGTAACTTTCCCATGTTTCTCATGGGAAAGACTTTCCCATGAAATGTGGGAATCACATTCCCATGGGAATATAACTTTCTCTTCTCTCTCCTTTGAAAACTCCAACCAAACAAGAGGCATCTCATTACTTTCCCGTTGACCACACTTTCCCCCCTTCTTTTCCCGCGAACCAAACGAGCCCTTAGAGGTTGCATATTTTTGCAACCAAGCGCGTGAGTTTCGGATTATGTGATTGGTCCATTTTGGAACCATGTGGTTCTTCTGGGTCCGGTCCACAAATCATGCCATGGTTCAAGGCTCAGGGACCCACAAAGACGGGCAAGGATAGAGAGTAGTCCGACTCAGATCTCTGTCTGGTGATGTGGCAGGACAACAGCATCCACGTGGGGTGGGTCCACAATTTTTAGAAATGGATAAGAACGCTTGCGTGGTATAGCTAGCTGCGTCCCACGATCCTTCACCAAATTTTTCAGTTCGAATTGAATACGTTGATGATAAGGGATGGTTCCTGGCATTAATTTGGTGTTGATATTATTCAATGGCCTCGTGCATCAATCTATCTCAGAAGAAAACCTAAATAATGCACGGATCGACTACACGAGGGATTGCATCATGATTCTACTTCATTTTGATCATCCATCCAGTTATCACCCTTGCACCAATCGAGATAATATTTTTTTTTCTTAGTAAAAATAAATCATCAGACATGTAAAATTTGCGAAAAAAATGATGACAAAGTTAAAAGATGCCGAACCAGTTTGTTGGGAACTGTCAGCCCTAAACCCTAAACCCTAAATACCATTGTTCAAAATTTTATAGTCATGAATGTTTAAAGGTTAGAGCTTTCTTGTAGCAGGTAATGCTTATAGGCAAGAGGGATCTTAAAACTTTTGAAGACATTCTTCTAGTTGCGGGAATAAGTAATTATGCTTTGTTCTTCTCCTAATATTATCTCTTTCTTTTCCCCGAGAAAAGACCACCTAAAATTAAATCCATGATAATGTACAATGCAAGGAGAAATGGACAGCAGGCATCAGAGATTATAAGGGCTACCTGCTATTTTCTTTCCTATTTTGGTCTAGAAGTGTAGCAACATAAATTCTAATTGTACAAGAAGTTAAAAAAAAACTTGTAGGTTACTTGAAAGCTTCTATAAAATATACAAAATATAAATGATAAGGTGCCAACCAAAGTCCCAACTTGCTACTCACCCATCCTAAAGGCTTCCTAAGGCTTCAAAGGCAGACCTGCAACTCTGTTTTCTGGATGGACCTGCAGGAGAAAAAAGAAGATGGAGCGGATGGTAATTAATGGAGCGTGTTAGAACTTGGGGGTGCCATTAGGTCAGGCCGGGTTTGGGTTTTACCATAATAAAAATGTGCAACCAGTTTAGGGTTGCTTGGAGGTTGGGTCTTCGTATCCATCAGGTATCAAATATTATATCTTAAAAAGTTAATCAAACTAAAAATAATTCATAATTAGAGATGATTATTTATGAACCATCTAATACATGCTCCAAAAATAAAATCATGAAAAATAAGTACTTGATGATTAACTATATAATAATTATTGACTGAAAACTAAAAAGAAACATTTTAATCGATATAAACATTCATCCGAGGTATCCGAATTAATCCACAATGGATTCGATAATCCTCCTAGATCAATTGACAATTGCCTTGAGCTTTTCTTTATTCATCTTTCTGAACGTAGTTCCCATAACATTGCTCTGAAGTTGAAGATCTCATCCTTTATTGTAATTCTTCTAGATGCTAATATAACCAAGACCACACAATTTGAATCATAACAGGTGGTTGCAGAAAAGAATTTGCTAAAATTGATTGCCTGAAAGAATATATACTTTTAGATTAAGCTAAAATAAGCATTTGTTTACTATTTCTTTTGTGAAAGAGTATAATTAAAACAAAATTAAGAATAGATCGAGATTTCTAACACCAATTTAAAAGAATCTTACAAACTACCATATAATTATATAGGAGTAGAACTACCTTGAAGATGTTGAAATTTTTTAGTGCCAGAATTAGTATACGATCTCTGTACATCTCCTGATTCTGACCAAATCTGAAAACACTTACTCAAGAACAATTTTTATAAGATATTGGAAAACTAGATTTTTCATTTTCTTCGTGCTATGTTTTTTAATACAGTGATTCTCTTCATTTGACAACAGATTGTTCGAGAAAAAAGCATTCATATGGTAGATATTCTGGAGCTATATACTAAAACAAGCCTTACAAGTTTAATTAACAAAGAATGGTTCTTATGCCAAGGAATATATTCACAAAATTTCATATAAATCTAAAACAATTTAAATATTAAAGCCTTCTTAGGCTCATTTAAAGTTGAACCTTATTCTCATCAACAACATCAGTGGTAGCAATCTACAGTGATTTATTTTAGTTTGTTACGCACGCTGGATTTACTAAACACCTCTGCTATCCTGGTATTTAAGTTATGAAAACTAAGGGCCGTTCTTAAGGAATGGGGCAAACCTAATGTCGCTAATATAAGAATCTGTGCAGTCATGTGTTTAGTCCTATATCGGATATATTATGTGTTTAGTCCCACAACGGGTATGCTCTGTGTTTCGTCCCACATTGGGTATGCTCTAGGTAGATCTTAGGTACGGTCAAGGAGCTCAAATAGTACTTTTCTGATAGTCTTTTTTGATGAGGTTCTGATTTGTTATAGCTAATGCGGCGAAGGAGAAGAAGAACCTGTTGGTCAGAGTCTAGCTGCTTGACTTGGAAGAGGCATCCATGACTGTAACCTTGGAGATGCAAAAAGAGCACCACAAAGCAAAATTTGACATGCAAAACCTAGCAGTGAAGGAGGAAATTATTTGGAGACGAATCAGAATGTAGTGGTTAAAAGAGGGTGACTGTAGCACCTCTTTCTTCATAAAATTGCCAATGCAAGAAAAAGGGAAAAATATGAAGTAAATTTCGATGGCACAGCAATGCCGGGACATAGCAATATCGAAGCTGCATTCAAATCCTTATCTGAAAGCATTTCTGGGGCACCCTTCGAATATCTTCTGTCAGGTGATTGGAAGAGTTTATATCCTGAGTAAATCCTATTTAGAGCTGCCTTTCACTGAGGATGAAGTCAGCGTTGCCGTCATGGGATTGATGGCTTTCTCATGCCTGAAGACGTACAAATTTCATACGTAAATTAATACCACATATTGCTTCGCTTTCTTTTCTTTGTATTCTATTTCCTTTCTCCTCCTTTCCTCTTCATAATCCCAAATTTCATCTCTAAGAAAATCTTTTAGGCACTTCATGCCAATTAATTATCTCTTAAACAAAGAATAAATAGTGAAAGCTCTCTCTTGCATGAGACCTCACTACATCCCACCTAATCCAGATAAGAATGCATTGGTTTGGCTGGGTAGTGATTGTCTAGCTTGGCCTGAATGATTTTCGTGGCCATTGATCAGCCCAATTAGTCGATATGTTACTTGGCCTGAATATGTTATATTCGGTGAATATATCTATATCTATCTCTATATATGTGTGTGTGTGTGTGTGTGTGTGTGTGTTTGCCGTAGCAAGTCACCTTCATTCTTTTGTAAAATCCTTCTCTTCGTTATTCTATCGACTTATTAAATGGCACGCAGAAGAACACGAAAGATATATAGATTCCATTATTAGTTATTGCTTGTCCTCTGCATCTATAGAGAACCGACGGGTGGAGCGGGGAATTTAGCCCAGCAGAGAAGAGCCTTCTTCCTCGGGATCCTTGTTAATTTCATTGTGTGCGTTATGAATGGCCTAGCTTATTGATCATAAAGTAGAGGGGAAGTCAACAGAGATAGTGGGCACTTCAACATTTGTGAAGGGGTTGATGACGGCTTAGAGCTTGTTACTAAGATAATAGCTATACCTTGC
Organism: Phoenix dactylifera; assembly: GCF_051530095.1. Classification (NCBI taxonomy): domain Eukaryota; kingdom Viridiplantae; phylum Streptophyta; class Magnoliopsida; order Arecales; family Arecaceae; genus Phoenix; species Phoenix dactylifera. The sequence goes on from NC_143201.1 coordinate 18,948,597, forward strand.
TTGACCTCGACCGGCAGCACAGTACCAGAAAATACAAGCGTCACGCTAGCAAGATCATCAGCATATTTGGTTTCCCTCGTGGCGAATGTTGGAACATTCAAAATCCAACAATGTATCAATTATATCTCAAATATAAGCAGGAATAAATTATTGCAGGTTGTTATTCGACTCATGATCCAAACTGTAGAAATTGCCAAATCTCCTTCGTTTTTTTTTCTCCAGGTACAGAAGCCAATTAATGGACAAATCTCCTTCAAGCCATGTTTTTGTTATGGAGAGGTTGTGGGATGTCTCCTCCCATATTATCCTTTAGTTCCATGCAGTCAAGCTTCTATTGCCAACGGTGCCTTGACGGAACCGGCGTTATAATAGTTGTCGTATTTGACGATCGAGTGTGTCCAAGTTGATTTTTCTCCGGTTTGTGCCATCATGACCGCCACAGACTTGGACTGCTTTGTATTTTTCTCCAAAGACTTGGACTTCTTCGGACTTCTTTGTATTTTGCCAGCAGTGACGGGCGAATATTCTTTAAGGTTTTCCGCATAATGGATATATATATGGCTAGATTTTTTTTTTTTTTTTGTGAATGGAAGGAAGAGAGAGAAACAAGGGGCAAGTTTTAATTGAATTGGAAAACAATTGACAAGCGATCAATTTTTGACTTTTCTAGTAAGACTGATCGTGATTTCTACTTAGTGAAAGAGTGCTATTGTGGTGAGAGCTTGACGTTTTAGCTTTTATCATGTCTAACAATATAAAACCTCATTCAAAAAGACTAATCATAAGATATTTTTAGAATTTCTTAATCATGTATAAGTATCCAAAATCTCTCCGATGAATAATTGATATAAGACTAAACATACGCTCGTATGGATCCTCATATACTCTCATGTTTAAATCCTAATGTTCTTATCAGGCTAAGAAACCAAATCAATTCAAATCTAATCACAAGTACCACAATTAGCCTGTATCAGCCTGCATTGTTGATATATATTAGGTTTTAGCTCATGCTATACCCATAAGTGGAAGCATGGAGCACTCTAATCCCTCCATCTAATTAGAGATTGTTTAATAGAATAGCAAGTCGGATGGAATTTTAATTTTGGCTAAATATGTATATTTGTGCTGAAATTTTTAATGAAAGGCATATTATTGTTGATGAATGATAGAACAGTTCAAGAGCGTTATTGTTATGTCAATGGCCGTATTTGAAATAATGAAAAATAGGAAGCTAGCAACACCTTAAATCCTTCAAATCCATGTAAAATGGTTTGAAACAGACTGAACAACCTTTGTCTCCGAGAAACGAGAATGACTTTATTTAGGCGATAAAGCTATGCACTTTGTAGGAACAAAATGCAGCATTACCAAGCTCTTATTTTTTGTAGAAAACTTTTTCTCATTGTAAAAGTCATAAAAGCACTTTTTTTAAGCAATAATAAACCCCAGCAGATGTTGATTTAGTGGGTACTTTAAATTCTATTAATTGATGTAAGGATATAGTGAGATGGTGATGGGCTTTTTCTTTGAATTATTCTATTTCTAAACCTTGGTGAAGCTCCGATGGATGCATATAGTGCACTACATGGAATCTCTAGCTATCAGAGAAGGCGAAAGTTTTCACATGATTGATAGTGAAAAAATTTTAGTAGAAAAAGAGTGCAGCAGAGGTTCAGTCCAAAACAAAGTAGTTACCCAAATTTGCCGATTGGATCAAGTTGCATAAAGGTTCTATGAATTTGGATTAAGCTTAATTGATATCATAAATCCCGGCGCAATCTCAATATATTGGTGTTGAGCTTGATCTCGAAAAAAACCTATTGGCCCAATTTCATTTGTGCTGAAATCCAAGCTTTAACCCAGTCCAAACTTGATGAACCATATGAATTTTCACGTGTTCATCAAGCTGTATTACAAGTATCCATTGTTGATATATATTAGGTTTTAGTTCATGCTATCCATTGTTGATATATATTAGGTTCCCTCCATCTAAATTAGAGATTGTTTAATAGAATAGCAAGTCGGATGGAATTTGATTTTGGCCAAATATATATGTATATTTGTGCTGAAATTGTTAATGAAAGACAAATTATTGTTGGTGAAAGATAGAACAGTTCAAGAGCTTTATAGTTATGTCAATGGCCGTATTCGAAATAATGAAAAATAGGAAACAGACTGAACAACCCTTGTCTCCGAGAAATGAGAATGACTTTATTTAGTTGATAAAGCTATGCACTTTGTATGCACAAAATGCAGCATTACACATCCCTTATTGTAGTTACATGCATGCCATCAAACTCAAATGATGTTTATTTATTTTAACGATAGGGAAATCTTGGAATCTTCAGTACTACCAGCAACTCTCTCGAAGGCTGTTCAGTGTTCAGACCCTGCAAAACATTGGAACAAGATTAGATGTTTTAGTTAGCATGCAAGGCCATAAAAAAATATCATATCTGAATGGCATAAGCAGGCATGTTGCTTTTGTCTAGCCCCATAATTGGCAGATGGAATTCCACCTGGGGAATTTAGAGTACTGTTCATGTCAAGTTCAGCCACTGTGCGATCTTCAGCCATTTGAACGGTCAGGCTCTTGAAATGAGCCCGAGCAGCTGCTGCTGCTGCTGCTTCTCCCTTTGAGATTGTTCAAAGGAATGACATGCAGCTTGAACTGTGCTTGCTCCATTTCTAGTCGTATAAACTTTAGCAAGTTTATGTGATTGGAGCCATGCAGTAGTAGCTATTCTTTCATTAACAACTTCGATTCATTTGCTGCCCCACTTTTGGTGCTTTCAACTACAGCAGGATGATACATGGACTTACTGTGTATACTCGATCTTGATCTTGCCAGCATTCTGATCAGCAATTGCAGCAAAGGCCTGCTGAGAGAGGTCCAGGGTGGCGTGGCAGTCAGGTGATGGGCAGAGATCGACAATGGTCACCGTCACGCTGGCGCCCGTGCAAGGATGGGGTATACCTTGATTGGTTGGACCGGTGCACTTCACAGAGTACCTTCTCCCGCATGCTGCGCCCTTGTTATAGATGGCGTCGCTCGCTGCTGCAATCATGGTGCCCTTGTTTTGGTTGCCATAGCAAGCGGAGGCTGCCAAAATCACATATCAAAGCCATGCATTCAGCACTAAAGGTTGCGATACAGTTGCTTAAAGTCCTGAACAACTTGCAAGCATAACTAGCTCTAAAGCTAATCGGAGCTAAGATAATTAAAGTCCACCCTGAGGACACACACAAACACACACAAAAAAAAAGAAAAGAAATCTTGATAACACGCTTGTCAGATAAAGTGTTCTTTTGATTGCACCCTACAAAATTAAAGAAAGCAAAGAGAAGACTTTATCCGATATTTGTGTTATCGTACGACCAGAATTGTGTATAGCTGAGTAGAAAATATTCTCTCAAAGTGATGCAAAATTTGATTTTATTTTATTTAGTGAGCAAGGTGACTGGTGAAGCTATTAATGGTTGTTAATTATTTCGATTGCATATATATAAAACAGCCATTACAGCAGATAGCGATTGGAGAATGGTTGTTATACAAGTGACCATTATTACTATATCTCCTGTAATGGATTTCTTCCAAGACCCGCTGCTATAATACCATATTCTAAACCGTGGATTCCAAATTCTGCACAAAACTCAGCTAAAAAAGTTGCGCTGGTTGCTAAGAAAATCAGAAAAAATCTTCATGTACTCCATAAACTCTCTTGCTGGATTTTTGGTGAGCTGCTGGAGATAAATTGGACAATATATAATAAAGTACTGAATAAACTACCTATCCCATGTGGCCATGTATAACGCATGCACAAAGCCTAGTACTCGGAAAACAGCATGATGAGATGTTCACGGCGGAAAAAAAAATAGTGATTGAGACTTAACGGGTGTATTCGGTGTAATAGGTGGCCGTCCCGGAAGTGGCAGCCACAAGGGATTGGAGGCCAAGAAACACGGCCACCATCAGAACAAAGCGTTTCTCCATTGCCATCTCCTTGGTCACCACCTCCAAACGCTATCTAGTGAGGAGTTTTATGATGTCCCAGAGCCTGGAGGGCACTTGAGCTATTTATAGGCAAGAGAGTTGGAAAGACGTGCGTCAGTCTTTCCGTTCTGTTTTGGTGCTAAATTTGAGCGTCTGATAGAACCTAATAGCGAGGCGTATGTCCATGTATGTATGTACGTACGTACGTACGTACGTATTATGTGCATGGAAGAGGCAACTTTGCCATCAAGAAAAGACATTTTATTGCGAGGGTCCAAGTCAGATGGTGATATCCAAGTTAAATATTAGTCTACCCACATAGTAATTCCAAGAACAATAATTTTTCCATCAAGAAATTAAAGACTATTTTATATTATTATGAGGGATCCAAGTCAAGTCAAAGGATGATATCTTGGTTAAATTTTAATCTATCATAGTAATTTCCATGGCAGTGATCTTTCCATTGAAAAAAGACTGATGTTTCATTATGAGAGGCCCATGTTACGTAGCACGACGGAAAAGTAATGAGAGCAGATCGGAACAATGAAAATGATGTGGAAAAAAAATTTCTTAAAATTTTGAAAATCTCTAAATTTAATATTGCTACTCAAAAGATAAGAACCCATGTTTTAAGACCGTTGGACTATTTGCTCCGCTTAGATGCAAACAATTTAAATCTTTTCTACTCTAATGATCAGATTATTGTCTTAAATAATGATCTATATGTTAAGTAGATTATGTTTTGTTTTATATCCAATATAGAACTATTCTTAAAACCTCAAAATTTTGAATTAAATATTTAATGAAAAACCAACAAGTGAGGCTCTAAAGTCTAACCTCTATGAGTAAATGTTTCTAATATAAGAATAATACTTTAGTTTTTCCTTAGAAAGTATTTTTTAAAAAATATCTCCGTCGGTTGCCGCAAATAAAGAATTATTAGTATAGCTATTTTACCAATAATCAAGTATTTTTAAGGTGATCAAATCGCTCTTATCTCAACTTATCAGTTGAACTTATGAGCGCCCATCTTCACCAAAAAGTTTCAAAATTTTATGCTCAATGACGATGTCTGCGCCTTTCGTTTTAGGTTTTTTGTATGGATATCCTTCTAAATATCGAATTTTACGTGAATACCCTTTCCAAATTGATATTTGCATGTATACCCTCGTAAAACTCTGTTATTGTACAAATATCCCTAATATAACGGTTGTTCTAACGGTATTAAAAAAACACATTTATATTAATTAAAATTAAAATAAAAATTTAAAATGACATTATAACCCCCCTCCTCCCCCAGCTGTTCTTGTCCCAGAAGAAGAAGAAGCAGACAGGAGCTCCACACAGCTGTGCTCTGCTTCAGAATCTCTGGGGGCCAGAAGAGAGAGAGAGAGAGAGAGGACTGCTGGTTTGAGTTGGAAAGAAGGTGGCTTGTCTGAGGACCAGAAATGATGCTAAGTAGGTGGCTTTAACAGCACTGATCGAGTTGGTGGTAATGGAAACAGAAAAAGAGAAACAAAATCAGGATAAAGGCTGCACAAAGCCACCTAAAATCCAGCAAAAGCTCAGAGAAATGAGTTTGCTTTGTGATAACAAGCAAGAAAGTCGCTTCTTTTTTTTGTGTGTGGGCGGTGGTACTATTGGTCGTTTTTAAGTGAATTTATGGTGGGTTTTCAAGGCAGACAGGAAGGAGATATGGGTTTCTTAGGAGCTTGTTAGCTTGCTCCCATGGCCTTATTATTCTCTAAAGGGATGGGAAATGCCAGCCAATGAGGAAGGAGATCGCGAGCGAGCTGCATCGCGTTCTCGGGCCGACCTCGCTCCCCATGGCCTGCGGGATCTTGATCTCGCTCCCCATGGCTCTCGCCATCGCGATCGCGATCCCGATGCGCCGGGGGCGGGCGGGCGGGGGGGAAGCCGCCGGGGGCGGGGGGGGGGGGGGGGGGGGCGGAAGCCGGGGGGCGGTGGGTGGGTGTGGGAAGCCGGGCGCCGCGGTGGTGCAGGGTCGGGGCGGGGGGGGGAAGCCAGGCGTGGGGGGGGGGGGGGTGGGGGGTCGTGGGGCTAGGGAGGGGAGGTTTTGGGGCCGGGGGGGAGCCGGGCGCTGCGCGGGGCCGGGGGGGGGGGGGGGGAGGGTGTGGGTGGGTGGGAAGGGTAAAGCTAATAACGTCATTTTAAATTTTAATAAAGGTATTTGTACGATAACAAAGTTTTACGAGGATATACATGCAAATATCAATTTTGGAAGGATATTCACGCAAAATTCTATATTTAGAATGGTATCCATGCAAAAAATCATTCTTTTTTTAGTCCAAAAGAGAGAACTTGCTGAAGATAAAAGGAGAGATTGGTTTACCTAAAATCTTTTAGGACGCATCTGGTTTCCAAGAAAAAATTTTTTTATTGAAATATTTTTTTTGGAAAGCTGATTTCTGAGACTATAAAGCCTAGAAAAATAAATTTGGCATGTTTTATTAACCATAAAAAAGTAGCAATTTCAGAGTGGTTTATATTTGGTTGAGTATCTATTTTTTAAAAAAAATTGTGTGAAATATATATTTTATCTTTAATAAATGGAAGAATATTATCTATGAATTTTGATGGCTTAAAAGTAGTTTAAAAAAAAAATCTCAATTCTCAACCAGTGAAAAATAGTTTTTTTATATTCTGCATGAGTTTGTCTTTTCCATAAAATATAAAAATTTTATTCTCATGATGATGCTACTTTTGCATCTCTCTTTTCTTAAAAAAAAACTCCAACAAAATATGAATTTTCTTTTTGGCAATATATTTTTTTTAGCGGATCAAACAAAGGGGTGCCCCGTCGTCACGGCTATCTCATCATAAGCTCCAACCATGCTGTCACCTACACAAGCCATGCCATTATCTAGAACTGAGCACGAGTCCCATATGGCTAGGACTGCAAATGGATCGGGTCGACCCATAATCCGACCCGACCGGACCCGCGTAAGATCCGACCAGATCTAAATTTTAGGACCTGCAGGGCCGAGTTGAGTTCTAAATTTGGACATGTTCTATTTTTCAGCTCGGGTCGGATCCACCCAATCTCGACCCGGATCCGGATTCGACCCTTTTTTTTTTTTTTGCTTGATGTTACTTACTATTATATAGTGGAACTTTGAATATAAAAATACATAGGCCCAGATCTAGACTCGGACCCGGAGCCGATCCGAATGACCCGTCGGGTCAAAAGTTGTAGGCAAGAATCCGATCCGATTTTTAACCGGATTGGATTTGAATCCAAAATTAAAATCTGAACAAAAAAATTGTGTTAAATCAGGGTCATTCGGGATCCGATCCGAACTGACCCATTTGCAGCCTGGCATGGTTTGAGCGAGTAAAAGATCATGGAATGGTAAGACTGGTTGACCCCCATTCCACACGACATCACTTTCCCTTGGTAAGACTGGTTGGCCACCATTCCACATGACATCACTCTCCCTATATCGCTTTCTTGCATTCAATGCATACCGGAAGAGGAGGACATCAAGAATTCCACGACTTTTCCAAGAGATAAGGCTAGTCTGACATTTCAAACGTGTCATCCTCGTTAATTGAGTAACCTTCAAACCCAAGTCCATAGAGCTTTTATTCCAATCATTTATAGATGATCGGCAATTGCCCACCCCACTTCCTACTTTGGAGGCTGAGGTGAGAAATGGCTTGACCAACCGTCTCAAATTATTAGCAATATAATTATAAAAAATTAATTGTTTGAAAATTTTAGATCAAGCTTTCAATAAACTCAGATATTCAGCTTTCAAAAATTTTAGAAAAATAGAGCCAAGGCGCACATTAAAAGGCAAAGTTAGTTTCACATTAGTGGAAAGCAGCTTTTGGTAATCTAAATAGGATCATCAAGATATTCTTATATAGAATAGTGTGCTTTTTTATGATCTAAAATCACAACGTTTATTATGTTATATCTCAATGATTAAAAAATATCTCCGAAAATCTACAAGTTTACGATATTCCATAAAAATTTAAGATCACTGGCTGCATAATATCAAAACTACTTTTGATATATTCTATAAAATATATTTATTAATCTTATAAATTATTAATTCTATAAAAGCATATTAATTATTATTATAGAATTAATGTTTTCATTCATACTTATACTATATTATCATTTTAATATGAATATTTACTTTGGTTAGGTAAATAGAAGCAATAACTTAAATAATTTATATAATATAAATATAAAGTACAATAATATATTTTTATTATAATGTCAGATTATAATTGAATAATAATGTGATGATATTATGATTAATAATATATTATAATATAATCTACATTATAAATATGATATATATGCTATATCAATACATTATATATATAATATTGATATAATATATTATATATATTGATATATTAAGTTTTTTCATTAGACTGACATTTTTGCCTTGAAATTTCAGCCCATAATCATTGTCCTAACGTGATCTTGGATACTCGACCTTAAGGACAAATTTTTATCAATGGCTTAGGTGGTAATTTGAGAAGTATGGTTGATTTAGAATTGCTACCGTATATAATTATCATTTTGCAACCAAATATGATGATCTCATCGCCTCCATTCATATCATCCCTTGCGCACCAAATCAAGTACCAAGCATGGTTTCTAACCGAGGAAACTCACCAGTGATCTTCAACTTAGGAGACTTTTAATTTATAAACATTTCAGTAGTTACTAAATCTTTTGCATGAATAGTGGTATTTTGTATATATAACTCAATGTTTGTCAATTTTATAAATATTCAAGTAAAAATATTGCTTAATGAGTATGACCACCTAATTATATGTTTCTAGAACAATGAGGACATGCAGTGAACAACTGAGGGAAAAATAGTATTAGACTATAATATATCTAAATTGTAGAAAGCAATGTTACAAGATAATTAGATTTTAATTTGTTTGTAGTCTTGTTCTAACTAATCTAACTAAAATTTCAATAATTCGGCAAAATCTTCCAAATCTAGCGCACTTCCCAATCCCGTGTGATCATGCCACTGGATCTGAAAAAATAGAAAAAATAAGATAATGAGTTACACTAGCCCAGTAAGCAACATAATACCCCAAAGTGGGGTCAAAGCATGCCACATATTTAATCAAAGCACAAAATCATAACTGAACAATAAATTACATATAACATATTTTTCTTTTCGAAACTTATTATCATTTTCACAAAATCTCTGATACCAGAATTCCAACATCAATAGGCAATGACCACGTAACCCAGTGGCATGGATCGCACAAAGTGTTAAAAGCCATTATTGTTAACCATCAGCGGCAACAGTATCCAAAAACTACTATTCTAATAACCGGTGGCAACAGTGTCCAAAAGCCACTATTCTAATCACCGGTGGCGCGGTGTTGAAACCGGGTCCTCATAGATTACAAGTCGATAGGTCCAACGAATAATCCCCATTGACGGGCCAGAACAGATCATAGCCATGCTGAGAAAAATACATATAAAAACAGATTTTATAAGTTGCCCGGTCATATTTTACAGATTTCAGGGATGTAACAAAATTTTTAAATTATATTTAATATGCTTGACTCATGATACTAAGTACAAAATATATTTCGAAATTTAATTAACTAATAATTATTTTATCGAATAATTTTAAAAATACACTTTGAAGTATTAGGTTACTTATTCTTCTCGCTTAAATCCTACTTCAGGTAAACAGATTAAGTTCACATGTTTAGATGCCATTCAATATAATTAATTGCTTTGTTAATTCTAGAGCTAAGCAAAACAAAATATACTATTAGGCACGGCCTAAGATCCGAACTTGGCCCATATTTGACAGGACCCAACATGCCAGCATTAGCCCACATTGGGCACGACCCAATTGGGCCAAATCTCAGCTCATAATTGGCACGGTCCAGTAGGGCCCAAGTTTGGCCCATAAAAGGGCATGGCCCAATAAAACCCAAAGTGGCTGAACTGAGCCCAAATTTGGCCCGCAATAGGCTCGGCTTAATAGGGCTCAAAGTGAGCCCAAGTTGGGCCCACAATGAGTACGCCTCACAGGGCCCAAAAAATAAGTGAAGTGGGCCCATATTTGAATAAGGCCCAAGTGGCTGCTCACGGCCCATCACGGCCCACAATGATAACAGGGGTGTCCTTCATCCCGTTAGACTCGAAAATAGGAACGAAGGAGGAGAGGGAAGAGAGGTCCGGTGGGGTGGCCGCTGCAGTGGCTGGCGTCGAGGAAGACCGAGATCATTCTCGGTTTGGCCGAAACAGGGGAAAGGGAAAACATGCTTGATTCGGCTAGATCGAAGAGCAAAAGGGAAGGGAGCTTACTGGTGGTCGACGGAGGTGGCGGATCTCAGCCGAGGGCGGCTCGGTCCGGCGGCTAGCGGCTGCGGTGCTCAAAACAGGGAGGAGGAGAGAAAAAGAAAGGTAGGTCCACGGGGAAAAAGGGAGGAACTTCGGCGGCGGCACTTGGCCAAGGCGCACCCCGGTCACCGGAGAAGAGGAAGGAGGAGGAGGAGGTTCGACGTCTTCTCCAGCGCGAAATCAAGGGAGATGATTCGAGATTGGAACTCGAAAGGTTCGGAAAATCCGACGAGAATAGTTTGGGATTTGTGAGCAAAGCTTGAGGGAAGAGGGGAGGGGCCTTTATAGACCGAGTCTTAGGGCTTTTACCAGAGTCCGGCGAGCCCTAAGAAGACTCCTCCGCGACGGACCCGGGGAGGAAGAATAAGACTCCAATTGGGAGTCTTCCTCCCCTCCTGGATCACTTGTTGGACGCGTGGCCCAAACGGCCGGCCCAAGCCCAACAGGCTAGACCAGGCCCACTCTGAAACAGTGTCTTACAATGTCGATCACTTGATTTAAATAGGAATTCACTACAAGATACTAACTTGGCTCATAATTTTTGTGATAAAACCAACTTCTTCATATCCATCAAATCCAAATTTTCAATTTTAGATTTGTTATTTTTTTCATTTTTGGTGCTATTGTGTAAGTGCATATTATTTGTTTCTCAAGAAAAATAAATATCTTTTAAAAAAAATCAGTTCAATACATATGCATTGGCAGCTTATAATGTGTACATTATTTTTAAACATACATGCATTAGTATGCATCACCCATCTTTGATATTTGATAGTAAGTAATGATCAGCAGTGATCATGATGAGCAGTAATAGAGATCAACGACGGTGGCGAGCAGTAGTAAATGATTGTGAAGATCGTTGATGGTAATGTATGGTAGTAAAGACTGTTGGCGATGATAAGTAGCGATAGGAATCATATGCAATGGTGGATAATGGTACAGAATTATCATTTGAGGTAGGTGATGGTGGTGTTCAACGATGTTGACTATAAAATGGTCATGATAGTGGGTGGCGGACACTACCAGTAATAGTGGATAAAGGTGGAGATTGAAGGTAGCGGTGAGTGGCAGATTGATAATGAGATTATGGATAGGAATAGGGATCATCGGTGGATAAGTTTAGAAGAAGAGGTCATTCTTTCTCTCTACCTCCCTTTCTTCTCTCTTAAACTATTTTTTGTTTATTTTATGTCATATACATCATATATTTTCGTTCCACTCCCTCTCTCTTCCATCTATTAACCGTCTTTACATAGCAAGGTGTATTTCGGTCAATAAAAAATTGGTATGCCTTTCATTCTTGCAAAAAGCAATAACAGTGGGACTTTTTTGCAAAATGATTTTTTGTTTAATTCCCCATATATTCTCATCACACTCTTACTCTCTCCCTCACCTGTTTTTCCTCAAATGAGGTAGTGAGGAATACTTTTGTGCGGCGGTTGGGTGAATGAACTTTTTTACAAAATCGAAAAAAAAAGATTATTTTTTGTAAAAAGCCATAACAAAATGGCTATTTTTGGAAATTACTTTTTTAAAACTGACATGCAGAGCATAGATCATCTCACTAATTTGGTTTTTATTGGACACTTTTACCATCTCGACTACCGTACTACCGGCTAAAATAATAGTTATACATTAATTAACCTCGACCGGCATCACAGTATCTAAATAATACAAGTGTCAAATTAACAAGATCAACAGCATATTTGATTTCTCTCATATGCTGTTTTTTCTCCTGGAACAGAAGCCAATTAATGGCCAAATCTCCTTCAAGCCATGTTTTTGTCATGGAGGGGTTGTGGAAGATTTACAATGTCTCCTCCTATATTATCCCTAGTTCCATGCAGACAAGCTCCTATTGCCAACGCTGCCTTGACGTAACCGGCACTTTAATAGTTGTCGTATTTGACGAGTTTGTCCATGTTGATTTTTCTCTAGTTTTTCCCATCATGACCGCCGTAGACTTGGACTTCTTGTGTTTTTCTCATCATTCGTGAAGGGAAGAAGAAGGGGGGGGGGGGGGGAGGGAGGGAGAGAGAATGGGCAAGTTTTACTTAGTGAATTTGAAAACAATTAACCAGCGATTAATTTTTGACTTTTCCAGCGAGACTGATGGCGGTTTTTACTTGGTGAATTTGAAAACAATGTGCAAAGTGTTGTCGAGGCAGGTCAGAAGTTAAAAAGTCGTCGAAATCTGATTTTGTTTTACTGAATAAAAGATGATGAAAATTAGATCTGGTTGAATGATAAAGCTAAGTGGACATACATAATCAACTCTCCTAATGTTGAAGACCTGGGAGAATAATTTTATCTTTTGTGTTCTGCTATATTCAACAAGGCTAGTCATAAAATATTTTTAGAATTTCTCAATCCTATATAAGTACCCAAGATCTCTCCAATGAATAACTGATATTAGATTAAACATACCCTCATATGGGTCCTCATATCTTCCGTATAGGTCCTTATATACTCCCTTCGTTTAAATTCTGATGTCCTCATCAAACTAAAAAAGCGAATCAATTTAAATCTAATCACAAGCACCACGATCAACTCATAATCAACCATAATAAGTCCGTGCTACGGTATCCCCTAGTCCACATGGGCAATAAGTCGGATCCACTCTGATACCATTTTAACAATCCAGAATGTTATGCAAAAAAGCTAGCCGGAAAGTATTTTTTTGAGTTACTTAGTCCTGTATAAATACCCATGACCTTTCAAACGAATAATCAATATGGAATTAAACACACGTCTGCACCGATCCTCACACCATATCTTTTTTCTAGTATTGTAGCTCCCAGTCTCAAAAATATTGCTACCAATTTAGAGTTTTTGGATCCTTATTTTGTACATTTCTACATTAGTGCCTCCCACACAATTTTTGGATATTTCGCATGCTGAGTCCCATAATATATCTTTACCAGATTTGTATGGTATAGTTGATTTATCAATAATAATAATAGCAGGTGGAAGCTAGCTTTATTAACTTTTCTTTAAAATATTTTTTTCACTTTTCTTCTTCCAGAAGTACTTTCTAGAGGATGTTCTTGCACACTTAAAAATCATTTTTTTGTGGAAAGCACTTTCTTCCTCCGAAAAGTCATAAAAACACTTTTTATAAGTAATATGAAACACCGGAAAATTAATGTTGATTTAGCGGGTACTCATATTCTATCAATCCTAACAGACATGAGGATATCAAGAGATGATGATACTTCTATTTTAGAAAAAGAGAAGGAGCAGGTCGAAGCTAGGTTTGTTAACTTTTCTTAAAAACAATCCTTTTTACTTTTCTTCTTATAGACATTCCTTTTAGATGATGTTACCAAGCACTTATTTTTTTGCAGAAAACTTTTTCTCATTGTAAAAGTCATAAAAGCACTTTTTTTTAAGCAATAATAAAACCCAGCAAATGTTGATTTAGTGGGTACTTTAAATTCTATTAATTGATGTAAGGATATAGTGAGATGGTGATGGGCTTTTTCTTTGAATTATTCTATTTCTAAACTTTGGTGGAGCTCCGATGGATGCATATAGTGCACTACATAGAATCTCTAGCTATCAGAGAAGGCGAAAGTTTTCACATGATTGATAGTGAAGAATTTTTAGTACAACAAGAGTGCAGCAGAGGTTCAGTCCAAAACAAAGTAGTTACCCAAATTTGCCGATTGGATCAAGTAGCATTAAGGTTCTATGAATTTGGATTAAGCTTGATATCATAAATCCGGTGCAATCTCAATATTATTGGTGTTGAGCTTGATCTCGAAAAAAACCAATTGGCCCAATTTCATTTGTGCTGAAATCCAAGCTTTAACCCAGTCCAAACTTGATGAACCATATGAATTTTCACGTGTTCATCAAGCTGTATCATAAGTATCCATTGTTGATATATATTAGGTTTTAGCTCATGCTATGCCCATGAGTGGAAGCACGGAGCACTCTAATCCCTCCATCTAATTAGAGATTGTTTAATAGAATAGCGAGTCGGATGGAATTTGATTTTGGCCAAATATATATGTATATTTGTGCTGAAATTGTTAATGAAAGACAAATTATTGTTGGTGAAAGATAGAACAGTTCAAGAGCTTTATAGTTATGTCAATGGCCGTATTCGAAATAATGAAAAATAGGAAACAGACTGAACAACCCTTGTCTCCGAGAAATGAGAATGACTTTATTTAGTTGATAAAGCTATGCACTTTGTGGGAACAAAATGCAGCATTACACATCCCTTATTGTAGTTACATGCATGCCATCAAACTCAAATGATATTTATTTCTTTTGAATCTTCAGTACTGCCAGCAACTCTCTCGAAGGCTGTTCAGTGTTCAGACCCTGCAAAACATTGGAACATTTGAGAAGAAACAATATATTAGATGTTTAAGTTAGCATGCAAGGCCATAAAAAATATCAGATCTGAATGGCATAAGCAGGCATGTTGCTTTTATCTAGCCACATAATTTGCAGATGGAATTCCACCTGGGGAATTGAGAGTACTGTTCTTGTCAAGTTCAGCTACTGTGCGATCTTCAGCCACTTGCTGCTTCTCCCTTTGAGATTGCTCAAAGGAATGACATGCAGCTTGAACTGTGCTTGCTCCATTTCTAGTCGTATAAGCTTTAGCAAGTTTATGTGATTGGAGCCATGCAGTAGTAGCTATTCTTTCATTAATACAACTTCGATTCATTTGCTGCCCACTTTTGGTGCATTCAACTACAGCAGGATGATGCATGGACTTACAGTGTATACTCGATATTGATCTTGCCAGCATTCAGATCAGCAATTGCAGCAAAGGCCTGTTCAGAGAGGTCCAGGGTGGCTTGGCAGCCAGGTGATGGGCAGCGATCGACAATGGTCACCGTGACGCTGGCGCCCGTGCATGGATGGGGTACCCCTTCGTTGGTCGGACCGGTGCACGTCACAGAGTACTGTCTCCCGCATGCTGCGCCGTTGTCATAGATGGGGTCGCTCGCTGCTGCAATCATGGTGCCCTTGTCTTCGTTGCCATAGCAAGCGGAGGCTGCCAATCACATATCAAAGCCATTTATTCAGCACTAAAGGTTGTTATATATTCGGCACATACATCTCAAGAGTTATAGACTTTATACAAGAAAAATAATATAGGCAGATATAGAATCAAAATAATAATTAATGAAAAATATTACTGACTGATACAAGTTGTAATGTGATCTCTATAATCACTCTAACAAAATTAAACCAATAAAAAAATAATATATATTGATACAAAATTACACTAATAAAAAAATATTATGAACGATGCAGGTTATTACGTGATTTCTAAAATTATGCTAACAAATTGCAAGCAAAATTAGCTTTTATATTTTTAACTCCTATTCATATATTGAAGGTTCTTAAGCCCCAGTTCTATTCCCAACTAAAGCTAATCGGCGCTAAGATAATTAAAGTCCATCCCGAGGACACACACACAAAAAAAAAAGAAGCTTGATAACACACTTATCAGATAAAGTCTGGTCTTTGATTGCACCCTATAAAGAAAGCAAAGAGAAGACTTCAGAAAATATTCTCTCAGAATGATGCAAAATTTGAATTTATTTTGTTTAGGGAGAAAGGTGCATGACTGGTGAAGCTATTAATGGTTGTTGTTTCGATTGCATATAAAACAGCCATTACAGCAGATAGCGATCAGAGAATATATGGTTGTTATTCAAGTGACCGTTATTACTACATGTCCTGTAATGGATTTCTTCCAAGACCGACTACTATAATGCCATATCCTAAACTCAGCTAAAAAAGTTGCGCCGGTTGCTAAGAAAATAAGAAAAAAGCTTCATGTACTCCATAAACTACCTCTTGCTGGATTTTGGTACTGAATAAACTACCTATCCCATGGGGCCATGTATGACGCATGCACAAAACCTAGTACTCGGAAAACAGCATGATGAGATGTTCACGGCGAAAAAAAAAGTAGTGATTGAGACTTAACGGGTGTAAACGGTGTAATAGGTGGCCGTTCCGGAAGTGGCAGCCACAAGGGATTGGAGGCCAAGAAACACGGCCACCACCAGAACAAAGCGTTTCTCCATTGCCATCTCCTTGGTCACCACCTCCAAATGCTATCTAGCGAGAAGAAGTTCTATGATGCCCCTGAGCCTGGAGGTATCTTGAGCTATTTATAGGGAAGAGAGTTGGAAAGGCGTGCATGAGTTGCCAGGTTAGGGGAAGAAAAATTCAGCCGCCGAGCACAAATTCCGTTCTACTGTGGTGCCAACTTTGAAAGTCTGATAGAACCTCCAGAGCAAGGAAATAATCGCGAGGCGTATGTCCATGCATGTATGTATGTATGTGTCTGCATCATGCGCATAGAAGAGGCAACCTTTCCATCAAGAAAAGACATTTTATTCCGAGGGGTCCAAGTTAGATAGTGATATCCAAGTTAAATATTAGTCTACCACATAGTAATTCGAAGAACAATAATTTTTCCATCAAGAAATTAAAGTCCATTTTATATTATTATGAGGGATCCAAATCAACTCAAAGGATGATATCTTGGTTAAATTTTAATCTGTAACAGTGATCTTTCCATTAAAAAAAGACTGATGTATCAATATGAGAGGCCCATGTTACGTGGCACAATGGAAAAGTAATAGCAGCAGACTGGAACAATGAAAATGACGTGGGAAGGTAGTGGATAGAGCCTTCCTTAAAGTCATGGAGACTACCATGACTATCATGGCGACATCATCTAGAATGGCTAAAGATATCTGGCCCCGATTCTGTTGTTACATCATTCAGAATTATCTTTATCTTTTGGGAGCCCCCATCTCTTGGTCATGCCAAGGTAAACTTCGACAGTAGCCTATCATGTGGTAGAGACAGAGGAGAAGTTGGTTTTGTGATCAGGAATCATACCTCTAGGTTGATTGCTGTTAGGAGGTGGCGCACCTTCGAGATGATAACCTTAGGAGTGGAGCTCAGGCAGCCGAGAGAGCTTCACTTCGTGAGACGGGTGTTGAGGGCTTGGAGCATCCTCCTTGAGGGAACTCGGCCATGGTAGTTGAGTGGATACGGTCCAAGGGACGGAGGGAAGATGGACACCCGCTACTATGAGATATTCGTCGGCTGGCGCATGAGTGTAGCGCCTTTCAGGCTGTGCATGTGTACTGAGAGGCAAACAGGGCTGCTGACTGAGTTGCCTTCTTTTCTGTTTAACACTCCGAAAAGATTCTCTAGACATGTTATATAACTGTTTCTCCACCCCTCATATGTCATCTTTTCTCTCTTGACTCTGTTGGGTGCCCTCATGTTAGATTAGTATGAGTAGCTGTTGTACCAAAAAAATATGATGTGAATTTTTTTTAATCGAAATCTTTCAATTTAATATTAATACTCAAAAGATTAGAACCCATGTTTTAAGACCGTTGGACTATTTACTCGGCTCAGGTGCAACCAATTAAATCTTATCTACTCTAATGATCAAATTATTGTCTTAAATAATGATCTATATTTTAAGTAGATTATGTTTTGTTTTATATCCAATATAGAACTATTCTTAAAACCTCAAAATTTTGAATTAAATATTTAATAATAAACCAACAAGTGAGGCTCTAAAGTCGGCCTCTATGGGAATTGAAGTAGATGTTTCTAATATAAGAATAATACTTTAGTTTTTTCTTAAAAAATATTTTTTTAAAATAAAAATTCTCTAACAATTGCCAAATAAAGAAATATTAGTATAGCTATTCTACCAATAATCAACTATTTTCAAGATGATCCAACCGCTCTTGTCTCAATTTATCAGCGCCCATCTATACTAAAATGTTTCAAAAATTCATGCTTGGTGATGATGTCTATGCTTTTTATTTTGTCTCCAAAAAAGAAAATTTGCTGAAGATAAGAGAGGGATTGGTTTAACTTATGGTCTTTGGACCAATCTTTAACACTAAAATCTTTTAGGACTCATCTAGTTAACGGGAAGACTTTTTTCTTGTTGAAATAATTTTTTCAGAAAGTTGATTCCTACAAATATGATGTCTGAAAAAATAATTTTGACATATTTGGTTAACTATGAGAAAGTAACTATTCTAGAGTGGCTTATATTTGGTTAAGCATCTACTTTTCTAAAAAAATTATATAAAATATATATTATTTTCTTAATAGAAAAAAGGGTCTTATTCATTAATTTGGATAGCTTAAAGATAGTTTTGGATAAAAAAGAAATTTCAATTCTCAATCGGTGGAAAAGTAGCTTTTTCATATTTCATATGGATTTTTTTTCATCAAATATAACAATCTTATTCTTATGAGAATGCTACTTTTTCACCGAATTAGGAGGGAAAATCAGCCACTAGCACATAATCCGTTCTGTTTTAATGCTAAGTTTGAAAGTCTGACAATATATAGAACCTCTAGAGCAATGAAATAATCGCAAGGCGTATGTCCATGCATGCATGTATGTATGTGTGTGTATAATGCGCATAGAAGAGGCAACTTTTCCATCAAAAAAAGACATTTTATTCCGAGGGGTCCAAGTTAGATAGTGATACCGAAGTAAAATATTAGTCTACCACATAGTAATTCCAAGAACAATAATTTTTCCATCAAGAAATTAAAGTCCATTTTATATCATTATGAGGGATCCAAATAAACTCAAAGGATGATATCTTGGTTAAATTTTAATCTATAACTGTGATCTTTCCATTAAAAAAAGACTGATGTATCATTGAGAGAGGCCCATGATACGTAGCACAATGGAAAAATGATAGGATCACATCGGAACAATGAACATGATCATGCCGAAAAAAAGTTTCTTAAAATTTTGGAAATTTCTCAATTTAATATTGCTACTCAAAAGATAAGATAACAATTTAAATCTTATCTGCTCTAAAGAACAAATTATTGTCTTAAATAATGATCTATATTTTAAGTAGATTATGTTTAGTTTTCTATCCAATACAGAACTATTCCTTAAACCTCAAAATTTTGAATTAAATATTTAATAATAAACCAACAAGTATGGCTCTAAAGTCTAACCTCTATAAGAATTGAAGTAATTGTTTCTAATATAAGAGTAATAATTTAGTTGGTCCTTAGAAAATATTTTTTTAACAAAAAACTCTCTGTCTGTTGCCACAAATAAAGAATTATTAGTATAGCTATTCTACCAATAATCAGGTGTTTCAAGGTGATCCAATCGTTCTTGTCTTAACTTATCAGTGCCCATCTTCACTAAAAAGTTTCAAAATTTCATGCTCGGGGATGATGTCTATGCCTTTATTTTTTTGTCTTCAAAAAAGAAAAATTGCTGAAGATAAGAAAGGGATTGGATTACCATATGGTCTCTACTATACCAATCTTTAACACTAAAATCTTATATCTTGTCTGGTTCGCAGAAAAAAAATTTCTCATTGAATTTTTTTAAAAAAATTCGATTCCTAAAAAAATAATTTTGGCATATTTAGTTGACTATGAAAAATGAGCTATTATAAAGTGTCTTATATTTAGTTAAGCACGTTCTTTTCTAGAAAAATTGTAAGATATACCTATTATACTTTTAATAAATAAAAGAATCTTATTCATAGATTTTGATAGCTTATAAAGATAGTTTTGAAAAAAATACAGAATCTTCATTTTCAATTAGTGAAAAAATAGTTTGTTTATGTTCCTCGTGAATTATTTTTTTTATTAAAATATAAAAAAGATTTTTTTTTTTTTTTTTTTTTTTTTGCTGCAAATGGAACGAGTCTTTTGGAGCATTCAAAGATGTTTGGCATACGGAATGCAGCAGCCCCCTTTTGGACCAATCTATGAGCCCTATATCTTTTAGGGCGTTCAAAGGCGGCGCCCCGCTGTCTCGGCTATCTCGCCTTGAACCATGCCGCCATCCAAGCAAGTCATGCCATTGCCCGGAACTGAGTACAACGAGTCCCACGTGGCATGGTAAGACTGGTTGGCCTCCATTCCACATGACATCACTTTCCCTATGTCGGGCGCTTGCATCCGATGCATATCGGAAGAGGAGGACGTCAAGAATTCCACATGACTTTTGCGAGAGATAAGGCTGGCATGACATTGCAAACGTGACATCCTCATTAATTGAGTAACTTTCAAAGTCTTGGACTTCTAGCAACTTCAGGAAAATAGAGCCAAGGCGCAGTAGAAGGCAAGCTATTTTCACATTTGTGGAAGGCAGCTTCTAAATAGGATCCTCTGGTTGTTCTTATATAGAATAGTATATTTCTTTTGATGAGCTAAGATCACAACATTTCTTATGCTATATCTCAATGATTTAAAAATATCTTTGAATATCTACATATAACTGGTATATTGATATATCAATTTTTTTAATTAATCTGAGGGATATTTTTATCTCAAAATTTCAGCCCATAATTATTGTTCTGGGACAATCTTGGATGCTTAACTTTAAGGACGAATTCTCCATGAGTGGCTTAGGTGGTGATTTGAGGAATTTGATTGATTTAGGATTGTTATCATGTAGGATTATCATTTTGCAACCAAATATAATGATCTTGTCACATCCATCCATATCATTCTAAATCTGAGGACAACCGCTCATACGAAACACCTCTTAAAAGGAAAGAACGAAAAACCAAAATATGAATCCCTACAAAAAAAAAAAAAAAACATGTATGACTTGATGACTCAAATTCAACTCATGAACATACTATCAATTAATAATGTTGAAAATATAAAATATTAATAAAATATAATGTTAAAAATATTTTAAATTGAGCATATAATTTATTTTTAAAATATATAAAAAATTAATAATGTTAAAAATAAAAATAAAATGGTAAAGACCTAGATTATAATTTTGATTTTGTCATAAAAATTCAAACATCAATAATTTATGAATTTCTTTTAGCCTTGCGCACCAAATCAAGTACTTAAACGATCGAGCATAGTTTCTAACTGAGGAAACTCACCAGTGATCTTCAACTTAGGAAACTTTTAATTTATTATAAGTTACTAAATCTTTTGCATGAATAGTGATATTTTGTATATATAGCTTAATGTTTGTCAATTTTATAAATATTCGAGTAATGAGTATGACCACCTAATTATATGTTTCTAGAACTTGAGGACATGCAGGGAATAACTCAGGCAAAAATAGTATTAAATTATAATATATCTAAATTGTAGAAGGCAATGTCACAAGATAATTAGATTTTTATTTGTTTGTAGTCTTGTTATGCCTCCTACGGCCTGTTTGGATAATTCCATGCAATCCAACACGATTCACAAGAGCACAGACCAAGCATGGCCCTTTTACAGTATTTAGGCCAGCCCAAATTCTATAGAGACAAAAAAAAAAAGGCCTCATCAGTTTCTTTTTTCTTTTTCTTTTCTTTTTTTTTGTGTAGTAAAATCGGCTACCCATCTCATATAGCTCGAATGTGAGTACAGCTCTCCAAATCACAGAAAAATAGAAAGTACAACTGTGGAGAGACGTCTAATGCAGACGTCCAAAGCAAACCACCGGAATGCCGGGCGATAAAGGAGGCGACTCAGTCTGCTGCCTGGTTTTTTTTCTTTTCACCTTACATGAATGGACTGGAAGACGTCCAATTAACATGGGCTGAGCCAGGCCTCTTCAAACTATTAGACATAATCTGTGCACATAATTTAGAAGACATGTGCTGGATGGGCCAGGCCCAACTCCTGCAGAAATATTCAAACAGTTCTTATATTATCTACTTTTACAAATATCATAATTAAATTTTTTTTATATGTTCTCTAATTTTTTTATTTTTATAAATCTTTTATTATTATATTTTATCTACATATTTCCAATTTGATTTTAAATTTTTATATATTTATTCTCATAAAAATAGTGGTTAGAGCATGTGGCTCAAAGCACAAATCCACGAACAAGTTTCCTGACCATGTTATCATATTATCCTGAATATCTAAAACCCTTCCCTCTGCAAGGGCATGCAAATTTGGGTTTCTTGTAAAGTCAAAAATTAGGTATGATATTCTAAAAGTAAATTTAAATGATGTAGTTACAAAATTTTAAAAGGACAAATAAAAGCACCATGCTCCAAGATGCAAAACCATGCAGAAAGCTGACCCAAAAATAATTTCGAGTTTGCTCAAACTGTTCATATTTCTACTAAACAATAATTAATCTACCAAATTTTGAACTTATTTGGTATTTCCCTGATCCAAAAATAAAATACCACTCCTTCTACCTTCTAACAAATGTGGATTATGAGACATTAAAATTCAATCTGAGTTACGAAAAAAATTATATTATTATTAATTAGATATTATAATAAGATTAAAATTATCTTAATTGAATTCTTACTATACTTTACTATAGTATTTGAGTATCCAACCCTGCACAAATATAATTCAGACGCATTTATGATATACATAATCTAGCGACAATAGATGCATCCAAATCCTTATATTCATCCTCGCTAAGAAATAGAACCTTTCATGCAACCTCCATTATTCTTTATTTTATATATATATTTGGATGAACATGATTGCTCTCTGGAAATAAACAGACCCCCAACCAATATGCTTGCAAGACAAATCCAAGCAAACCCAAAAACCTAGAAGTGGATTCTAATCAATTTTGGCATGATATATAATAAACCAAAATCTCCTACATAACAGAGAGTTTGTTTGTTTGTTTTTTTTTTTTTTTTTTTTTTTTTGACAAGCACTAGTACAATCAAGCCCTTCCTCTAGCGCTTGGGTGCAAGTTGGGCTTATATACTTTTTAAGTTGAGGCAGGTTAAAAGGTGAAATAGATCATCATATATTAATTAGAATGAAAAGGGCCCAAAATAAAGACAAGAAGAAAACCACGAAAGAAAATAAAGATGAATTAAAAAAAAGAATGAAATAAATCAATAATTCAAACATTTCATTCTCTGGTCTATTTTTTTTATTACAAGCTTCAAATAAATTCAATTATGTTAAAGTAATTTTATAACTATCATCATTTATGCATTTTCAGATGAATATATATATTTAATATTGTCTAATTGAGACAAGGGAAAAAATTAGAGCACAATCAAATTAGAAATTAAGGAGCAAATTATGTAAAAATAATTTTGCATCTTGACATAGCAGAAACATTGATTTTTCTAGTGGTATAAGCTTAACCTTATCAAAGAAAAACAAAGGCTAAAATTAAAATCATCATTACCTGGCAAAAACATTTAATCAGAATTGAAATTAATTACTTTAAATCCTCTAATTATGTTTGTAAAGAGACTTTTTTTTTATTTTTTTGATAAGTGAAAGAAAAGTATATACTTGCCTCCTCTACGAGGGCGAAATCTAACGGACCACCGACACTCCGTATCCATAGCTTCCGCCAGGTGTCAGTTTCACATTCGCGCGTCTTCGATGCACGAAATCTAACAGCTTTAACCCTCCGGTTAATCCGCGTAAAACTTTCTACGCGCAATACCCCACACCCTTCCTCCCCCCCAGTCTCCAGCTGTTAGAAATCCCGCGACTCCCCTCCCGCCTCCCGATCTCCCCCCCCCCCCTTTTCCCCTCCGTTCCCTCCGCTTCGAAGGGAGAAAAAGGAAGCGAACAAATGGGCTCGCTTACCTCCCCTCGGCCCTCTGCCGGTGCCGGTGCCGGCGTCGGCGCCGCCGAGGCCCCCAAGGCGGCCAGCCGGCCGGTCATCGACCCCGGCGAGCTTGGCCGCCTCTTCGTGTCCCAGCGCGGCCACCTTGATCACTTCTTCGACCACCTGGACCTCTCCCGGGCGGCTGCCTTCGCCCAGGCCCTCCTCGACGCCCCCGGCGCCGTCTTCTTCTCCGGTGTCGGCAAGTCCGGCATCGTCGCCCACAAGCTCTCCCAGACCCTCGCCTCCCTCGGCTTCGCCCGCTCCGCCTTCCTTGCCCCCGTCGACGCCCTCCACGGCGACATCGGCGCCCTCTTCCCTGGCGACCTCCTTGTCCTCCTTTCCAAGTCCGGCTCCTCCGAGGAGCTCCTAGGCCTCGTCCCCTGCGCCCGCGCGAAAGGGGCGTACCTCATCGCCGTCACCTCCGTCGAGGGCAACCCTCTCGCCGCCCTCTGCGACATGAACGTCCATCTCCCCCTCCAGCGGGAACTCTGCCCCTTCAACCTCGCGCCCGTCACCTCTACCACCATTCAGATGGTCTTCGGCGACACCGTCATCGCTGCCCTCATGGCTGCTAAGGAGCTTACACGTGAGCAGTACGCCGCCAACCACCCCGCCGGCAAGATCGGGAAAAGCCTCATCTTTAAGGTCAGTTATTCGATCCGATCTCGAGATCTCGGTCCCCCTTTCGTTCTTGCCTGATTAATGTGGCATTTTTCTTATAAATTTTGGTGGATTCGACCCATTGGGGCTAAAAAAAGGTTTGATTTTGACTCATCAATTCGACATGGTGCGTTTTATCTTTTTCTTTTCAGAAAAAAGATATTTAAATGTAATTTGATTTCAAGATCTAGATTGCTTTGCTTATTCCTGATTTCTTATGTATTAATTAGATCTTTAAGATTACAATGTAGGTTCTGAATGTGGGATATTCCTGGAGATTATCTCGTAAATTTTGTATCTTTAGGTTATTTTGCTTATATCTTGGAATAAAAATTGAATTTTGATGCTGAGATCTGGGTCTGCTTGCTAGGTATTATTTCTTATTAAAGCTATGGAATGAGGAATTTGCGAGGCTTTTACTGCTAGGTCATTGTCTTGATTATTTTTGACGGTGTATCTTATTTATTGTTTAGTACAAATTTGAATGCCTTTCTTTGCTTTCTTCTTTTCCTCTGGCATTCTTTGGTGTTAATTCAAATTTTGAACGGGGAATATCTGTGAATCTGACAAATGTGACGTCAGAGTCGCCATTCAAATCAATCTAAAACAATGCACAGTGAATCTAAATGTACATTTTCCTTGGTGGTTGTTCTCACATGGCATATAGTTTTTAGTGACATATAAACAATGAACTAGCATTGTCGTTTGCTGATTAATTACTAATTTTTCATCCATTAATGAAAATTCTGCTAGGGATTTAGGCTCATCTAATATCGTTTGTTTCTGCTCTATGTTAATAATTTTATCATTGGTATGCTTTAAATGAATGAAATAATTGGAAATATATACAAGTATACTTGCAGTCAATATGAATTTGCTTTGAAAATGCATGGCATGATGGTGATTACAATTCTCAGTGATGCATCATGTAGCAACAATAACAAACTCTCATTATAGAGGTTCAATGTTTTTCCTTTCTCTAGAGTTACGCTTTCTAGAGCTCTACGATTCAATGATCCAATACAATGATTCAATATTCCTTTGCAGGTGAAAGACGTCATGAAGAAGCAGGAGGAGCTTCCTATCTGCAAGGAGGGAGACATGATAATGGATCAGCTCACAGAGCTGACGAGTAAAGGATGTGGATGTCTGCTTGTTGTTGATGATAAATACCTTCTGATTGGAACCTTTACGGATGGCGACCTGCGACGGACACTCAAGGCCAATGGTGCAGCCATCTTCAATCTCACGGTTGGTCAGATGTGCAACCGGTAGGCACTTTTTCTTGCAATCAATGAAAAGTAGGAAAATCTCCAAATTTTTCCTTACAAGGTATAGGAGTCTAGATCCTTTTATTGTTATTTTCTATCAGCTTGTCTTTTTATAACCTACCATGTTTTTAGCAGGCTTGTAATACTTTTTGCTTTTCTGTATGTTTTAGTAGTAAATGTCATCTTCTTTTCCATAAATTGGAGGGTGGAACCATGCTGCTTCTAATTTCTTTGATTATAAGCAAGATGGCAACATTAGAAGAAACTAACAACTTGAACCTTTCCAGGAATATATGAAAACAAAATCGGCACAAGCAGCCAAATGAGTCAAGTGCATACTTAGAAGCCACTCTTAATTGCAACACATGAATATGTCAAGAGGTTACAAAAACTATATTCTCTGCCATAGTTCGGCTCTGAACAGCCTTTTTCTTTTCCAAAAATTTGATCAAGTGCATTTTCCAAACCACAATAAAGCTAGTCCAAATAGGTAGCATTTTCTTGGTAGCTCTAAGATGAACTCTCAGATTGTGATTCCATCCTTAGAAGCCTTTCCATTGTTCTCGCTGTCACATGTTCTAGCATGAGTTTGAGTCTTATATGTGGAAAAAGAATAAATGAAACTAATAGCCATCGTTCAGTTAATGTAGGGTTGAATTCTTATTTGCTATTTGAAAAGGTACAATCTATGTCATGTCAAATGATTTCTCATATTTGTCATCATGATGTCTTAGTTCTTCCCTGTCTCACATATCTAAGCCACTCACTGTACAAGGAACCCATTATTTTGATAACATGTACCTGGCCATCTGACTTCTTCGTCCGTGACATTATTATTCTCCTTCCATGACTCTTATCCTCCACTAAATGCATGAACTTGAAACTGCTAGGGAGTTCAAAGAAATCTAACAGTTGAAGATAGAAGGAATTATAGCTTCTCCCCACTTGCTGTGGCTTAGGAAAAAAACAGAATGAAATTATAGAGGCAATATGATATGAATATTAGTAAATTTCTGAGATGAATCTTGCTTGCTCATTAAAAAAAGGGACGACAAAATTTAAAGGTGTATGATTCATCAACATAAAATTGATATTTGTATTGTCCAATGCAAGGTTCGCCAAACTGGTATGAAGACTCGTGCCGGTCGGCTACCAATTTGGTACGTGGTAAACCGGGTGTTTTACCCCAGTTTAATGAGATGAATCTTGCTTGCTCATTAAAAAAAGGGACGACAAAATTTCAAGGTGGTAGACCATAATTCAAACCTTTTAAAGTGGTAGTGGGGGGAGGGGGGGGGGGGGGGGTGGAGGAGGTTCAAACCAGTGCAAACCGAGCGGTTCACACCGGTTCAGGGCTGTTTGGGGGGAGGCAATTCGAAATTTAGAGCCGAACCAACCCGGTTCTCCACCGATTTGGTTTGGCACGTGGTGAACTAGGCGGTTTGGTCTGGTTCGGTATATCTTGGTCCGATGTTTTTCAATTTGAAAGGAAATAGAGAAGTGCATTTTGAACATAAAATGTCTTATTGTTTTTGTAATCAGCAACAAATAATTTATTTTAAAATTGATCAACTGAATAAGCTCACATATAGGAGTCTGACCTTGAGCATCATGTTTGAGAGTGTTCCATCTCATCCTTGAGACTCACATGAAATTTATCATTGAATATGTGAATTTGTTTGTCTCTACAGGTATTATGCCAATTTAAAGAAATATCAGTTGTAAATTCTGTGGTAGGGCATTGCTAATTGTGAGGTTGTTTGACTTTGTGGAAGCATGAAATTCTTATGGGGCAGCAACGCAGCTGATAATGCCAATCTAGCTGCTGGCATGCACCCGCATGAGTGCAGGCTTTGCAAGAAATTGTTGCTAATGATTTGGCCTATTTCTTAGCTGGAAATATTTATGATGTAGATTAACTTGTTTTGCTAGTGGGGAAGTAATCCATTGTTCTCCTGCCTTGTGAAAATACTGATGCTATTGGAACATCATGCCAACTTCTGTATCAAGCACTCCTCTGTTTTTCCAGATGTTATCAAAATAATATGTGAAATAGGAAGTAATTAGGGTTATTAGCTGCTTGGGAAAGCTGTTTTCTTTAGGTTCAATTGTAATAATTTTAGCTGAATTAATAATCCAGAGCTGGGTCTTATAACAAAATAGCTGCACTTTTGATTTCTGATATATATATATTTATTGTCCGCCAGAAACCCAAGAACAATCAGACCGGATGCAATGGCGGTGGAAGCAATGCAGAAAATGGAGTCACCCCCATCTGCTGTACAATTCTTGCCAGTTGTTGATGATCAGAATATTGTGATTGGGATCATCACCTTGCACGGACTGGTTTCAGCAGGCTTGTGAACTTTATTCAGTTTATTTTCATGTATTCTTTGTACTGCAATTTTTTGTATCTGACTCAATCTAGGATCTGGATGTTAATGCATTTCTGTAAGTTCAATTCTATGCCCCAATATGGTGAGCCCTGCATATGACAGTCCTGCATTATTTTTGTATTGGTTTTTACTTGAGGTTTGTGGGGTATTTTTTCCTTATCCGCTGCGTTATTTGTAAGCAAAGGATGTTAGTTACTCTTTATGAATGATTTGTATTGGTAATGTACTTGTTTTAACATATGGAAAATATCATTCTATATTCAATGAGAGGAATCAAAAAAATCCTACAGGTATGTTGGTAATGATGATGCATTCTTTATGCCTTGTGCCTTGATAAATAAGCACCTTAGATTTATGAGTTTAAAATGGACTCTACAGTAGATGACAATTATGCAAACTTCCTGTAGAAGAGCAAAATTATTTCAAATTTAGAACTGGAAGACCTGGGTGAAATAATAAGGTGTGAGAGGCAGTAGTAGAGGTGTGGAGAGGTCCTCAAGTCTGATGACTAGGACAAAATAAACATAGTTACCAGCAGAGTAGATCATTTCATTATTCCTCCCTTTTTGGATGATTATTGTGCTCTTGAAGGTGCTTTGGCTCTATGCCTCCCCTATTCTAGAGCCTTTTCCCATCTGCCTCCCATCCTTCACCACTCCTCTTGATGTCTCTCCCATCCATCCCAACCCCCTCTTATGTTCATGCAATGAGTCCAAATTCAGTGGATCAAGTATCAGATTGATACACCGCTAAAAATGAGTGCTCAAGATATTACAGCATTGCAGAATTAGAGCCTTCTTAAGACAGCATCCAATGTCTTCCAACAATGAGAAAAGAAAAGGAACAGTAACATAGAGGAACATAACCTTCCAAGGCAAACCTGTAATTTGGCAATTCCATGAATCATGAGGCATTGGAGATGATAGGTTGGGTAAGACCAAAAGCTCAATCTTGCTCGAATATATCATGCTCTCATTTCGCTTCTCTTTGGATGCTGCAACAACCTAGAAAATAATGAATTGGGAACAATGACAAGGGGAAACCCTATCAAGGGAGCTCAACTCCTCCCATCTCATGTAGTTTGTCGCAGGAAACATACCTAGCTTCTCCCCGACATAAAAACAAGATCCTAGAATCCACTTTCCTGAACCATGTTACCTTCATTGTATAAGAGGAAAATAGAATCATCTCATTTACAAAGGTCACTAATGACCCAATTCACCATTCATCTATGAGCTACAGTCCTTTTCCATTACATTAACTTCAGTTAGATATCAGAACATGATATCTTGCAGGTTAAGCTTTTATATCATGAACATTCCTGAAAAAAAACAGAAATAAAGATAAGTGTATTATGAACTTGTAAGTTTGTTAGAGATAGATCAATCAAAGTCATCAGTTCTATTGGACTAGTAACAATTTCACACTAAGGATGGTTTTCAAAGAATGCTTCACCAATCTCATTGGATCCATGAATGAACATATCTGCAGCAGCTTGCAGGTAGATTGGGAGGTTTTATATGGAGCGGATTCAGTCGACTTATCAGCACTTTTGGATGCTCATGAAAGAGGATATATGTAGATTGTTTGACAGCATGTATGCTGAAACCACAGACATCAGCAAGCCAAACTATGCTTTCATTGCATTGATCCCAAAAAAACAAGTTAGCACTTCAGTCCAGGATTACAGACCGATAAGTTTAATCAATGGAGCGATCAAAATCTTCACAAAGACATGATTAGCAATAAGGCTCTCTAAGTACATGCATGCACTTGATTTCAGACTCGCAAGCGGCTTTTATTAAAGGGTGACAATTTCACAATTGTCATTCATTTGTGATGGAAATTATTGCAAACTGCAAGAGGTTCAAGCAAAAAGCTCTTCTCTGTAAACTAGATTTTGAAAAAGCCTTTGACCATATCGACTGAGGTTTCGGCCCTGTTTGGGGGAGCTTCTGGTCCAAAAGTACTTTTAGATGAAAAACTGTGTTTGGTAAATTTTTCAAAAAGCTGTTTTAGCTTTTGCGGGAAGCTGGAAACAGCTTTTTGGAGGAAGCTCCAATTTGGAGCTTTTGGGAGGAAGTTGTTTCAACTTTTTAAAGCTGTATTTTTGACAAAAATGCCCATATTAAAATAACATAATTACACAGTTTGTCCCTTTATAAACCTAAAAATTTGTTGGAGCCAAAAATCCTAATCGTCAGACTCCCTTCCGTAAGAAAAGGTATTTTTCTTTTCAATTTTTGTATGCATCTCTTGAACCACATTTTAGAAGAAAAAAATTTTAATTCTTTTCCATACCTTCCAAAATCAATCTATTATTTTTTTATTATTATCAACCTCGCGGCCCACGCTGAGGTCCTCCTCGAGCGTGGACCACGAAGAAGAGCCCCTGGACCGCGGAAAATTATTTTATAAGAAATTATGAAAAATTATTATGGAAAATTATTTTATACTAATAATTATAATATTTTATACCTTTATTTTTGTATTATACTATAAATATAATATCATATTATATTATATCATAATACATTAATATGTTATGTTAAATAATTTAATATTATGTTATATTATGGAAAATTAATTTATACTAATAATTATAATATTTTATACCTTTATTTTTGTATTATACTATAAATATAATATCATATTATATTATATCATAATACATTAATATGTTATGTTAAATAATTTAATATTATGTTATATTATGAAAAATTAATTTATACTAATAATTATAATATTTTATACATTTATTATTGTATTATACTATAAATATTATATTATATTACATTACATTATAATACATTAATATGTTATTTTAAATAATTTAATATTATGTTATATTATGGAAAATTAATTTATAATAATAATTATAATATTTTATACCTTTATTATTGTATTATACTATAAATATGGTATTATATTACATTACATTATAATACATTAATATGTTATTTTAAATAATTTAATATTATGTTATATTATGAGAAATTAATTTATACTAATAATTATAATATTTTATACTTTTATTATTATATTATACTAGAAATATAATATATATTACATTATATCATAATACATTAATATGTTATGTTAAATAATTTAATATTATGTTATATTACCAAATATTAATTTACTCTAATAATTTAATATTAATGCTATATTAACATAATATTATTTTATATTACAATAATATTATACTATATCGTATATTTATATATTAATTTATGTTATGTTTTATTATGTTCTGTTGTATAATACTATGCAATGTCCTTTATGGTAATTTTGTCATACAAAAGTACTTTCTCAGTTTGTTTACCAAACACAAAACAAAGTACCACAACACTTTACGAATGTAGTTACCAAACAGCAAACAGCTTTTTATAACAGCTCTACTTCCGACAGCTCTACTTCCAACAGCTCTACTTTCAATAGCTCTACTGCCAACAGCTTCTCCAAACAGGGCCTTCCTCATTGCACTATTAAGACCAAGAGGATTCGGAGAAAAGTGGTGCAACTGGATCTTATTGGTGCTCTTCTCTTAGTGATGCTCCAAGAGAAGTTGGAGGTCTGGAGGGTGCTGAATCTCCGAATGTTTAACAAGTGTTTCCCAATGAAAGCATGGTGGAGACTATTCGAGGAACAAAAAGACTATTATGCAAACAAGCCCCCGAGCCAAAACAATTTGCAGTGGAAATAGATGAGGATCGGGCAGTTTGGAGAAGTGTTCTGAAGGTCAGCAGCATCTTCTTTCTAAAGCTCGAGATTCATAGTTGGAAGCAGTAACCAAATTTCATTCAAGCACGACCGATGGGCCGG
This sequence comes from Phoenix dactylifera, assembly GCF_051530095.1. Taxonomy (NCBI): domain Eukaryota; kingdom Viridiplantae; phylum Streptophyta; class Magnoliopsida; order Arecales; family Arecaceae; genus Phoenix; species Phoenix dactylifera. The sequence goes on from NC_143201.1 coordinate 18,980,716, forward strand.
ACATCAACCACTGCAAAGAGCTCCATTCAGGTGCCTTCCTCCTAGCTCATAATCCACACATAACTGATGACGCTTACCAATGCTGTCAACTTATCACATTCCAAGGATTCGATTCAATGGAGATGGAACAAAAGCCAATTGGTCTCTATCAGGAGTAGCTCCAAGTTTCTTAGTCACGGAGATGTCATATTCAGTGTTTGCGAAAGTTATTTGGAAGATCCCAATACCTGAAAAAAGTTGAGAGCTTTAACTGATTGACCTTCCAAAACAAAATTCTTACTGCAGAGAATCTAAGGAAGAAGAAATTTCCAGGCCCACCAGCTTGCCCTCCGTGCAGCGAGGAAGAGAAGACAACGGATCAGCTACTGCTGAAATGCAGGTTCTCAGGATCCATATGGCAGCAGCTCTCCCAGGCCAAAGATCCACCTCAACCTCCAGATTCACTAGAGGAATTGTGGACATATAAAACTCTCCCCACAAATATACAGGACGACTTATCACGATATCATAAATTTGCAGCGTAACAATCTTAAATAATATTAAGCAACTTTATTTCAATAACTAACTCAAAATTTAAATGCCTCACAATTTTAACATTATTCTAAGGTAATACACTAATTTAAATAAATTCTAATATAAGATAATTTGTGCTAAAGTTCTGCTAGTTACTCTCCCATATTAAGCACCGGCCGGACTAGTTTTTTGAATATGTAAAAAATAAAAAAATCATATAATGAGCTAAATAGCCCAGTAAGTAATGAATATCTTAACTAGATAATTTATGTAATCATATAAAATTTAAATACAAATTACAATAAATTAGTATAAAGACTTAATCAATTTCATTTCAAAACACAAACCTATTTAAATCCATATCTTTTAAATATTCGTATACGTAATTATAAATCAGACTCGAAACAAATCACATTCAACTCAACAGCTTTAAACTATGGCAACACTTATATCTTGAAGTTAGGCCAAAATAGAACCACACTTATATCTCGTAGAGCGAGCCAAGATACCATACTTATACCCTGTAGTGTGGGTCAGAATACCATATTTATACTATGTGGTAGGGCTAAAAATAGAATCAATAAGTTCAATAATAATCAAAGTGCCAATGCATAACCCCCAATTGGCAGGTCCAAAATATAGTCAGATTGAGAGTTCAAATCTAATACATATCAAAGTTCTTTTTTATTAGAAACACCATCTCATAAAATTCATAAATCACGTATAAATTGATTAATATTTTTTAATATAAAAATAAATATTATATAAATAAAAAAATTTAGAAAAGATAGATCATTATTTATCTTGCACGAACAACGAACAGACGATACAACTAATCCTGAAATTCTCCTTTAGAATCTAATATCCAAAATTAAATTATTATTTTATTAAAAATTAATCATAATTAATTTAAGAATAAAAAATCTAAGTCATGATATCCTCATAGGGTTGTCTAAGGAAAAGTGCCCGACATCCCGGTCGATTCAATCAAGATGATTTCATTGAATCATATTCGGACTAGGACATAGATAGTTAAATAGAGATCACGGGTAATTAAATCTTATAGTGCTTGGCGAGGACTATGGTGGGGGCTAGCACGCTATTCGACGACCCTTCACCTAGAGTGATCTAGAAATTACTAAGAGTTGTACTTACGAGATCCAATCAATCTAGAGAGAGAAAGTTCTTATGGAGAGAATTTTGTAGAGAGAGAAATAAGAGGGAGAATAAGAGTGAGAAAGTGGGGAAGAGAGAGAAAATACAGCAGTAGATAAGAAAGAGAAGCGGAACTCTCTCTTTCTGAGAAAATACAGCAGTAGATAAGAAAGAGAAGCTGAACTCTCTCTTTCTCTCTCCATTTTTTGCCTCTTCTTCTTTGGCGAAATAGGGGGACTTCTCCCCTAGATTAGCATCGGAACCACAGTGTCGGAGGTTGTGGTGGTGTCTGCTGGGCGGAGGACCGACAGCCGAGCCACCATGAATGGCGGCTGCTGGAAGTAGATGGCCAGTGGCGGAAAAATCAACTAAAAATGACCAAAACAGATTTCGGTCCAAATCGAAGAAAGATGGCTTCTCGGCAGCCAAAACTCCGACCATGGTCAGCAACCATCACAGGGGCATCGAAGGAAGACATCAGCGACAATTACTGGTGGCTAAGATAGTCGGGAAAAGGAAGAAAAAGAGGCGATATATGAAAATAGAGAAAACAAAGCATTGTCGTTCCTAGTCAAAATCCGGCGATTATCGGCTGGAATTGAGCTCCCCAGAGGTCACAAAAGAGGAAGAGAAGAGTTAACCAAAGATTATCGAATTCTTACCGAGCTTCCAGCGATGATTTGCAGTGGCAACGACGTCAGAAGTGGTCAGTAATCAAAAAGAAAAATCTAAGAAATCCGGCGACAGCTTCAATCGGAGATCTAAGCTCTCTAGTGGGGATGGAAGAGGGACCGGGAGGGCCTCTAAATAGGCTCTACCGCGACTGGATTCCAACATGGAGTTGGATTCCGTCTAATGATCTCGAGGGAGGAAGAAGAGTCCGATCGGGAGTCTCTTCCCTCTAGGCATGTGCACATCACATGCCGATTTTTTTGTGATAAAAAATGGCTGGTCTGGTCAAGTGGATCGAGCCCAACTTACAAGGTCTTATAATGGCGAGACAAGCTTTCGGAATATTCTTGTCACAACCTAGAACTTTATTCGAAAAGGCTAGCTGGAAGATATTTTTTTTGGATTTCTTAGTCATGTATAAGTACCTAAAATCTTCCCCACGAATAACTAATGTGGGACTAAACACACACTTGCACGGGTCTTCACGTTCTCCTCTTGTTTAAGTCCTGATGTCTTCGTCAGGTTAAGAGTCCAAATCTATTCAAATCGAATCACAAGCACTATGATCGGCCCATGGTCTTTTCAATGAGCTCGTACTCCAGTGTTCCTTAGTTCGTATAGGCTATCGGCCGGATCCGCTCTGATGTCATTTGTCACAACCTGATATTTCGTCCAAAAAGACTAGTCGGAATGTATTTTTTAGATTTCTTAGTTTTGTATAAGTACAGTGAATAACCGATGTGCGGTTAAACACATGCTTGCATGGTTTCTAAAAAATATGTAAAAGACGGCTTGGGATTATTGTGTTTCAGTTACATGTTGGAATGTTTGGAAGGTGTGAAATGGCAGAGTACTTTGTTTTGAAGCAAATTCTCACAGCATTAGTGCCTAACAAGGTTATTCGCCTCCTGGAGTTAGAATGTAAATAGCTGCCTTCTTGTGTCCTGAGGGTAATAATGGCCAGAGCTCTGTCTCGAAGCATAGGCATAGTTTACACTCTCATGCAAGCAGTATCGGTTTGGTATTGCTGCTGCCTCCCTGCGCCTTCGTGTTCTTCTTTTGTAATGCATTCCGGGTGGTCATACCTCCCGCTTCATCCAAAAATTAATAAAAAAAATGGCACTAATATTACTTCGGCTTTCCAAGGATTCAGTAAAACAAGCTACTTGAAATAGCTAACAATTAAAGTACCTCAAAATGAACAATCTTTTCAGATTCAGTTATTTTTATTACCGATAAAACCAAACCAAGGGGAATGTATCAAGAAAAAACCAAACCAATGGGAAGAATGAAAACTTTTTCGAGAGAAGTCACTGTAAATAGATGGGAACTTCTTTTTGAAGGATCAAAGCTTCTATTGATGTCTCTACAAGGGAGAAGTTATTGGAGGTTAGAGGCTAAAATAGCAAAATTTCTAATTTGATGGCACCATGGGAATATTGATGGACCATTTTGAAGGCTTGAGACAGACGGAAGGAAAGTTGATTAGAAGAACACGAGTCGAAGGGTGGGAAGAGGATGTGAAAATGGTTTGGAAAAATAGAGTGACGAGCCAAACTGCCCAACTAGAACACCTTCAAGGGTGTAATTGTTATCCAAATAAGAAAGAGTAATGAATTATTTATTCCATCATTGGTGAGGTTTGTTTGTCCTAGCCACTAAAATTAAGAAGATTTCTTGGGGTTTTGGATCAAAGATAAAGGATTATATTGTCAAAATTCCTTGTTCGGACACATCCCTTTTATATTCTTTACTATATTTTTGTTAACCATGTCAAATGATCTTGCGCTGGACAAGTAAACACCACTTGCTTCTCTCTCCTATGCCCTATTTGTTTGAAAATTCTAGAATCACACCCCAAACCCCAAATCTTAATTCTAGCCCTACCTTCTGCATCGTAGCCCCCATCATTTCTTTTAGTGTGGATCACGATCCATGAAAAGAATTTTAGAGGAGTCAGGTTGGGGTCAACTATGATTCGGACCTAAATCGAAATATTCAAGTTTGAGACAGGATCGGATTAGGTCAAGTTTGCAAGTTAAGTACCTAACTTTTTCTATAACTAAAATATAATAATTTATAATTAAAATACAAATTCACTAAAAATTTAAAGAAAACTAAAAGGAGCCTACTTAAATATTAATTTTGATTCAAAAAATTTTAACAACCAAGTAATTGATTATTCTAAAAATTACAAACTATGATTTTTAACATATATATATATATATATTGATATACTTGAAAGTATTAAAAATAATAATACACCAAAAGAAATAATTAAATATGAATGTTAAAATATTATTTAAGTGCAAATAAATAAGAAGAGATTTTGCTGCTATGAAAAAGAGAAATTAATTTAAATAAAAATTTGTTCCAAGAATTCAAAAATATATTTACAGGAAAGAAGGAGATTTATATAATTTAGATTTTTTATTTGCACCCTCAAATATGAATAGAGTAGCATCTGATTTTGGAAACGGGCTGGGTCACGGTTGGCCGCATTCACATTCGTAGAATATGAGATGCCGTTAAAAGAAAAAAAAAAAGAAAAAAAAAGAAAAAAAAAAAAAGAAAAAAGAAAAGAAGAAAAGAAGAAAAATAAAAAAAAGACACCTGTGCATTCTATTTTATTTATTTTGTTAAGCACGTGAGAACATAAAACTCCATCCCTCCCCCTCTCTCGGCAAGGACCCTCCGCTCGTTTCTCTCTCCTTCGCTGCCCTGTCCGGAATATAGGGCACCAGAATCCCGTTCCAAACCCTAGCGCTAACCCTCGCCGATTCGTCCGGCGTCCGGAGTGATTGTGGCGGTAGATAACCTACCTGGCTTCAGTTCCTCGCCGTCGGGGATCAGAGAAACCCTTGTCCTAACCCTAGCTTGGCGATGTCTTCTTCTTCGGGGCAGCCGCAGTTCCGGTACACGCAGACGCCATCGAAGGTACTGCACCTCCGGAACATGCCATGGGAGTGCACGGATGAGGAGCTGATCGAGCTCTGCAAGCCGTTCGGAAAGATCGTCAACACCAAGTGCAACGTCGGAGCCAGCCGCAACCAGGCCTTTGTCGAGTTTGTGAGGATTGGAGCCCTAATTTCTTCGTCTTCTTTGATTTCTCGTGTTTTCAGGATGAAATTCTATTATAATCTTCAGATTGTTAAAGCAAAAAGCTCATTTTGAATTTGCCTTACAAGTTTATGTTTATGACTGCTGATGGTTTGATGTAGGTTTATTTGTTGGTTTCTTCTCTATATATGATGAAATCGGTAATATGGTGTTGGGACGGGGAAAAGCTGGTTTAGGGACATGGTTTTGAGTGATAGGGGTTCAGTGAAGTTGTTCGTCCTCATGCTTTTGGGAGATTATGTGATTGGATCTCAGATTAGATATGCAATAATTTCTGAAGTTAGTTGTGCTGGCATTCTGACGAAAAGACAAAAAATTGAGGGATTCATCGGATGCAATATTGTAGAATTAGACACTCAAGAAGGATATATGATTACAAAAAAAATTTATTTTGTGAATGATGTCTAAGGAGGGCTAACTATTTTAAAAGATCCAAAATGGATTGAAAAGTACATTTTTTTGATGACTTTGTGCTCTTGCAAAGTAGGAGATTCGTCCATGGTTGCGTGGATTTTCCTATGGTATTTGATGAATTTAGCATGGGTTCAGAGGACGAATTTGATGTTAAGTAGGCGTGAGGCAGTCATTGCACTTGCATGGGTCAAATTATTTGTCAATGATTATCCCAGTTTCCATTTCTCTTTTGACTATTTTGGATGTTGAGGGAGAATTTGTTAGCAGTCTTAAAGGATTTACCATGAAGGATGTGTGGATGGGAGCATGAACTCTTACTACATTGATGCATAATAACTTACATGTGGTTTAGTGAAAAATATAATTACATTTGTTTTGTCTAAAGTCATGATTAGGTACTTTTTGCGGTTATTGCTAGTTGACTCAAATTGCAATAAATGTTAGGGGAGAGCATACCATGAAGTGGATTATCCTTACAATGATTATTGGGTTTCTGAAAAAGTTTTGGAGGGCATTGGGGCTTTTGGTATATTTTCTTTGATGATGGCCGTGAGAAAGCTATTACTGTGCTTAAAGAAAGGTAAACCGATGTTTCTTTTTTTTTTAATGTACTCTGTTATTGGACTTGTTTTGTGGGGATAGTGATTTGAGAGTATCATGTGCATATTAATGTGTTTGATTTGACAAATATGAAAAAAGATAGGAACGTAAGAACTATATTATCATGTTTTATATTTATACTATCATGCTTAAATTATTGGACCTTGAGTTATTTTTCTCTTATGGACCAATAAGATAAAAAACTAACAATGGTCTGCGAAGTATTTAACCTTATTTCTCTGATGTGCGATAAAACCTTTATAATTTTGCTTCACAAAATTTTCTAAAATCTCCCCATCCCAATCGCCAATCCTTATGTATTGCACTTTTGTTCCTTTTTTTTGTCTTTTTATGAGTGGTGAAGATTCATTTTAATGAAGCATAAATGGTGGATATGAAGTTGTTAACATTAGGAAATAAGGCGATCAGTAGTTGGATCAGTAGTTGGCATTGAGAAATATGGTTTGACCCAAAAACCATATTTTTAAGTCATGTACAATAATAGGGGCATCGCTCTTAATGACTGCCTGAGATAAGATAGAGTAATCTCCTATTATTTGAGAGTTTTAAATTTTTGAACATATCCTATTTGTCACATTTCCTCACTAGATTGCAATTTTTAATTTTTTTGAAATAGACTTTATAAGAGTACATGTTTAGCCATGGCAAGGAATTGTACATATTTACAATATCATGACCTCTACGGTACGTGTTGCACATTCTCCTATGTTACAGCATGTTTGTGCGGTGTGTATGCTGTTGCTTGTGCTTTACAAAAAGAGAAAGCAAAGCCAGAAGCTATGTTTTCTAGCTTCTCCTAAAGGTGTTTTTCTGACCTTTTCTTCTTATAAATGCATTTTTTCTGATGTTGTTACCAGACTTTTTTTTTTGAAAGTGCTTTTTTACTTTAAAAATCAAGAAGCAATTTTTAAATTGATGCCATACATGCCCAACATTCTGCAATTAGGTACTTTTACATGGATTTTAAAGCAGCAAACAGCCTGATTAAAAGAAAAGTCGTGCTTGGTGATGCTCAATAAAAGTACTTCTCACATGACCGGATGTCAGAAAACCTTTTCTAGGAGAGGCTAGAAAAACCATTTTTTGTTTTTTGTGAGTAAGCAGGGAAAAAAACTTTTGGCTTATGCTTATGGGGATCACCTACTTTGTATTCATAAATATAGTGAGCTTGCTCTGGTTTATTAAAGAAACAAATGGATCGAGTAATCTTAAATTTTATTGACTAGAGATGGGTCCCATCCAAACCTAAAACATGATTTTTTGGGCCATCTGGATGTCCTTGATTTAAACCAAAATTGCAACAAAGTTGAACCAAGACTCCAAAAGTTTGATCCAGAGCAGCGAAATTTAATAAACTTAATTGTGTTTCTGCATTACATGTTACCAAACACAAGATAAGGGCAAAAGTGCTTCCATTGAATGCACTTCTGTAGAAGTGCTTTATAAAAGGCCCTTTTGAAAATGCAAAAGCAATGTGAAACATTCCAATCACAAGTCATTAACCACTCGATTCATTTTTCTACAAATCGCCAAAATCATGCCTGTCTACTCTGATATCATGCCAACCATTATGTGTGTGTGTAATATCATGCCAACCGTGATATTTCTATGATGGAAACACCTAAAATTTCTCCTCCTATTTGCATTGACTTCCTGTCTGCATTGACATACATAACACATGTGCTCACTTTCTCTAATATGCAACCAGGAGATTCACCTCACTTTCTAATTCTTTCATACTTCATTATTTCAGAAATAATTTGTGTGTAGAATTGTTCTTATCTCATTCAATAGACGAGGGGACAAAAACAATTTATGGGATACAATACCATTTTGGTGTTGGGATGTGATATCTTTCTGGTTGTCTAGATTATTGCCAATCCAGAAGATAGCAGAACAAACATATACTCACAAGTAAATGATGTTCTTTTGGATTCAATTTTAATTGTTCCTATTATGAGGGAAGAAAAAAAAATGAAGTGTTTATATATCCATGGGGAGTAAATTTTTTAAATTGATTTTTCTGATATTTTTTGTTTGTAGTGCCCTCATTTTTTCTTTACATTTTGTATGTACGTTCCTTTTTCCTAGTCTTCTTTTAAAACAATTTTTTCCCTTTGGTTAGGAAAGATTGACATGAACAAGTCAATCAAGTTTGTGGCTGTATATTTTCTTCTTTGTTTCCTCCCCATTTTATAGTTTTCACTTTTCTACTGTGATCTTTTGTAAATGAAAATTCTGTTTTAGATCTTTAAGAAGATGATGAAGTATGAAGAAAAAGCTTGTTTGGAGTTTTCACAATCGAAACAAATATGAAAGTTATTACTTTTTACTAAAAACATATAAGATTTTTTTATTCACATGCATTGCATGTCCCATTATCATTTTTACATAAAAATAAATAGATACTTGGGGACTCTGACCCTTATGGGCTCTATCCGAGCTGTACATTGTCTAAGATATACAAGATGTGGGCACTGTTGCTGTATGGTATTGTCATTTTATTGGTGGGTTTATATCATTAATGTTGTTATGGAAGTGCAGGCTGCCTGCAAACTTAGACTATGATAACTGCAAATGATTTACGAGTTTGATTTTTTTGAAACAATCTGGGCGGTGAATCTAACAGAAAAGGGTGATTGTTCCTTTGATTTATTGATGAGGAATGAAATGTTGTCTAATACTAGATTAATTTCTCAGCAAGATTGGGCATGAAAAACTTAGTAAATTAACCAGGCAAATCTAGGCAAACTAGAATTCAATTCAATAGTTTTCTGGGTAGTGGACCTTGTGGTCCCCCTCCTGTTTGTAAATTCCCTAACTATCCTACATGTATGGTGATTAAATGAGTCTACATTCATATACTTACTGAAAGTCTAGTTTTATGCGCCTGTCACTTCCTTCTAGGAGGATTGATTAAGCTTCTTAAAATAAACTATATTCAGTACAGGTTTTTGTGGCTTATCCAGAAATTTATATATCAAAGCCTTTCTCTTTATTTTTGGTACTCATCTCAAATATTAGGAAGCTGTTACTGTTTTGCATTTCATATCTTCTGCAATTAGGATTGTTCATTCGCTTCGTGTTTCTTAGCAATATATGTAGAAAGCATGTAAAATTTAGTCTCTAAAGCACATGTCTGACCATTTTCTTGTACAACTAATCTTCCTCCTTTCAGGCAGAACTTAATCAGGCCATTTCGATGGTTTCATATTATGCCTCTTCATCCGAGCCTGCGAAAGTTCGTGGCAAAACTGTTTATATCCAATACTCGAATAGGCAAGAAATTGTTAACAATAAGAGCTCTGGAGATGTTGTTGGAAATGTCTTGCTGGTTACTTTAGAGGGTGTTGAACCTGGTGATGTCAGCATAGATGTTATTCATTTGGTGAGCTCTGTATTTACAATCATGTCTTTATTTTGAAACTGTTTAGAGGCATTTCATGTTATTGATTTTCGTGTTTAAGTACTGAAATATTTTAGTTGATATTTAATAAAGCAGAAGAAATTGAAGTGAACTTTGGCTGATGTTTTAATTGTAGATTAGAGCTGATATTTGCTTAATTTTTTGACTTCTAGTAACATACTCTGCATGGGTCAGCAGGTCCATGCTAGCACGGAGAAAATCTCGTTATCAACATCTGCATGCGGAGAGATGCCATGTTTGTTTTGCTATCTCTTTCTCATGACTGTTCTATTCTGATTTTTTTGGATCTTAATTTTGAACTAAAGGTGCTTTCTGGTTGTTTTTGACCATCATGCTTAACTCAAGTTGTAGGGGACATTTAGTTTGTTTATCAAAGTTGTTTTTGGAGGTTAAACTGTCTTTCTGATTTTTGATACATCTGCTGGATCTCTTTCTGATTTATATGTTTTCTTTTTTGTGGTAATTTTTAGAATTGGGTTAGGTATTAAGAACACCGTCTGATTAGTAATACGATTTGATGACCTTTTCTGTTTTTAAGGCGTTATTTTTCTTTGCCCTCTTTATTTTATTCTCATTTAATTTGCTTTTTTGGAGGCAGTGGGTAAATATGGTCCATGCATCATTGTCATCTTTTTAAGTATATATTGCACAATTTTTGATACCACTGGAGTTGTGATGAATGCCATGCTCTAACATACAGGTGCTGTTCTGCACTTTATATGAGATCAGTTAATCGATTTCAATGGGATCTAATGTTTTCTCATGTTTATATTTTCTTTATTTTTTTTTAATTTTGTGTATGAATCTCATTGGATTGTGTATCAGGTATTCTCTGCCTTTGGCTTTGTTCACAAAATTGCCACCTTTGAAAAGGCTGCTGGTTTTCAGGTTATTAATAGTTTGCTCATCTTATTCAGATTTTTTTTTTCTTTAATTGTATTTTAGGGTTGAAACTTATTGAGGTCTTCGTATTCTTTTTGATAGGCATTGATCCAGTTCAGTGATGCGGCAACTGCCACAGCAGCAAGAGATGCTTTGGATGGAAGAAGCATCCCAAGGTTGCATCCTTTGTTTACTATTATCTTCTGCTTGGAAGAAACAATTTATTATTATTATGGTTATTATTATTAATATTACAATTTATAATTAGTCCTATAAATTTTAAAATTACTGATTGAACTCATATGGTTTGTAGATACTTACTTCCAGAGCATGTCACCTCTTGCCACTTGCGAATTTCATTTTCTGCACACACGGATCTTAATATCAAGTTCCAGTCACACCGCAGCAGGTATGCACACAAACTTGCAGCCATACTATAATCATCAGATAACTTCATTAATATTATTTGCTTGAATTGCTTTTTTGATGCCTCAGAAACCTTAATATACTGTGTCATCAGCCACATTGGCTGCTTTTGTCTATTCTTGTATAAGAACTAGAGAAGGCAGCCCCCAAGATAACAGATGTCTTTTATTCTATTTGTAATCTCTCATCTCATGATTGCAATATTTATGCAGCTTTTGAATGTACCGAAGGACATAATTAAAGACTATTATGTGTAATGTTTACAGTTATGCATCGCAGAACATGATTAAGATCCTGTTATGTATCACTTCTAGAATTAAACTGGAAAGAAAAGTGATTCTTCTGTTTCTGATATAAACCATTTATCTTTATAACTTAAATTAATTGTAGCCATTCTGCTCGCCTTTTTTTTCCCTTGGAATACATTTGTTATGATGGCTTAATCATCTTTTTCTCCCTGGATTCATGCCAAAAGGGTGATGTTTACTCATGATCTGTAAGTGGGTCATATGTTTTGAGGTTATTACTTATTCAGCATTATGATTCATGTTAGTT